>NC_141878.1:524895506-525215506 GCF_056163025.1 Triticum urartu
TTGGTGGAGTTTTGATGCAAGAAAAGCGAGCTATTGCATATTTTAGTGAAAAACTCACCGGTGCTGAACTCAACTATCTCATCTATGACAAAGAATTGTATGCTTTAGTGCGTGTGTTGCATGTTTGGGGGCATTATCTTAGACCTTATGAGTTTGTCATACATACCGATCATGAAACACTTAAGTACCTTAAAGGCCAAACCAAGTTGAATAAACGGCATGCTAAATGGAGTGAATTTATTGAATCTTTCCCATATGTGATCAAGTACATTAAGGGCAAAGAGAATGTTGTGGCGAATGCCCTTTCCCGCAAATGCATGTTAATTACTCAACTTGAATTGAATGTTGTTGGATTTGATCATATCAAAGATTTGTATGAGCATGATGTGACTTTTCTACTCCTTACGCTAAGTGTGTGACGCATACTTCTTGGGAATGATACTATATCAAAGATGGTTATCTTATGAGAGCTAACAAACTATGCATTCCCGAGTCTTCTCTTCATTTGTTACTTTTGCAAGAGGCTCATGGAGGTGGACTCATGGGACACTTTGGATGCGACAAGACTTTTTCCATGTTTTCCAAGAACTATTTTTGGCCCAAGATGTTCCGCGATGTCTCACGCTTCACCACTCGGTGCTTACATGTTGCAAAGCTAAGTCACAATCTCAATCCTATGGTTTACATATGCCACTACCTATTCCACATCAACCTTGGGAAGATATTAGCATGGATTTTGTGCTTGGATTGCCTAGGACTCAAAATGGCAAGGACTCTGTATTTGTTGTCATGGACCGATTCTCTAAAATGGCTCATTTTATACCATGCAATAAGATAGACGATGCTTCACATGTTGCAAAACTCTTCTGTAGGGAAATCTTGAGGTTGCACGGCGTGCCAAAGAAAATTGTGTCGGACCGAGACGTCAAGTTCTTAAGCTACTTTTGGAAGTCACTATGCGCCAAGCTCGGAATCAAGCTACTTTTCTCCACTACGTATCATCCTCAAACCGATGGCCAAACGGAAGTCACCAACTGAACGCTTGCCACTCTCCTACGCGTGTTCATAAAGAAGAATGTCAAGGAGTGGGAGGAGTGCTTACCCATCGCTGAGTACGCCTACAACCGAGCAAGACACTCTACCACCGGCAAGTCCCCCTTCGAGGTTGTCTACGGCTTCAACCCATTGTCGCCGTTGGACATCCTTCCTCTATCGCTTCAAGAACGAGCAAACATGGACACGAGCGCAAGAGCCACCTACCTCAAGAAGATGCATGAAGAAACAAGGGCCACAATTGAGCGTCAAGTACACCGCCTCGCCTCCAAGCTCAACATCAACAAGTCACCGATGGTTTTCCAACCGGGTGATCTAGTATGGTTACATCTCCGCAAGGACCGCTTCCCAAGGAGCGCAAGTCCAAGCTACTTCTGAGAGCCGATGGACCATTCAAGGTGCTCTCACGCTACAACGACAACGCCTACAAGATTGACAATCCACGTGACAAGTACAACGTAAGCGACATCTTCAACGTCGAAGACTTGGCCAAGTACCATGGTGATGAAGATCACGATCCATGGACGGATCTCTCCCAAGGGGGGGAGATGATGCGGAGCATCGCTCGTCCACCCACACGAACACTCCATCACCACCGCAAGCACCAAGTGGACCTATGACAAGAGCTCGAGCACGCACCATTGAAACCAAGGTGAACTCACTCCTACTTGAGATAGATATGGACATGAATGGAACTTGGTTGCTACCTCACCAAAATATGCTATGTTTCATTAGGTACGAGGATGAACTCCGACAAGAGGTTATGGAGTACCCCCAAGGCCTAAGAGAAGGACCCCGAGACCCAAGAGCTGACCAGAAGTGTCTAGATGAAGAAAACGAAGCGTGCAGAAATTGCACTTCCGGACAGTTCAGTCCCCATAGCGGACAGTCCGGTCGCACAGAAATTGCACTACCGGACAATCTAGTCCCCACAGCGGACAGTATGGTGGCACCCGAAAATACATCTGTACTCACCGGACTGTCCGGTCCTTAGCACCAGACTGTCCGGTAGACCCAGTTTCGCTACGAATTGGGCTAAAAAGCCTGTGTAACCTCCGAGGCCCATACCCTTTCTCCCCTAGACTATATATTTCGTGCTCCTCTCAGTTTTTAGGGTTAGCAAAGTATCCAGAACACAAAAGAGGGCTTTGCTCATCTTCCTCCTCTAGGAGATCTAGACCTCCTCTTGGAGATCAAGCCCTCCTCTTGGAGAATATCCTCTTGGATGCAAGACCTCACCTAGTGGGAAGAACCTTATCCTAGTGCTATTTTCCTTGAATTGTTCATGCAATCTTGTGGATCTCATGTATGCTACCCTAGTGGATGTGATATTGGCTTTGTTTGAGTGATTTGTGCCTTGTGTTCTCGTGTGTTCTTCCTCTTTTCCCCCTCCAAGTGTGAAAAGATCCCCTCTAGGGTTTCACCCTACAACAAAGTGTAAGTACAGAGTTTGAAGAAATTGGTTACAAGATATTGTGGAACCCCCCTGAAGATGTGCATATGAGGAATTTGCTTTGGATTGCAAATGCACATGGCAGGTTGAAATCATGGAGAACTCCCCCTATATCTTTGAATCCAATCATGCATGATTATAAGATATTTGAAGAATATGAATGCATGATGAAAATTGGTGTGTGACGAAATTGTGCATGCATGAGTAGATATATTTAAGGTTAGATCATGCGTATTACGTGTAGAAAAAGAGTCAGACGACCAACAGTTATTAAGTTACAACTCATCAAAGAGCAAATCCAATAAAATTCAAGAGTTGCAACTTAAGCAAAAAAACAACCCAAATATAGACTCGCTTAAAGACTAACTCAGACTTCTCCCCCTTTGTCATCAAATGACCAAAATGAGACAAAGCTGAGGACTAAGTCTCCTGACGAATATCACGTAGAGGTCGAGGGAGCGACAACGTTGTCGGGGTCGTGTGATGCAGAAGGACCAATCACAATGTCTTTAATAGCTTCATTTTCATCAATTGTGTGCGACGAAGACTCTAAACTTGGCATAAGAGGAGGAACTTGGGTTTTCTTGAACTTTTTCCTTGGTGGATCAGCCCAGTCAAAGTTCATTTGAAAATCCATAGCAACAAGTTCTTCATTTGTTTTGATGTGTGAGAGGATGGCCCAAGTGTGATCAAATATCTCATGGACATAGTGTCTGTTCTTGCAAACGGCGTTATGCGTCACTATCATATTGGCTTGTATTGCTGCGAACTGACGCTTAACCCATCCGTGATTTTTGTCAACTTTTTGATGAAGGTTTGTGAGCAAATCACGGTCAGTTATTACACGTGGTGCTTCAGGTGAGGCAGATAGTCTTGAAGCTTTTGCTGCAGTATCCTGGCTAGCAGATTCATCAGCATTGGAGCTAGAGATAGGCTGATGGAGTTGTCCATCAAGGGGAGAAATTCCTTCATCAATTACGGTCTTGCCCTTGCCAGGAACTGTGGACAGAGTGCTTTGAAGAATTTCAACTTCAGGCAAATAGCTCAAATGATTCTGATGATCGGCCTTATAGTGAATTGAAGATCGGGATCTGATGAATCTCATGATCCATGGAGCATACGGCTTCGAGTCAAAAGGCGACTATGCCACAGTGACCAAAGTCCTCGGAAAGAAATCACGAATGTTGATGGGAGTACCAATAATAATATGGAACAACAAATTCTTCATAACTCCCACAACTTCTTTAGTATTGGAGTTGTGTCCTTTGATTCGACTGGGGGTTTTGGCCAGAATGTGGTATGTTGTCTGTGGCACATAGAGCAAATCATTCACTAGGAAGGTTGTCTTCGGAGCATTTTCTTCAGCCATGGGCTTCATCAGCACTTGCATTAGGTGGTTGGGCAGCTTAGATTCTTCATAGATTTTCCTTGCTTCTCCTTGGGGTGGATCAACTGGTAGAGCAAGAAGAAGTTCGTCAATCGGTGCTTTGTAGTGAGTGTATTCACTCATCCAGTCTAGAGCCCATGTAGTAGTGTCGTCAGGGTTGATAGAAAAGTGCACAGTTGTGTAGAATTGAATAATTAGTTCTTCATTCCAATCGCAGATGTCAGTGCAAAAATTGAGTAGACCAGCATCATGAAGAACAGCAAGAATAGGCCGGAAGCAGGGAATTGACTCCATATCCACATGAGGAATATGGTGATGCGGGAATACCTTGTTCTTGTCAAACAGAAGTGAAGCATAATAATTTGTTTGAGTCCTTGTCCAGAAGCGCAGGCGCCTAATATTGACTGAGTCATATGGGGACTCACCAACGAAGAAGTTCTTCTCTTCAAAGAATTTGGCATTGTTGAACCGAGGCCGCCCAAGGACTCTACCAATCATTGGCATGACGAGAACAGGCTGGAGGTTGTGCTTCTTTGGATGTGCATCAAACACTATTCATGGGGACCCAGTGGAATCGTCTAGATCAGTCACGACGAAAGTTTTAACAACTTCCTCAGCTGTGGCAATTGGGACAGTATCAATGTCAGCTGATGGAATTGAGTCTGCACGTGAAGGAGATGTATTGATGACATCAACCATTGGATCATCTTGAGCAACTTCATCAGCTGCTGCAGCTGGAATTTCTTCAGGAATGCTTCAGAGTGATGGTTGCCTTTCCTCAGAGCCGGTGTGGATTTCTTCAGTGCACGCAGGCGACTGAGGCTCTAGAGTGAGGGGAGTGGCGACGGGTGAATTCGGGTGAGCTGCTTCCCAAAATTCATCATGAAGAACGGGCGTCATAGCACCGTCAATGTCCACGTCCTCTTCAGTTGCTTCACTACTTCCAAATGAAGTAGCGGCATGTTCTTCAGTCAACGTTGCCTGTGAGGGCTTCTGTGACGAGACTTGGTGAAGCGAAGCATCTTCTTCAACTTTTATTTCTTCATCCACTTGGTCTGTGGTAGCAGTAGAGTGGTTTTCATCATCATCTTCATCAGCCTAAGGGATTTCATAATCCACCCCATACAGAACAATTTGACAATCATTATTGGCAGGAGAAGGGGGCGTTGATGAGATAGGAATAACATCAATTGGAATGAAAATTGAAGACAATGTTGCCATCTTAAATTTCTTCACAATTTTTGGAGCAGTGGGAGGAGTTGAAGTTTTTCTCTTTCTAGCTTCTTTCTTAGCAGCCTTTGTCTTCTTCACTTCTGATGCAAATGGAAGGGTGATATTCTTCAAAGATGAAGTTGTTGGTGGCGCTGCTGCTGAGGAACTTGATGGTTCAATTTCTTCAAGAATGACCGATGTAGTCACCTGACAGTTTGTTCAGGGACAACTTCTTCAGTTGCCCTTTCATTTTCTTCAGGCGTAACTTCTTAAGTTGCCCTGGCAGTCTCACGAGGAGGAGATGGAGGCGCAGTCTCACTGGCACGTGCGGTAGGTGGAGGAGCCGAAGAACTCGAGGGTGGCACCATGCCAAACTTGGCTGCCTCACACTGATTGTGGTCTTAAACAACCTTGGTGGTTGCAGTGATGAACCTGTCACACACACCACAACAATGACTTGACTGTCATTCAAACACTCAAGACAACTGTTGAATTTCAAATTGTAAAGGCATGAGCTGCTCAGGAGTTATAGAGAGCATGTTCTTCCGTAACTCCTCATTTTGAAGTTGATATTTCCTTACCAGCTTAGCTTGTGCAATTTTGGGCTTCTCATCCAAAATGAGTGCAGACAGCACACGACTTGGGCCCGGAGGCAAATTTAATTCATCAAGCGGCGTATCTGGCTTTGTGCACCATATATCAATGAAGTCCAAGAGCTTCTTGGGGTCCAGCAGCATAGGAATTGAATAATTTTTCGCAATCGCAGCTTGCTCTTGCTTCCTTCTGAGGAATTCCACAAGCTCATCTTCGTCGGCCAGCCCATGTTCATCAACATGAGGCACTAGAGCCTTGCTCTTGGGACTTGGCCTAGTTCCACGGCCAGCAGTGACCTTTTGCTTTAGCTTGGGTTGTTTGGACGATGGTTGCTCACTAACTGAGGCACTTGATGCAGTTATTGTGGCTTTTGAAAAGCCCTCATTGTGCTGGCATGATGCAAGCACGACCGATGTTGAAGCTCTGGCTACAACCATTGAGGAACTTGTAGCAGGAGGAGGCACTGAAGATTTTACAATCTTGGATCCTGAAGCCTTTGAAGCTGGTGGCAGGGCCACTGAAGTCTTTGGGACAGACGGCCTGGGCTTAGTAGCAGGCTTCTTTTGCATAGCCTTCTTGGGAGCACCAGCACTGCCACTGCCACTTCCACTTTCACCAGCTTTAGTTGATGCCTTTGTAGCCCTGTTGAATTCTTCAACGGCTTTATGTGTTGGGGAACGTAGTAATTCAAAAAAATTCCTACAATCACGCAAGATCTAACTAGGAGATACATAGCAACGAGAGGGGAGAGTGTGTCCACGTACCCTCGTAGATCAAAAGCGGAAGCGTTTAGTAACGCAGTTGATGTAGTCGAATGTCTTCACGATCCAACCGAGCCAAGTACCAAACGTACGGCACCTCCGTGTTTAGCACACGTTCAACACGATGACGTCCCTCGAGCTCTTGATCCAGTTGAGGACGAGGGAGAGTTCCGTCAGCACGACATCGTGGCGACGGTGATGATGAAGTTACCGGTGCAGGACTTCACCTAAGCACTACGACAATATGACCGAGGTGTTGAACTGTGGAGGGGGGCCCCACACATGGCTAAGAGATTGTCTATTGTGCTATTGGGGTGCCCCCTAGCCACGTATATAAAGGAGGAAGGGAGAGAGGAGGCCGGCCAGGAGGGGCGCGCCAAGGGGGGAGTCCTACTTGGACTCCTAATCCAAGTAGGATTCGCCCCTCCCCCTTTTCCTTTCTTCCACCGGAGGAAAAGGAAGGAGGGGACACTACAAAAAAATACACTTCTGTGATGATACGTATTTGTCACAGTAGGTCACGTTTTCTGTCATGCATGTACATCCATGACAAATTTATGACAGAATCAAGATAGTCATACCTGTGCTGTCGTAGAAGTGTTCCATGACATTACCAAAATTATCATCACGGAAGTGTCCACTTCCATGATGATAAATCGCGCGCCATAGAAGTGCTTTCGTCAAGGGTGACCGACACGTGGCATCCACCGTAACGGAACGCTGTTAAGCTATCGGGTCCGGTTTTGGATCTGATAACCCGTTAACAGCCCCAACCAATGGGGATTTTCCACGTGTAAAATCATCATTGGCTGGAGGAAACACGTGTCGGCTCACCGTTGGGACAGATGTCATCCACTCATTGGACCCAAAGCACCTATGATACTTTGACATGTGGCACGGCCCAACAGAGGCCCATTCCTGTGAAAAGGCCGGCCCGTTTGACTTGGTCAAAAGGTGGCGGGCCCACCCACGACAAGCTTGTTAACGGCCTGTTCGCATATAGCCCATTTACAGCCCAGTAACCTAGGGCCCGTTTACGACCTATCCGAATTAGGCCCAGTAGCGTCATCTGGGCCGTCCAATATAATTCCAGCCTGTTTTAACTTCCGGCCCATGTATGGCCCATGACGTCTTTTGGCCCATATGAGGCCCTTAGTAACCCTCGACCCATTAACGGTCCGTGGTAAAACTGGCCCGTAATGAACAGTGTATCACTTTATACCCATTAACGGCCCATTATTCCGTTGGGCCGTTTCCAGCCCATGTTGTCATTCGGCCTTCTCAGGGCCCATTTATTCTTGGGCTCATTTCCAGTATTCGTTTACTTTCGGCCCATTACTGTCATTTTCTGCTTGTGGGCCAAATACAACCCGTGGTTATAGTCGGCCCGTTTGTGGCCCATTAATACGTTGGGCCGTTTTCATAGCGTCATCAAATACGGCCTATTAACGACGGCCCGTTATGGTTGGCCCATGAACGGACAATTTCAACTCTAGCCCATTTACGACCATAATGTGGTCTGTTATTGGCCCATGTTTGGCCAACCGATCATACGGCCCGTATAAGGCCCATTGATGATACGGCCCTTAGAAGGCCCATTGTGTCTACGCCCCATAGAAGGCCCATTGTTTCTACGGCCCTTAGAAGGCCCATTGTTTCTATGGCCTGTAGGAGGCCCATGTTAACTACAGTAAATATGTAGCCCATTGTTAATGTGGCCTAGTTAAAAAATAGGTTATTGCGGCCACTAGCAAACCGCGGAAATGTTGGAAATATGCCCTAGAGGCAATAATAAATTGGTTATTATTATATTTCCTTGTTCATGATAATCGTTTATTATCCATGCTAGAATTGGATTGATAGGAAACTCAGATACATGTGTGGATACATAGACAACACCATGTCCCTAGTAAGCCTCTAGTTGACTAGCTCGTTGATCAATAGATGGTTATAGTTTCCTGACCATGGACATTGGATGTCGTTGATAACGGGATCACATCATTAGGAGAATGATGTAATGGAAAAGACCCAATCCTAAGCCTAGCACAAAGATCGTGTAGTTCATATGCTAAAGCTTTTCTAATGTCAAGTATCATTTCCTTAGACCATGAGATTGTGCAACTACCGGATACCGTAGGAGTGCTTTGGGTGTGTCAAACATCACAACGTAACTAGGTGGCTATAAAGGTTCACTACAGGTATCTCCGAAAGTGTCTGTTGGGTTGGCACGAATCGAGACTGGGATTTGTCACTCCGTGTAAATGGAGAGGTATCTCTGGGCCCACTCGGTAGGACATCATCATAATGTGCACAATGTGACCAAGGAGTTGATCACGGGATGATGTGTTACGGAGCGAGTAAAGAGACTTGCCGGTAACGAGATTGAACAAGGTATGGGGATACCGACGATCGAATCTCGGGCAAGTATCGTACCGCTAGACAAGGGGAATTGTATACGGGATTGATTGAATCCTTGACATCGTGGTTCATTCGATGAGATCATCATGGAGCATGTGGGAGCCAACATGGGTATCCAGATCCCGCTGTTTGTTATTGACCGGAGAGTTGTCTCGGCCATGTCTGCATGACTCCCGAACCCGTAGGGTCTACACACTTAAGGTTCGATGACGCTAGGGTTATAGGGAAAGTATGTATGCGGTTACCGAATGTTGTTCGGAGTCCCGGATGAGATCCCGGACATCACAAAGAGTTCCGGAATGGTCCGGAGGTAAAGATTAATATATAGGAAGTATGGTTTTGGCCACCGGAAGTGTTCCGGGCATCACCGGTAGTGTACCGGGACCACCGAAGGGGTCCGGGGGTCCACCGGGAGGGGCCACCAGCCCCGGAGGCCTACATGGGCCAATAGTGGGAAGGGACCGGCCCCTAGGTGGGCTGGGGCACCTCCCACAAAGGCCCAAGGCGCAAGGGAGAGTGGGAGGGGGCAAACCCTAGGTCCATATGGGCCTTAAGGCCCACCCTAGGTGCGCCCCTCTCTCCCCCCTTGGCCGCAACCCTAGATGGGTTTTGGGGCTGCCGCCACCCCTAGGGAGGGAACCCTAGATGGGGGCGCAGCCCCTCCCCTTCCCCTATATATACTTGAGGTATTGAGGGCTGCAACATACGCGAGATCATCTCCCTCTTGGCGCAGCCCTACCTCTCTCCCTCCTCGTCTCTCGTAGTGCTTAGCGAAGCCTTGCTGGAGTCCCGCGCTCCTCCACCACCACCACGCCGTCGTGTTGCTGCTGGATGGAGTCTTCCCAAACTCTCCTTCTCCCCTTGCTGGATCAAGGCGTAGGAGACGTCACCGGGCTGCACATGTGTTGAACGCGGAGGCGCCGTTGTTCGGCGCTTAGATCGGAATCAACCGTGATCTGAATCGCTACGAGTACGACTCCTTCATCCGCGTTCTTGCAACGCTTCCGCTTAGCGATCTACAAGGATATGTAGATGCGCTCCCCTTCCCCTCGTTGCTAGATTACTCCATAGATTGATCTTGGTGATGCGTAGAAAATTTTAAATTTCTGCTACGATCCCCAACAGGAAAAAGAATTGCACTGACTACAAGAAAACAAATAAACAAGGCAACGAAAATAAATAAGCAAGCAACTTACGCTAGGCTATCATGGCTATTACACATATTACATCCACTGGGCATCAAAGTTTGCCACAAGTGCAAATATAAGGAACAAAGCAGCATATGAACGCCACAGCAAAACAAGTCCAGAACTGAAACCACTTCGAAAGAGCTCAAGAAACAATATCCTGGGTACCCATAATACTGGCAAGATGCTTAGCAAGCTTATTAACTTTCTCTTGTTTGGCGCTTAAATCCTCCAGCACTTGCTGTTGCACCAGAAAGTATGCATCTGAATTCTGCAGGGACTTCCTCAGTCCTTCGGCTTCCTGTCGCATAACATTTGATCGATGTCTTTCAACTTGAAGTTGAGACTCAGGAAGCCGAACTGATTCAGGTAGCAAGTTCAAAGAGCTGGTGCCAGCAGTAGTAGCCAGTAACTCGAACACTACATCAAGACAGGACTTTGGGGTTGTCTCAGTGTCTTCAATATAGCTTTTATCAGCTTTCTTGGAGAACAACAGGGATGTCTCACTATCTTGAACCTGATTTGCATTACTTCCTTTACCATTGCATAACAGGGTACTCTTCTCCAATATTTTATCCGTATTCTAAAGGAGAACAAACAAACACATCACAGGTTTACAATGTAGTATATGAAACTCATTTTGGTAAACCAGTTCAGTAGTAAGGTGCACAGGATAACAACATGAAACAAACATATATCTATTGTAGTATGGTCACTGTATGGTCTATATCATTCTAGTTTATGTTGCCAAATCAAGATAGATACAGTTCGAATCATATCTATTTAAGACAAAGCAACATAGACAGAATATAAGTGTGGGAAACTACACAACAATAACAGCACTTGTAATGTGCATGGCATGAGAACATAACTGTTTATTCAATTGAAACTAAAATCAACATAGAGCAAGTTACAACAGCAAACACGTTAAAGAAACAGGTGTAAAACATACCTGTTGCGCCATTGGAGTTTCAATTGCATCCTTCAAATTTGAAATTAGTTGGTATGAGTAAATACAGTGATGCAAGAGCAAAGTAGTATGAACCATAGCTATGGAACCTGACCTGAGAACAATTCTTCTTCTACTTTAAGCGTTGACTTGGGGTTTGGAGTGGTGGTCCTCGTGCTTTGGGCACTGCAGTTGCCTTACTAACTGCTCGTGTTTGGGTGCTCTGTGGTGGAGACGGTGCTGTGTCAACGAGAACTGGGTTACTATCTGCTGGGGTTGGGGTTAGAAGGGGTGTAGCTGGTTCTCTGTCCAACTGGATAGGGGTACAATCTGCGTGAGTCTGGGTTATGTGTGGTGGGGCTAGTTCTTGGGCAAGTACAACCGTGGTTCTATCTCCATCGACAGGTAAGACAATCTTTTCTGAAGACCGTGTTTTTACTCCCACAGATACTGCCATCATCCCCTCCAATTAAAATGGCTGATAAACAAGAAAAGTAATTGAATGTACATGCATTGTAAGATAGACAGGTGCAATGGATAGTAGGGAAGAAAACAGGGCATGAAATAATTCACATTTATGTCGTCTAACCAAACGGAATAGCAGGACATAATTTCAAATATATGATGGCTAATTAAACAGGATAGCATGACACAATTTCACATGTATGATGGCTAACTAAACAGGATAGAATGACATACTTCAAAATATGATGACTATGTAAACATGATGACATGATATAACTATACGATGTGTCTACTAAAGTGGTTGGCATGCCATAAATCACAAACATGCCATCGATGGAAACATGATGGCATGATATAATTCATGGATAGAATGACATAATTCAAAATATGATGACTATGTGAACAGGATGAGATGATATAACTATATTATGTCTTTAGAAAATGGGTCAGCATGCCATAATTCAGATACATGCTGTCTATGTAAACATCATGGCATGATATAATTCAAATATATGATTTATATACTAAGGAAGTGAGCAGAGGGCAATCGCATATAAGATGTGTCTACTAAGGAGATGGCATTCAATATCGTGTATATGATGTAAAAACTAAGCATTGCAATACAACATATGCATGATATGAGTAATATAACCTTGCGAAGTTTGAGCATACACCTCGGGGGATAATAGGACTGGTCATCTATCTCTAAATCCTCTGAAGAGCTATCTGTAACCAGCAACATATCTGCTTCACTAGGTAGCATTGTCTGAAGACCTTGTTTTCACTCCAGATTTCTCCATCACCAATTCAAATGGCTGATGCACAGGAAGAGCAGTTGAATATACAAACATTGTCGACAAAAGCAATGAGAAATATAAAAAAAGGACGGCATGATATAATTCACATATATGACGCTTGGCTAAATAGCATGGCATTGCATAATTCACATATATAATGCCTTGCAACAAGATAGCATTGCATAATTCACATATATAATGTCTTGCAAAAAGATGGCAT
This sequence comes from Triticum urartu, assembly GCF_056163025.1. NCBI lineage: Eukaryota > Viridiplantae > Streptophyta > Magnoliopsida > Poales > Poaceae > Triticum > Triticum urartu. The sequence continues at coordinate 524,908,003 of NC_141878.1, forward strand.
TGCATAATTCACATATATGGTAATTAGACAGTAAACAAGTGGCATTCACACAAATCATGTCTAAACTAAGAAAATGACATAGCAATGCAAGATACCATACGCACGATATGAGCAACATAACCCTGCCAAGTTAGAGCATGCACCTCGGGGGGGGGGGGGTAAGGACTGGTCATCTGTCTCTGAATCCTCCTCTGAGGAGCTATCTGTAACCAGCAAGAAATGCGCTTCGTCAGATAGCATTGTCTGCTCTGAAGACCTTGTTTCCACTCCAGAATTTTCCATGACCGTGCCGAATGGCTGATGCACAGTAAGAGTAATTGAATGTACTAAAATTGTTGACAAATTTAACACGTAATAAAAAATGATGTCATGATATAATTCACATATAAGATGACTAGCTAACCAGGGTGGCATTGCAAAATTCACATATATGATGCCTGGCTAAACAAGATGGCATTGCATGATTCACATATACGATAAAGAAACTAAACAGATGGCATTGACACAAAGCATGTCTAAACTAAGCAGATGACATCTTTGATGTATACAATAAGCAATGCAAGGCACCATATGCATGATATTACCAACATCAGCATGCCAAGTTAGAGCGAAGACCTCATGGGGTAAATAGGAGTGGTCTTCTGCTTCTGAATCCCCCTCAGAACAGTTATCTTCCTCTTGATTATGATCCGAAATGGGTGGAGGGGGGCTGCCTTTGCGCCCACCATGGAGCGACGTCTGCATGAAATTTTATTGCCACACAAGGCTTGTCTCTTTTGCTCTACATGTTTAGTTCCATTGTGTACAATAACTGACATGCATAGGAATAAAACATAGTGAGATTATGTAAGGAGTGCATGCACAAATCCAGAGTGAAGGTAGAAAACTGTGGATAGACCCAAAACCAATGATAGCAGGCAGATAATAGCTTTAGTTGGCTCCTTTAATGTTTGTTTGCACCCAACATGAAACTCATAGTAGACACCCGAGATTAACCAGATAGTAGACAGATAGTACTGATTGCTGCCCCAATATGTACCCCACAACCATTTAAAAACTCAAGTTCAGCATAAGTTTGGACCTGAGTCGGAGTCTAATAGGTGAACACGATGATAAATTAGCATGTCATCATATTAAGCGATGCATAACGTAAGCAGACACAGAAGAGTGCGACCTCTCTTGCGGACCCGTGTAGTCCTCAAGGTCATCTGCTCAGTTGATGATGGTAATGCAGTTGTCGTGGCTGCCGGTGGCGGGGAAGAAGATCTGAGGCGGCGAAAGACAGTCTGGAGAGCGGATCCCTGCTGTGGTGAACCCTTCCGTCATTGGAGCAGCTGAGCTGGGGTGGAACACATCAGCACAGGAGCAGGACAAACCACCCAAGGTTTTCTTTGACACATATCTGTAACAGAAGTAATTATGTAAGGGCTTGTTTGAATTTGAGGATTCTAACAATGCAGGGATAGGAAATAGACAGGAATAGGATAGGAATGCACGTGCAAAACAGAGAATTTAAAAACATAGGATTTCCGCCAATCTGGGTGTTTGGTTCACAAGTATTGGAAGATCACAGGATGCAAAGAAGCATGGTGAGATTAAGTCAAACCACAAGAAGTGTACAACCTCTTTGGCGAAGCCATGTCGATCTCAGTGTGATTGGGTTGGCCGGTGAGGATGCTCTGGCTGACTTGGCTGTCGGAGGAGGGGAAGAAGATCTTAGGCGTATGGAGATGGAGCCCGAGGTACTGCTCCGCTGTGATGGAGGGTTCGTCATTGGAGAAGCTCCGGTGAGTTGTACGACGCCAAGGCTGAAGAAGGACAAGAGAGACAACGTTAACCTGCGTGGAATTCTAATAGCATCTCCAATAGATGACGTAAAATACATAACCACAAATTGCTAGATGTATACATCAGCCACTCATCTCTGAACTTAACTGTTGAAACTGAATTTAACTGTCGAAACTCAACTTAACTATCGAAACTGAATTTTGCTGTCGAAACTGAATTTTACTGTCGAAACTGAACGCACTAGAGGTGAGGCTACAAGTCAGTCGATTGACTTTTTCATCTCTGGTCAGTCGATTTTGCAGCCGTTGGATACGAAATCAAGGGCTTGCAGTTCATCTTCAACCTCCACCCCCCTGAGCTGCCAACCACCACCGGCCAAACAGCCGCCCCCCGCCGCCCGCGGCCGGTGGTGCGCCGCCCCTCCCACCCTGAAAACACTCCCCACCGCCAGTCCACCGCCGCCCCGGCCATCCCTGTAGGCCCCCCCCCCGTGTCGAGCTTTTTCTCCGGCGATCCCCACGCCACTGCCCCACCACCATCGGCGACCACCGCCCCCACCCTGAACCCTAAGATAGATAGTGGGGTACCTCTCTGGCGAGCCTCCCTCCCCGCCGCGGTTGGTTCTTCCTTAACTCTGGCGAGCCCCCCACCCCCTGAAAATCGACTGACCCAAAAGTCGATTCAGTCGACTGAAGTGTAGCTAAATCGGAGCAGCATCGCAAGCAAGAGCAAGAGCGAGAGCAGCAGCGCGAGCAAGAGCAGACCAGGCAGGGGACCGAGAGCAAGAGAAGAGCAGCAGCGCAAGCGAGAGCTAAAGCAGCAGCATCTCCTACTGATGTGGATGTCGCCGCCGAGGGATCGATGCCATGGAGGAAGTGGCCGGCGATGCCGCCGTGGATGGAGCTGCACCGTGTCGGCTCGAGACCGAGCGCCGGCAGCACCGTGAGATCGAATCAAGAAGAAAATGCGGCGATTAGTGTACAACCTCTTTGGTGGTGCCGATTAGGCCGCAGCTTCATCCGAGGAAACGGTGATGATGATGCTCTTCCGATGGTGCAGGTGAAGATGGCGGTGTGGGAATGGAGGTGGCGCGAAAGACGAGGGGAACGTCGGGGTAGCTCCTTGGAGGTGGAGGATGGGGTGGCTGAACCGGCGGGACGACCAGATCAACGACGGATCCTCATCCTGTACGGTGGATGAGGGATGTCGAGGTGTTGCTGTGGACGACATCGTCGAGGAAGAGGCTCCGGCTGGGTGGCGGACGGAGGAGGGTGTGGGGCTTCGCGGGTTTTGCCGGCCTCGGTGTACGAATGGGTGGGTGGATGGAATGGGAGTGGGGGAACCATGGCTTAGGTACACGCTTGTCTGAAATGTGGGGTAAGTTACGAAAGTACCCCCACCGATTTGAGGCAGTTCTTTCGGTTCAGGGGTAACACGAGCATTTCACGTGTCGGGATTTCACAGGAGGTGGGAGTTTTCGTGCGCGTTGTAATTTTGGAATAGCAAGGCGCGGGTTGAGATGGAGGGAGTTGTCGGAGCACAACGAGACAAAGATATATCTTAAATATTTTGGGCTAACAAGGCACGGGTTGAAATTTCTGGACAAGCCTAACGTGTACTGTACCAAATCAATTCACACTACAAATGTCATTCAAAACTTTGAATTCATGTTATGTTCAATTAAAATATTTCGCTACGTGTATAATGCATGCAACCTAGTACTCAAATGAACATTTTAGTGCATTCCAAACGTATCTACTACCGCTTCAATATGAACTAAAATTTATCCGTTTCTCTATTTGAATAAGATCTACAATAATGATTGTTGTGAAGTCAAAGCATTTGAATTCGTTTCTCTATTTTAATAAGATCTACAATCGTCATTATTGTCAAGTTAAACCATCATTTGTGTATTACCTTCACAGCGCACCACATGATTAGTCTCGAGTTACATATGACTATGTGTACTATATGAACTCGAACTCGATTTTTTGAATCCACTTTATGTTGATTTCAAATCATAGTACATTTCAAGCTCTAGCTAGATCTTCACAAACTAAACCATGTCTCATATGTATAATGTGTTTACCACATTATGTATGGTGCCCCGCCCCCTACGCCTACAAGTATTTAGATGTGAGTTGCAAACACCACACATTACCACAAATTCAAATAAAATGTGAGAATGTTCGATATATAGTATTGTTTAGATTGTTCGATATTTAGTTGTAAGCTGCAAACGCCACACATTATCACAAATTCAAATAAAATGTGAGATTGTTCGATGTATAGTATGGTTTAGATTGTTCGACATTTAGTTGTGAGTTGCAAACGCCATGCATCATCACATTATGGTATAATATGTGCAAAACCACAACACGCGTATCACCGCTATATTCATGCATGCATATGTTTAAAACACTATGATCTCATATTCAAATATATGAATCCACTTTCATATCAAATTATGATCTTTGTTAGTCTCTTACACCGACACAATCCTCTAACCTTTGTAGCTACCACTAACTTTCTCTCGTGCATGCACACGCCCTCCTCGCCCTCCCCCTCCCTCAACATTCTATCCATTGCGCACATTGATTTTTTTTCTTTAGGTCGTTCTCCCATAGTCTCCACAACTCCTTTCCGACACACACCGATCGATAAACCTCTCCAGCGATGTCTGCCTACAACATACACACGCACCTTCAATCTCCTCCTTTATGTGTCCTTGCCTCGTGTCTCTCATACGGTCCCACACACGTGTAAACTCTCGCCCCTCTTTTCATCAATCTCACAACCGCACACTCCTTCCCCTATCTAGCTAGTAGCTGGGCCTCTCGCACCACCTCCTAGCTCCATTCTCTCTGTCTATCCGTCTTGCCGGGCCTTATTTGCCTCTAACAAATGGACGTACACCGAACGTTCTCCCACTATACATATAGCTAGCTAGGTCCTTATAACTCGTTTTCCACACGCGTCGACCGATCTACCTCATTAATTATGTCTCTCCCTTCCTCCGACAAACAACAATTGATCTATCGATCTAGTTAGGTTTGCTTACCAAACACATGGTTCCCCTTCATCATCCATGGATGTGTCCCGACAGATCTATCACACACAGGCACACACAGAAACACATCCCCACTCTTATTGATAATATTGCAGTTCCACCCTCAGTTTTTCTAGTAGGCCTCTCCCACCATCTTCGAGAAGCAACTCCATCACCCATCCAGCACTCTACCCCTCTCCCTCCCTCCCTCTCTCCTCTCTCTCTCTGTCCCATCCTATTTCCCGTCCTTCAGTTATGTATGGATGTCGACCGATCTCCCTCAAGACATAGCTGGGTCTCTCCTTCTCAACACATATACGAGTCGTTGTACCTCTATAGTTAAGCATCTGCCTACCCCTCCCCACCCCCTCTCCCCCACACACAACGATACATCGAGCACTCTAGTCATGTCTCCCTGCCACACACAAACTTGACCTGTGCCCTCTGACGTTCCGGTAGCTAGGTCAGTCGCCCTATATCTTTGACTTGCACACACACACAATTTCGATGGCTCTCTTCATCGATCTCGCACCCACCCACTTGATCCTCTCTTCGACTCTATCGATATCTATGACCCCTCCCTCTCTTCTCGTGGATCGCCCGACCCTCTATATATGATATGGATAGGCCTCTATTTCACACACATTGCATGCAAAATTTAATTTCAGATGTCATCGACACTTATTCCCACAAATACATTCATGAAATCAACCTCCCCCCAAAACAAAAAACACTCATGAACGGACAAGCCATTGTCTAGGTTTGTATCTCTGACACACACCCACGTAGGTGGGGGACGTGCACGAAGAGAAGAGGTGCACGCACGGCGCACGTACTCCCGTCTCTTTCCCAACCACACTTGCACGGGTACATCGTGGAGCTCATTTCTGTACGAAAAGACATCCCATGTGGTAATTTGACAGGTGTACTGGTTGTCCACTAGATGGAGGGAGGATCATCTACCACGGGTGAACAAACAAATTGTGACTTGACGCGTTATGTTAAAAAGAGGCAAGCCATGTGGGGCCTACCTTAGAGGCAAGTCTCTATACACTGGAGTACTTTTGATGTGTCCCGTCAACTCGTAGAACAAGGAGAAGCTTGCTTGTACGCCGTCTCCCCCGCCCACGGGTGCGGTGGCTCGCAGGATGAGGTGAAGCTTGCTTACTACACCTTATGCCCGCTCCCTCGCCCACGCGCGCGGTGGCTCGCAGGACGAGGAGAAAATTTTACTAGTACTCCCTCCGTTTACTCCTCGTCCCTACCTTGGTTAGAGATATTATCATATTGTTTGGAATATATTTCCTTTAGTAGATTTCAATATGAACTACTAGTACATACTCCAAACACTGATGTATATAGACGTATTTTAGAGTGTAGATTCACTCATTTTGCTCCGTATGTAGTCCATATTGAAACGGACGTAATAGTATGCACTCCCCCTCACCCCTCGACCCTTGCCACGTGGTGGACGTGCAGCAATTCATTCGGTCTCATATAGTCAGAACGATATATACTGCAGTACCATTATTGCTCGACTTCCCGAAGAGGTGAAGAGCCAATCGCAAGGTTAATAGTTTGGAGATGCCAAGCGCAAGGTTTGTAGGAGAACAAGTAGTAGGTGCAACGTCATTTATAAATAAAGTTGTAGTGTGAGGTGGGCCATGTAATCACTGAGCCTGCGTGTTTTCACTGCTCTTGCACTCCTCCGCCGTAAGAATGGAGAAAATTGAAATCTAGCAGTACCTCGTTTCACCGAAAGCGTGGGACATCTAGTAGTCCTACCACCTTAGTAATAATGACCAATGAGCCGTCAAATCACATAGACCCAGCAGTAAGTTGGACGGACGAAGAAACCATCACTCTTGAATCTGCTTCTCCCTTCAACGCAGGCGCCAGTGATAGGTCGCGTCCGCTCTGCCCGGGCATGAATGCGGCACCGATTCTTTGGAGCGGCGCTGACCGTTTCGGGCGAGAAGCGCGCGGGGGTGATGGAGGGGCTTTGTGTAACGCCCTCGATGCGGCTATATCTCCTACGTGTCGAGGCACGACTTAGAGGCATAACCGCATTGAAAGCAATGTCGCAAGTTCGGCAATCTTCACAACATCCCATGTAATATATAGATAATAAAAGGGGAGATACATAGTTGGCTTACACTCGCCACATCAATCAAAGTACATAAATAGCATTACATCAATCAAACACTCATGGCCCGACTACGACGCCAAAATAAAAGATAACCCAACATGTGACACGGTCCCGATCGCCCCAACTGGGCACCACTACTGATCATCAGGGAAAGACACATAGTAACGGCGTGAGTCCTCGTCGAACTCCCACTTGAGCTCAAGTGCGTCATCTGGAACGGAGTCATCAGGCCCTGCATCTGGTTTGGAAGTAATCTGTGAGCCACAGGGACTCAGCAATCTCGCACCCTCGTGATCAAGACTATTTAAGCTTATAGGTAAGGCAAGGTAAATATGTGGAGCTGTAGCAAGCGACTAGCATATATGATGGCTAACCTGTTCGCAAAAGAGAGCGGGAAGAGAGGGCAAAGCGCGAACGAATAACTAGAGAACAACCTGCGGCAAGCATTACTCCAACACCGTGTTCACTTCCCGGACTCCGCCGAGAAGAGACCATCACGGAAACTCACACAGTTGATTCATTTTAATTAAGTTAAGGTTCAAGTTATCTACAACCGGACATTAACAAAGTCCCATCTGCCCATAACCGCGGGCATGGCTTTCGAAAGTTCAAAACCCTGCAGGGGAGTCCCGACTTAGCCCATGACAAGCTCTCACGGTCAACGAAGGAATAGACCTTCTCCCGAGACGTTCCGATCAGGCTCGGTATCCCGGTTCTACAAGACACTTCGACAAGTTAAAACAAATCCAGCAACACCGCCCGAATGTGCCGAAAAATCCCGATAAGAGCTGCACATATCTCGTTCTCAGGGCACAATCGGATAAGCAATCCGTACAACTAAAACCAGCCCTCGAGTTTCCCCGAGGTGGCACTGCAAGGGGCTCTAGGTTGGACCAACACTCAGAGGAGCACTGGCCCGGGGGGGTTTAAATAAGATGACCCTCGGGCTCCGGAAACCCAAGGGAAAAAGAGGCTAGGTGGCAAATGGTAAAACCAAGGTTGGGCATTGCTGGAAAAGATTTAATCAAGGCGAACTATCAAGGGGTTCCCATTATCACCCAACCACGTAAGGAACGCAAAATCCGGGAACATAACACCGATATGACGAAAACTAGGGCGGCAAGAGTGGAACAAAACACTAGGCGAGAGGCCGAGCCTTCCACCCTTTACCAAGTATATAGATGCATTAAGATAACAAGATAATATAATGATATCCCAACAAGTAAATAATGTTCCAACAAGGAACGGTCTCCAATCTTCACCTGCAACTAGCAACGCTATAAGAGGGGCTGAGCAAAGCGGTAACATAGCCAATCAACGGTTTGCTAGGACATGGTGGGTTAGAGGTTTGACATGGAAAATAGGGAGGCATGATAAGCAAGTGGTAGGCATCATAGAATAGGCATAGCAAAAGAGCGAGCATCTAGCAAAGCAAAGATAGTAGTGATTTCGAGGGTATGATCATCTTGCCTGCAAAGTTGTCAGAGTTGACTGGATCCTCGAAAGCAAACTCAACGGGCTCCTCGTTAGCGAACTCGTCTCCCGGCTCTACCCAAACAAGACAAACAAGCAACAAGGACACAATCAACCACGTGCAAAGCTCAAACAACATGATGCAAACATGGTATGCTATGCAGGATGCGATATGTGATGCATATGCAAGATTTGACAAGGAATGAATGAACCTGGCCTCAACATGGAAATCCAAGTGTGCCACTGGAAATGTGAGATGAAATCTCTTGAAAACGATATAAAGAACGCCGGAATCGGAGTTACGGTTTGGAAATGGCAAGCAATTCAAATATGGCACCGGTCTGCGCTATACAGCAAGTAGCCATCTAAATGCAACAAGATGAACATGCTAAAGCACTCAAACATGGCAACAAAATACATGGCAGGGATCCATACATGATGCTTAACAAAAGATGAACACTGAGCTACGGCCAATTCATACATTAACAGGTTCAAACAAGCATGGCAAAAATGCATTTGGTAAACAGATTTCAGACTTAGTGAAATTAACACTTGTCTGGAATTTCAGATCAGGTAGCAAACTTTGGAGCATGAAAACTATATGCTACAGGATCTGAACATGGCAAACTAAAGCATGGCATGAAGCTACTCAAAGATCTTAACAAAAGTCCCTTAGTGACCTTGAGCCAAAAGGGATCAGAAAATACATTTGCAAGCATGTGGACATGGCAAAAACATAATCAGTTCTCAGACTTAGTGAAAACTGGAGCATGCAAAACAGATATCAAGTAGGCATGTTTACGAGCTCGATGCACTCACTACAAAGTAAGTCATGACAATCTAAGCATACACCCATCAATAATACACATTATACAAGCTAGACATTGCAAGAACAATAACATAGCATGCAAGGATCAACCACAACATCCTCGGCAAAATCGCTAACAAGTAGACAATCTGCCCAGATTCACCGAATAGCAAAAGTAGAGCTCGATTGACTCAAGCTAGGGTGCTCCATAATTGCCAACAAAGATATGGATGGATAGAGCACTACAAGATTAACAAAACATCCTTACTGATCATCCTCAAAAGAGGCACGGATCACTAGGAAACAACATGAACATATGGCATATTGAGATAAACAGATCAAGGACTTAGTGGAAATGCTAAGTCCCTGAAATCAGCATTAACGAATGCTCCACTTTGAAAGCTTGTGCTAGTCACCACACACATCACAAAAATACATGGGTTGCACCTATGGATAGATGGAAAAACATATAACAAAACACATGTAGAGCTCAGGGGCATATCATGCACACATTAATCATGACAAAAATGACACATATCTAATTGGAGCAGCAGATCTGACAATTATCTCAAATAGCATTCTTCCAACAGCATTTCGGGCATCAAGATGAACTCAAATTAAAATGATGCAATGAGATGAAACGATGTGCTCTTTGAGACGAACATTTTGATATGCTATATGCCTAAAACGAAGCTACGGATGAGGAGTTACAACATGATGAACATAGCGAAAAAATAAAGGAGAGGGGGAAAGTCAACCGAGATATGAGGATCTGAGATCTAGGGTTCGCTGGGTCCACGAACCGAGGCGGCGGCGCACACACTCCGGCGAGGCAGGTGGTGGCCGGGGTCGGCGAGGGATGGCCGGATCGGGCCGGTCCTGCCCGGATCCGGTCGGAGGGGCCGCCGACGACGGCGGGGAGAGGCGGCGGAGGCGCGGCGTCGGCGAGGCAGGGGGCGGCGAGGTGGCGACGTGGCAGCGGCGAGCTTGCCGCGGCGGAGCTTCCGCTGGCCGGCGACGAGTCGGCGGCGGCGGAGGACGGCGTCAGGCGGCGGAGCCGAAGGCGGGCGCGGGCGGCGCGACACCGGGCCGGGAGGGCCTCCCGCGGGCCCTGCGGGCCGGCGAAGTGGGCGCGGGCGGCGGACGAACCGGAGAGCGCCACGTGGCGGCGGCGGGCGGACTGGACACGTCCGTCAGCGGTGATTTTGTCCGGCGGCGGCGGATGCAAGGTGGATCTAGGGTTAGGGGGAGAGTGGAACCGCGAATTTTTAGGAGGGGGTCTATATAGAGAGGTAGAGGGAGTTAGGAGTGTCCAAATGAGGTGCGGTTTTCGGCCACGCGATCGTGATCAAACGCTCTAGATGATGGAGAGGGTTTTGGTGGGTTTTGGGCCAAATTGAAGGGGTGTTGGGCTGCAACCCACACGAGGCCTTTTCGGTCCCTCGGTTATCCGTTGGAGCATCAAACGAAGTCCAAATGGTACGAAACTTGACAGGCGGTCTACCGGTAGTAAACCAAGGCCGCTTGGCAAGTCTCGGTCCAATCCGGAAATGTTTAATCCCCACACACGAAAAAAGGTAGAAATGACCACCGGAGGAGAACGGGGCGCCGGAATGCAAAACGGACAACGGGGAAAATGCTCGAATGCATGAGACGAACACGTATGCAAATGCAATGCACATGATGACATGATATGAGATGCATGACAACGACAACAACACACGGAGACAAAAACCCGAACCGGAGAAAATAAAATAACTTAACACCGGAAACGGCAAGAGTTGGATTACATATTGGGGAAATCATATCCGGGGTGTTACACTTTGGGTGGGCCAGGCTGGTCAGGAGCGGGCGTGGCAGCTGTCCGCCTGTCCCTACCGGACGCCCGAAAACGAGAGGATGCACCGACTCTCATGGCTAAAATCATACACTACACACCATCTCTCTATAGGAGTAGGTCGATCTGTCGCTCTCTCTAACACACACATGTTGTTAAACACACACATGCACACGCACACACAGGTTCATAGAATAGGAAAATCGTGCGAGTGCGAAGCCACAGGAAGTGAGATACAAATGGAGTACGTACAAGAAGAGAAGAGGTGACAAATATTCCATCAAACCTGGACTGAGGAGTAGTACTCCCTCCGTCTAGGTGTTAAGTCATCCTACGGAAATCAGATATTCCCAAAATGTTTAGGCGTCATCCATTAACTTCGCATCTCAATCCCCTCCTGGCCTCGTTGCTAGCGAGCGTTGTTACTTAGTGAGCGTTTGGATCCTTAGCAAGAACAACGTATAGCATAGCCGGGCAAGGTTAGGCGTTTGGAACTGTTAAAATATGTTAGTTTTTGTGGGCCAGCTAGCTTGGGTGGGCTAGAAAAACCTTGCTAGCTCAGGAGAGCCAGATCGTCTCGCTTCCGACGGCAAACTTCGTGTAGTAGTAACATAGACTAGTAACATATGCATGTTGTACTAGTCCAAGTTACTCACCACTATGACCAGCCTAAGCAATGTAACCAAACGCTCCTTACTCTGCCTTGTTATCTCCCCCGGAAACCCAATGCATGGAGCGCAACTACGTGTTGATCAGTCAAGAAATCAAAGTCGGCTTGCATGCGAGTTAATACGTGGCCCTGCATGGTAGCTAAAACGGCATCTCTTAGTTGTTTGGATTATTTGTTGCATTTAGAGACAGAAATCAGGGCTTTGATTAGAGGAATTACCGGTCAAGTTTCTCCTTCTCCAATTTGCTTGCACCTTGGTCCCGCTGCACCTTCTAACGTGACTTATTACACCTAGACGGAGGGAGTCGTACGAGATACGGTGGCACACTGACTTAGGTCGAATACAAGTGCCCAAAATTGTGTGCATGTTATAATAAGGATTCACTTAAAATAGTACGTGAGCGAACAGAGGGATCAATTGGACAGTGTTCCCGAGCAGTAGCGAGATATGTGAGGTAAGATACACCACTGGCGCTTTTATTTTTTATTATTAATTTGTTTGTTTCACCCTCTGACTGGTGGGACCCAACGTACTACGTGGAGAGAGGTAAGGTGACTAAGGCTGCATTATTTCTGCACCACTATGGATAGTATTACCACCAAAGCCACATGACACGATTATGATTTAAATCCCAATGACTACCACACACAAAAAAACACGGCATGCTTGTCACACGAATGTAGGAATGTATAAAAGGTTATTTTCCTCTCGTTGAACATAACAGGAGGGTTGTGTAGCTAGTTAGCCTGTTCGCTCATCAAACTAGAGGTCTCGGGTTCGATAACTACACTTGAGCATAATTCGTGCCAGGAGGATTCTTTGACTGGTCAAAATGGATGGATACGGAGCTATACGATCTCGTAGTGACCATATAATCACCTCATCATGTATAAGCTGCAGCCTCGGCGCTTGTTTTCTAGGGTTTGCACTCTTCACACTCTCTCCAGTATATATATACACGCTGGAGCCTCAGCGCTTGTAGTTGCTCTCTTCACACTCTCTCACAATCTCCAGATCTAAACAAGACTTCGTTGGCCTCTCTCTCTCTCCCCTCACTGCTGGTCTGCTTGTAGTTCCTCTCTTCACACTCTCTCACCCTCTCCAGATCTAAACAAGACTTCGTTGGCCTCTCTCTCTCCCCTCACTGCTGGTCAAAGAGACGGCATGATCCGTCCGCCAGGAAGGGAAGGAGGCTTATTGCTATCGCCATTGGCGAGGGAGGGAATCCACTACTGGCGCAGCTATTCACTTTCACCCAGCGTCAGCGCGGGAGGGCCTCCGACCCCTTCTTCTTCGCCGCCGTACATAGTGTGGGTCGAACGGCCTCCGGTCACCCACCGAACCACACCCCAAGAACCTTAAGGTATAATTTACTTATTCCACATGCATTGCTCTAGCTGCATGTGGGATTTTTCCGCTTCTGCACTCGAATCTAGGTGTTGGATCAAACAGGATAGTAGTGGGGAAAGTTGTATACCATGAATCTAGGACGTGGTTCAAAGAGGAAAGGAATGGGGGAAAGTTGTGGGAAAAGTTGTATAGCATGAATCTAGGACGTGGTTCAAAAAAGGAAATGAAGGGGGAAAGTAGTGGGGAAAGTTGTATCGCATGAATCTAAGACGTGGTTCAAAGAGGAGAGGAATGGGGGAAAGTAGCGGGGAAAGTTGTATAGCATAAATCTAGGATGTGGTTCACAGAGGAAAGGAAGTGGGGAAAGTACTAGTACAGACTGGCTATCCGGCACCTACTTTGGTCGAAAAGGGAAAACAATGACAAACGCAGTACACACATCTGTAACGAACTGATCTTTTGTTTTGGGGGACAAGACTGTAGAGTTTGAGCAGGACTAGGTTTGCTGCGCTCACATAGGGAAAGGTGTCTAAAGATAAACAAAACTGGGACCAACACAAATATGCTCCTTGGTTGTTTGTTCTTTGTTGCAACAGACTGTGCATCACCCTAGTACATCGGTAGATGCACATGGTGCTGGTGCGTCCACTGTCCCGGGCAACTCTTTAGCTGTTGTTAATCTAAGGCCCTGTTTGGTTAAAAACTCCCTAGTCCCTACCTGCTTGGTTCCAGGGACTAAACATGGACTAGAGGTTATTAAATGACATGCTAAAAGACCATGTTACCCCTAGTAATGAACTAATAGAGACAAGCTGTGATGCGTGGCAGGGGCAACTGTTGGAAAAAGTCCCAAAAAGACTCTCCCTCGGGGTCTTCTTTCTTTAGTCCCAAATGCCCACTTTTAGTCCCTAAAAGTCCCTCCTGTTTGGTTTAGATGGGACTGACACGGAGTTTTTTTAGTCCCTCCAACAAAATGTTCCTCTAAACAAGCACCCTCTAATAATGCCGCTGGAAAATTGATGCAATGCCACAGTTAAAACCAAATTACATGTTTAACAAATTTTATTGTTAATATAATCTCTCTGTTAATATTAATCAATGCCATCGTTTGAGAAATGCTACTGTCTTGCTTTCTTTCCCATTTAGATAAGGTAGATGCTTCTTTTTGTTGGCTTCTGTGTCATCCACCGTTATTGACCACTAGTTGTTTCCTTTGCACCTCTGTGTAAACAGGGTTATCTACTTCACCTCGTTGCCATTGTGACCTTTTGTTGCACTGCACAAAACACTTTTGTTTTAAGAGTGTTTTGTGTAGTTCAACCAAAGTGTCACACTGACAACGTTGCTTGATTGCTTGATCTTAGTGGAACTGCACAAGGGGAGATCTTACTTCCTATCCGTGTTGGAAAATTTGGTTCAGATCTTCTTCTTGTGAGTTGTTTGAATTCCGCGTCATGAGAGGTCAGTACTAGCCTTCTTTCACATGATTCTGTAGTGTGCTTTGATATGTTTTGCTACTTGTACAGTAATGTTGCTTGATTTTAGTGAACTGCACAAATGGAGACAAGACTTCCAATCTGTATGTGCACCGCAATATCCCATTGAGGTAAGATAAGGATATTTCACAACTGTTGGCCTGTATTTTGCCACTTTCATCAGGAAATTAATGTCATTGTTTAGTGCTATACTTGTGCAACCTAATTGACGTGCCAAATCTTACATTGAAGGCGAAGCTTGTCTGTTATTGAACCAAGTGATGAAGGGGAAGAACAAGCGGAAGAAAAACAAAAATCAACTCCTGGTGCTATAATGAAGCACTCGAACTGTGATGACACAAGTAATGATATAGTTTTGCATCTTAATTTATTGCTATGGCTGGAACGAGCAATTGTTTTGCCACCGATTTGATGCCACTCTTAATGTAATACATAGTTATCTCTACTTGTGCAAATAGGGATCTTCTTTGAATATACCATATTTTAGTGTAACTGCACAAGAAGATGTTGGAAACATTAATCTAATCGAGGAGTATATAGTAAGCATGGCCACCACAGTAGATAGCAACAGATGGTTCCGGAGAAGTGCTTCATCTGTATGCTCTACACAGTAAGCATCCTGACAAAGGTTGGTACTCGCCAACTGATTTCATCCATATGATTGAGCTTTGTCATCTCTATTGGTGTTGTGCTACTGTTTAGATACTGTCATGAAAAAGTGGTATTGTCCTTGAGAAGTGCTTCATCTGTGCTGTTTTAAATATTTCCTTTCCTTTTTTTCGAGCAAACAGGGATGCTAGCATTTAGTTATCCTCTTGTCTTTGCACAACAGGATCATCCTCCTCTGAAGAAGAATATGGAGTACGTGAAGTGACTAGTTTCGATTATGCCAGGATGAAGAAGCCCTGTCTATCTTCTCATCAGAAGGAGCAGTTGAAGGATGGTTACATTACCCCCACAAGACCAAACTAACTTCAGCTCAGAAGGAGTGACAAATGTCCATTTTCTTGTTGTGATGCGCGAGTACAATGTTGTTCTAGGATTCTTTCCGGTGAGTTCCATTTTTATAAAAGTGTGCTCTACATGGACCATGTAGGTGCATGTTTAAACTGTAATTCATAGTACAGTTTGCTTTATACTAATCAATTTTTTTGTATTTGTGCAAACAGGGGTGCTCAGTTTGATTTCAATGGGAACTGCACAAAATGTTCATGAATACATCGAATCATTCATTTGCACCATAAGAAAGGAGGTGCCAATAAGTTCAAGGCGTTGCAACATATAAGGGTGAAATCATACAAGCTACGCGTGAATTTGGTTGATTTTGGTGGAACTGCACAAAAAGAACAGCTGGTTTTTTAGCACGAGGTGCCATGTCAATGTCCGAACTGATGGCAAACCCTGCCCATTCCACAATCATAGGCATTTGATATTTTGGAATGGGAAAACCTTGTCAAATTTTGCTCATTGATTTTAGCAAGAAGACATGTGTTTGATATTTTTGAATGGGACGCCCTTTGCTGTCAGCAGCGTCGATCCATTTTTTCTTTATTCTTTAGTTGTGAAGTAAATATTGGCTCTGACATGTGAATCGCTGAGATGCATAATCATCGATTGTTTTGAATGTTCTCTATGAATTGCCAGGCCTGTGTGTTTGATTGCAATGTACAGGAATGCTAAAAAGCCGCTCAAACTCTTTGTACTCCTTCTGTTCCTTTTTACTTCGCACATTGTGGAAGTGCATACTTTTTTCTATAAGATTGGTCAAAGTAGAGATACTTTGACTGCAGACAAAACTTGTATGCAGACTAGAAAGGACCGGAGGGAGTACATGTGAAACTGCTGCAAACGAGGTGATCACCCTGGGAATAATGCTAGTACGTATTGTTTTGCATGTTCATCCAATGCCACTGATACAATAATTCGAACTAATCGAAATAAATTCATTCATACACGGTCGGATTTCATATAAACATGCCGGATTTCATTACATTTCATACATTCCTCAACTAAAAAGGGGTGCACTGGAGGTATAATTAATTAACCGAAGCTACCCACCTGTGTCCGGCTGAGCCGAACAGAAGCTTCAGTGACTTAACTGTAGGTGTAGTTGCGTAACTGACATGTGGCCCAGATGCCTGTTGGGCCCACGTGTTAGTTAGCCAACTGCACCAGCAATTAAGTAGAAGCAGCGTCCTTCTCCAACATAGCTCTCTGACTCCACGTCGCCGCCAAGAAGCTAACCGGCCGTCAGTGGTCAACCCGCCTAGCTTGTCATAGCGAGTAGGGCAACTAGGAGCCCAATGATCAGGATCCCCACATGACAAACACCTTTCTTCTTGTCATTCTTCTTCTTGAAGTTCGTGTGTTGCACAACCTTGTTCTTCCCATCAAACTTTGCTTTACCATCAAACTTGCCCTTGTTCTTGAACTTGTGGGGCTGGAAGTTCTTCTTCTATACCAGATTGGCACTAGATCCTCCCTCAATTCCTCAATCACGTGTGTCCTTTACTCTCGCCTTTTCTTCCACATCAAGAGTGCCAATGAGATCCATGAAGGAGGAAGCTTAGTGATGATACCTCCGACAACAAACTTGTCCGGTAGCATACAACTGAAGTGCTCAAGTTCTCTAGCAAATGACTGTATCTCATGAGCTTGCTCAACCACGGAGCGCTCTTCAATCATCCTGTAATCATAGAATTGCTCCATGATGTATAGCTCAGTGCCAGCAACCGGAGGGTAGCAGCGGTGGCCTTACTTGGACCCGAGCGGCGGCGACCTACTGTGTTCTACTCTTCCTCGTTTTCTATGTGGCGCGGCCTTGTTGGCAGCGGGGCGGGGCCTCGGCGGAGCCGGCGATGTCCTATATCTCATTGCCGGCGGGCGGCGCCTTGGTGGAGCGGGGGAAATACTCCCCTCGTTGCCGGCAGGGTGGGGCCTCGGCGGAGCCGGCGATGTCCTCTGCCTCATTGTTGGCGCCACGGGGCCTCGGCGGAGCAGGGCCTCGTCGACGCCATTGGAGCGGGGACTCGTCGGCGCCGACATTTGAAGCATAAAGCACCATGTTCAAGTAGAGGGTACAGCGGGTTGCAGGAGAGTGGACCACTGTAGATAGAGGGGGGAAGGTGATGGAGATGTTGGTGAAGATGGCAGAGCTGTTGGTGTAGATCGCGGTGATGATGATGGCCCCCGGTGGCACTTTGGTGCCACCAGAAGCGAGGGGGAGAGAGCCCCCCTCCTTCTTCTTCTTCCTTGACCTTCTCCCTAGATGGGATAAGGGTTTCCCCTCTGGTCCATGGTCTCCATGGCGTGGGAGGGGCGAGAGCCCCTCCGAGATTGGATCTGTCTCTCTATCTCTCTCTATTTCTGCGTTCTCAGATTCTTCCCTTTCACCGTTTCTTATATTCCCGGAGATCCATAACTCCGATTGGGCTGAAATTTTAACACGATCTCTATCCGGATATTAGCTTTCTTGCAGCGAAAGAAGGGCATCAACCGCCTTACGGGTGGCCCACGAGGGTCAGGGGCGCGCCTGGGGAGGGGGCAGGCGCGCCCTCCTGCCTCGTGGCCACCTCGGGCACCGTCTCGCGTGGATTTTTCTTCCCAAAAATCATATATATTCCAAAAAAAATCACTGTCAGTTTTTATCCCGTTTGGACTCTGTTTGATATGGATATTCCGCGAAACAAAAAACATGCAACAAATAGGAACTGGCACTGGGCACTGGATCAATATGTTAGTCCCAAAAATAGTATAAAAAGTTGCCAAAAGTATATGAAAGTTGTAGAATATTGGCATGTAACAATCAAAAATTATAGATACGATGGAGACGTATCAGCATCCCCAAGCTTAACTCCTGCTCGTCCTCGAGTAGGTAAATGATAAAAAGATAACTTTTGATGTGAATGCTACCTAGCGTAATCTTGATCACATATCTAATCATGGCATGAATATTAAGACACGAGTGATTCATAGCAATAGTCTATCATTTGACATAAAAACAATAATACTTCAAGCCCACTAATAAAGCAATCACGTTGAGGGAGTCCTGGATTAGGGGGTGTCCGGATAGCCGGACTATACCTTCGGCCGGACTCCTGGACCATGAAGATACAAGATTGAAGACTTCGTCCCGTGTCCGGAAGGGACTTTCCTTGGCGTGGAAGGCAGGCTTGGCGATACGGATATGTAGATCTCCTACCATTGTAACCGACTCTGTGTAACCCTAGCCCTCTCCGGTGTCTATATAAACCGGAGGGTTTTAGTCCGTAGCAACAGACAATCATACCATAGGCTAGCTTCTAGGGTTTAGCCTCCTTGATCTCGTGGTAGATTACTCTTGTACTACCCATATCATCAATATTAATCAAGCAGGACGTAGGGTTTTACCTCCATCGAGAGGGCCTGAACCTGGGTAAAAACATCATGCCCCTTGTCTCCTATTACCATCCGCCTAGACGCACAGTTTGGGACCCCCTACCCGAGATCCGCCGGTTTTGACACCGACATTGGTGCTTCCTAAAGAGGCTGAACTCCCTAAAGAGTACGACACATATTCAAACTGGGTCATGCACTTCGACGGCTCCAAAATGTTGGCCGGTCTAGGGGCTGGCATCGTTTTGACGTCCCCCACAGGAGACATAGTTCAATACATACTCCAGATAATGTACACAGACTCCAACAATGCAGCCGAATATGAGGCCCTTTTACATGGTCACCGGATGGCAGTATCCATGGGCATTCAACGCCTAGAGGTGCGCGGGGACTCGAACCTTGCAATATCCCAAATAAATGGAGACTTTGATGCCAAGGATCCAAAAATGGCAGCTTATCGCAACGCCGTCCTAAAAATGTCAGCTCGGTTCGAAGGGCTCGAATTTCACCATATAGCCCGGGAAAATAATCAGGCGGCAGATGTCCTGGCACGCATCGGCGCAAAACGCGATGTAGTCCCCCCCCAACATCTTCTTGGAAAGGATGTTAAAGCCATCCGTAGTATGGGAAGGGGAACCCGGCAATAACAGCCCGGACCCAACCACACTGCCCGACACCGAACACTCTGACATAATTGGAGGCTCCGCCAATGAAATAACACCTTCAGCCCACGTAATAATGGACATCATCACCCCGTGGACAGAACCATTCCTTGCCTACCTTACTAGGCAGGAACTCCTCGAGAACCAAAATGAGGCACGCTGCATAGTGCGGCGATCTAAAGCCTATAAAGTCCATGAGGGAGAGCTTTATAAAAAAAGCGCTACCGGAGTCCTTCAAAGGTGCATCTCCGAAGAGGAAGGGCGGAACCTCCTGGCTGAAATTCATGCCGGACTCGGCGGTCATCACGCGGCAGCTCGGTCCCTTGTAAGCAAGGCCTTCCATACAGGCTTTTATTGGCCGACGGCCCGGGCAGACGCCCAGGACTTAGTCCAACGATGCGTCGGTTGCCAGCTTTTTGCAAACCAAAGCCATATGCCACCCACCGCCCTCCAAACTATCCCCATCACCTGGCCCTTCGCGGTCTGGGGGCTTGACATGGTTGGACCCCTTAAAGGCGGAACCCACAAGAAAAAAATACTTATTGGTCATGGTGGATAAGTTCACCAAATGGATAGAAGCCAAGCCTGTTAAGACGGCCGAATCCGGACCGGTGATAGACTTTATATCCAGGGTTGTACACCGTTATGGCGTCCCCCACAGCATCATCACTGATAACGGCACGAACTTTACGGCCGACGAGGTAAAACTTTGGTGCAAAAACATGGGCATCAAGCTCGATTATGCTTTCGTCTATCACCCACAAACTAACGGCCAGGTCGAACGTGCAAATGGTCTTATCATGAGCGGCATCAAACCCAGATTAGTGCGGTCCCTTAAGGAATCTAATATGCACTGGGTAGAGGAGCTCGACTCCGTACTCTGGGGGCTGCGGACCACGCCGAATCGCACCACCGGATACACACCATTCTTCATGGTGTACGGTGCAGAGGAAGTTTTGCCCTGTGACATAATTCATGACTCACCTCAAGTGTGCATGTACGAAGAAAGAGAAGCCGAGCTCGATCGGCAGGACAGTTTGGACGCCTTGGAGGAAGAGCGTGACATGGCAAAAGCCCGTTTCGCATTCTATCAACAGCAGGCTCGAAGATACCAAAGCAAAGAAGTACGGGCCAAAAATTACAACGTTGCTGAATTACTTCTACGCCTGCCGGACAAGAAAAAGGACAAACTCAAGCCCAAGTGGGAAGGTCCCTTCATAATCGACCAAGTACTGACTGGTGGAGCGTACCGCCTGCGAGATGCATCGGATAACCGACTCGAGCCGAACTCATGGAACGCAGCCCGTCTCCGAAGATTCTATGCCTAGCGCCGGACTCTGTGTTCGTCTCCTTCCTCTGTCCATTTTTTATATACTTTCTGTCTTACATTTCTCTCCTTCTCCCCCCCTCTCTCTCTTATAGCCTTTAAAGGCTCATAAAGTGACGCGCTATCCGCGCTCATTAAACCCGGGGGCTTCTTTAAACAGAAGCTTATTTATACGGGCTTCATGCCCAACACATGTGTCACACTTCCGCATGTACCTTTTATTCACCATTATATGCATCGATATGACTTAAGTTTTGGCCAAGCTGGGTTGCCTGGCTCCTGTGCCTTCCCCTATGTTCCCGATTATTCGGCTAGGTGGTAAAGGGAGCACCTCTGCGATTGTTACTGCCGGGTCAGCCGGATGTGTACCTCAGATTGGGTGAAGCCGAAAGCTAGCGTTCTTAAGGGAATATTCGGTCGGTGAACTAAAGATGATCTTTTTTTCCACTTATTTATCTATACACCCCCAGATGTTTTTCCTGCGTCTCTTTTCGCAGAATGGACATGCACTTTAGGGCATGCCTCCCAGGGAAAGGAACCCCTAATGGAACTATTCTCCCTTGAAGATGTTTCTTACTAACCATGTAATATAACATAACTAGTTGGGCACTTGTCTGTTCAAGCACTAATGACCCCTACGACTGGTCTCCATGCATACCCCGGTTCTTATATAACCGCGAGGGTATTCGGACACACTCCGCACTGTCAGGTCCTGAGGTTGAAGCGAAAAGGTCGGCCATGACAAATGATCTACAATCCGGCTAGAAGGCATTACACATGTCAATTAAAATTACATAGTCAATCTGACTGATTGTATTCCTCTTCAATACCATCTAACAGGATGTCTAGCTTACAGTCCTATTGGGAATACTTTGCGGCCAATTCTACTTGGCCGTATACTAAGCTCACAGGGATCTCCTTCCCATCGGGCCCCACGGGGCCGACCTCGGCCATGTGGTTTGGGTCAGCCTTCGTGTACCGCGTCTTCACCATGGCCCAGGCCTCCCTGGCGCCTTGACGGCAGGCCGACATCTTCCACAATTGGAAGCGCCGCCGCGCTCCCTTCAGCTTCTCTACAAGCTCTCCAAGGCCTTCGGGCATGGAGACGGATGGCCGCAAGGCCTGGGCGACGCCTTGCATCACCTGCCGAACTCGCTCGTGCAGTTGTGAGAGCTCGGGAAGAAGGTCACCCGTAGAATCGGGCATTTCCTCTGCAGGACGACCTGTTAGCATACCTACAGACATTACTCTGTTAGTCGACTTCCTCGCCGAACTCTTTTTTCAAAGTTCGTTTAAGCACTTACTAAATATGCCGCGTCGAAGCTGATGATTCTCCTTAACGGAGTCCAACAGCTGGGCACGAACATCCTTCAGTTCAACGCCCAGCTTGGTGTTGGCATCTTGGAGATCGTTCTTCTCCCGCCTCACCTTTGTCAGCACACTCTCACCAGCCTTCAGCTGGCGTAGGAGTTGTTGCTTTTCCGGATTTAATCCGGCGCCATCTGCAATTTCATTTGTTAGATTTGCACCCACGCCGCACTTCGTAAAATACTTATCTTTCAAAGCGTATATTACCAGAGGGGGTCTCCTTGGGCTCCCCTGCCGCGGCTAGTGCGGCCTCAAGTTGGGCTTTGCACTCTTCCAGCTCCTGGGACAGTAGGGTATTCTTTTCTATAAGAACCTGCATAAAAATGATCCTTAAATCAGTTATTCTAACTGTTTCAAGTCTCGAGGGCTACCGGTATATATATATAATTACCAAAATTTTCTTACCCGTATGTCTTTTACATATTGCTCCGTGGCTCTGGCTAGACCATTTTGAGTGGCACGGAGGTACGCATCTCCCGAATTGAAGGCATCCAATGCCTCTTGGGAGAAACAAGCGTCGCGAAGAACTGTCCGGCGACGCCTGTGGTTCATGGCACTCTCCACCTCGGAATTGGTGGCAGACAGCCTGTCCGCATCCTCTGTCGGAGGAGCGTCCGGTGCGCGCCTTGTGTTCGCCTGCGCTTCCAGACCAGGCTTTGGAGCCTGGCTGGTGGAGGCGCGATTGGCAACCTCTCCGGATATAGTCCGGCGAGGTCTCTTCGTCCTGAAGAGAGCACGAGCGTTAATATGCCTTGAAGGAATAACACCTGGGAATAAGATGGCGCGCTATACCTTTGCGCCGGCGTCTCAGTCCAGACCGCACTTCTTTTCAGCCCGCGGGGCCTTGCCACCCCTCGTTGGCTAGTTGCTGCAGGCTCGGCCTCCCGTCTCAAGGACCTCCCCTGCAAAACACGGTTGTCATACGGAAATCAAAAACACGCGAGGATAGATCCCTTTTCAAAGTGCTGGGACTTCGGTCTCAGTTACCTGTGAGGCTGGGAGTAGCCCTGGGTAATCGGCAGTAATGGCCACCAAGGCATTGTCCTTGCTCAATTGATGAAACACCCCATCAATCAGCTCCACAGATAAGTCCGGATCCTCTTGAGAGGCTGGGTCGAGGGACCGTCCCGGATCCTCGTGTTGTGGAGGAGGGCTGTTTATTTCTTTAACAGCCTGGCGCAGTTCCTGCGTTGAAGTCGTTAGACTGAATATTTAACGATGGGAATATAAAACGGATGGGCAAGTAAAAGTGTCCACTTACCCAACTTGGGGGATTGTACATAGAAAATCCACCCTGTGGGTTGACGCGGAGAAATTCCTCCTCTTCTCCCTTGTACAAAACGGACAAGATCTTTATTAGAGCGGCTGCTGAATCCGGCCCCTTACGGCCGTGGCGGGTGGCGTCGTCCTCCCCGTTGAAGTCCCACATGGGGTGGCCTCTATACTGAAGCGGCTGCACCCCTCGCTTGATGCATGCGGCCATGACCCCGATCATGGTTAGTCCGGAATGAGCTAACAATCTTAACCGGCCCATCAGGTAAAGAACGTCCTTGTCGCTTTCCCTCTGAGGGCTCCGTGGACGCCAGCTTAGGCGCTTCTTTAGGGGAGCACTGTCAAACTCAGGGAGGCCGATCCGGACAGGATCCGGCAGCGGGACGTCCTCTATATAAAACCATTCTGAAGGCCAGTCCTCGGACGCCTTCTTTGGGGTTCTGGATAGATATCCGGTCCCGGCAATGCGCCACACTTCGGCTCCGCCCACTTGATATATTGACCCCTTCTGAGAACGGGGCACAAGGCAGAATAGCCTTTTCCACAACGCGAAATGAGCCTCGCAGCCCAAAAATAGCTCGCAAAGGGCTACGAAGCCCGCGATATGCAATATGGAGGCAGGCGTGAGGTTGTGCAGCTGGAGGCCATAGAACTCCAGGAGCCCCCGGAGAAACGGATGAATTGGAAATCCGAGCCCTCTTATTAAGTAAGGAACAAGGCATACCCGCTCTCCTTTGGAGGGATTGGGGGCGCTCTCCGCTTGCTCTCCGCCATTATAGGTGGCAAGTCCGGCTCGAACCGGGACCATATAGGCCGGGGGGAGAAATCCCTTGGTCTGGAGCGTCACTAGCTCGCTGTGCGGGATGGAGCATCTCTCCCAATCTCCAGGCTGAGGGCTGGAAGGGCGAGAGGAGGAGCTGCAGCGGCCGGCCATGATAGAATGGACCTCTGTCGGATACGCTCTGATGAATACTCACGGAGGGGAGAAGGTGTGGTTTGGATCTAAATCCTCGTCCCCTTAAATAGGCGGCTCATTCACGCGGCTAGGGGTGTAAATGTAAAAACACCCTGACTTTTCATATTCGTTTGACACGTGGAAGACGGCCATTATTGGGTGTAGAAGCCAAGAAGCGCTACATTTACAAGAAACCGGACATTATTCAATAGGTACACGGAATTTGGAGGAGAACCCGCCTTGCAATGCCGAAGACAATCTGCGTGCCGGACTCGTCGTCATTGAAGCCTGGTTCGGGGGCTACTGAGGGAGTCCTGGATTAGGGGGTGTTCGGATAGCCGGACTATACCTTCGGCCGGATTCCTAGACCATGAAGATACAAGATTGAAGACTTCGTCCCGTGTCCGGAAGGGACTTTCCTTGGCGTGGAAGGCAAGCTTGGCGATACAGATATGTAGATCTCCTACGATTGTAACCGACTCTGTGTAACCCTAGCCCTCTTCGGTGTCTATATAAACCGGAGGGTTTTAGTCCGTAGCAACAGACAATCATACCATAGGCTAGCTTCTAGGGTTTAGCCTCCTTGATCTCGTGGTAGATCTACTCTTGCACTACCCATATCATCAATATTAATCAAGCAGGACGTAGGGTTTTACCTCCATCGAGAGGGCCCGAACCTGGGTAAAAACATCGTGCCCCTTGTTTCCTGTTACCATCAGCCTAGACGCACAGTTCGGGACCCCCTACCCGAGATCCACCGGTTTTGACACCGACACATGTCTTTTCAAAATAACAAGGCCAAAGAAAGTTATCCCTACAAAATCATATAGTATGGCTATGCTCCATCTTCTTCACACAAAATACTCACATCATGCACAACCCCGATGACAAGCCAAGCAATTGTTTCATACTTTTGACGTTCTCAAACCTTTTCAACTTTCACGCAATACATGAGCATGAGCCATGGACATAGCACTATAAGTGGAATAGAATGGTGGTTGTGGAGAAGACAAAAAGGAGAAGATAGTCTCACATCAACTAGGCGTATCAACGGGCTATGGAGATGCCCATCAATAGATATCAATGTGAGTGAGTAGGGATTGCCATGCAACGGATGCACTAGAGCTATAAGTATATGAAAGCTCAAACTGAAACTAAGTGGGTGTGCATCCAACCTGCTTGCTCATGAAGACCTAGGGCATTTGAGGAAGCCCATCGTTGGAATATACAAGCCAAGTTCTATAATGAAAATTCCCACTAGTATATGAAAGTGATAACTCAAGAGACTCTCTATATGAAGAACATGGTGCTACTCTGAAGCACAAGTGTGGTAAAAGGATAGTAACATTGCCCCTTCTCTCTTTTTCTCTCATTTTTTTCTTTTTTCTTTTTTTCTTTTTTTGTAGGCTTCTTTGTCCTCTGTCTTTTTTGGGGGGCTTCTTTGGCCACTTTTATTTTGATAACCTCACATGGGACAATGTTCTAATAATGATGATCATCTCACTTTTATTTACTTACAACTCAATATTACAACTCGATATCTAGAACAAAGATATGACTCTATATGAATGCCTCCGATGGTGTACCGGGATGTGCAATGATCTAGCGTAGCAATGACATCAAAAAACGGACAAGCCATGAAAACATCATGCTAGCTATCTTACGATCATGCAAAGCAATATGACAATGAATGCTCAAGTCATGTATATGATGATGATGAAAGTTGCATGGCAATATATCTCGGAATGGCTGTGGAAATGCCATGATAGGTAGGTATGGTGGCTGTTTTGAGGAAGGTGTATGGTGGGTTTATGGTACCGGCGAAAGTTGCGCGGTACTAGAGAGGCTAGCAATGATGGAAGGGTGAGAGTGCGTATAATCCATGGACTCAACATTATTCATAAAGAACTCACATACTTATTGCAAAAATCTATTAGTCATTGAAACAAAGTACTACGTGCATGCTCCTAGGGGTATAGATTGGTAGGAAAAGACCATCACTCGTCCCCGACCGCCACTCATAAGGAAGACAATCAATAAATACCTCATGCTCCAACTTCGTTACATAACGTTCACCATACGTGCATGCTACGGGAATCACAAACCTCAACACAAGTATTTCTACTAATCCACAAATACCCACTATAATGACTCTAATATCACCATCTTTATATCGCAAAACTATTGCAAGGAATCAAACATATCATATTCAGTTATCTACAAGTTTTATGTAGGATTTTATGACTAACCATGTGAATGACCAATTCCTGTCATCTCTCTCTAAACAGATATAAGTGAAGCAAGAGATTTTAATTCTTTCTACAAAAGATATGCCCATGCTCTAACAAATATAAGTGAAGCAAAAGAGCATTCTACAAATGGCGGTTTTCTATGTAAAGAGAAACATGCAATCCAAGCTTCAAATGATATAAGTGAAGAACATGAAGCATTCTATAAAGCCATACTCAAAAGATATGAGTGAAGTGCACAGAGCATTCTATAAATCAACCAAGGACTACCTCATACCAGCATGGTGCATAAAAGAAAAATGAAAACTAAATGCAAAAGCCGCTCCAAGATTGCACATATCGCATGAACGAAACGAATCCGAAAACATACCGATACTTGTTGAAGAAAGAGGGGATGCCTTCCGGGGCATCCCCAAGCTTAGATGCTTGAGTCTCCTTGAATATTTACTTGGGGTGCCTCGGGCATCCCCAAGCTTGAGCTCTTGCCTCTCTCCCTTCTTCTCACATCGAGACCTTCTCGATCATCGAACACTTCATCCACACAAAACTTCAAGAGAAAACTCGGTAATATCCGTTAGTATAATAAAGCAAATCACTACTCTAAGTACTGTTGCAAACCAATTCATTTTTTTTGCATTTTGTCTACTGTAATATAACTTTTTCATGGCTTAATCCACTGATATGAATCGATAGTTTCATCAAAACAAGCAAACTATGCATCAAAAACAGAATCTGTCTAAAACAGAACAGTCTGTAGAAATCTGAACATTCACCATACTTCTGATACTTGAAATATTCTACCAAAATTAGGAAAAATAAAAAAATTGTATAGGAAGACAGTTCAAAAAGAATCAGAACCATTTGACGTTCCAGCTAAAAATGTAAAATCACGCACTACAGCCAAAGTTTCTGTCCTGCACTGTACAAACCATCAAGCAAATGTAAACATCCTAAAGGCAAACCTTGGCACATTATTTTTATATTTAAACTTTATAAAAGCACACAACAGAAATAAGTGAATCTCTAAAACTTCCGGGTTGTCTCCCTGGCAGCACTTTCTTTAAAGCCATTAAGCTAGGCATATAGTGCTCAAGTAATGGATCCACCCGGATCCCAAGGTATATCAAAGCCAATTTTAATTAACAATGATTTGTAATTTAGTAGTGAGCACAAAGTAACATGTATCATGTAATGACGAAGTCTAAATCTCTTCCTATGCATTGGCATGTCATGAAAGAACAATTCATGCACACATAGTAAAGGCCAATGCATATTATAAACAGTTTCTTGCAATTTTATCATATTGGAAACATAGAGAGGTGGAGATATAGTTCCTCTCTCATAATAATTGCAAGTAGGAGCAGCAAGCACATGCATATTATATTCATCAAAATCATCATGTGCAATGGTAAAAGGCAACCCATCAATATATTCCTTAATAAGAGCAAACTTCTCCGATATAGTGTAGTTTGGAGAATTCAAAAAGATAATAGGACTATCATGTGTGGGTGCAATAGCAACAATTTCATGTTTAACATAAGGAACTATAGCAAGTTCATCTCCATAAGCATAATTCATATTGGCATCTTGGCCACAAGCATAGCAAGCATCATCAAAAAGGAATATTTCAAAAGAATCAACGGGATCATAACAATCATCATAGCAATCATCCTCCGGTAAGCACGAAAGGAAATTAAACAATGTATGAGTTGAAGAGTTACTCTCATTAGAAGGTGGGCATGGGTAGCTAATCCGCTCTTCCTCCTTTTGTTCTTCGCTCTCTTCCTCATCTTTTTCATCCAATGAGCTCACAGTTTCATCAATTTCTTCTTCCATAGACTCCTGCAAAATATTAGTCTCTTCTTGGACAGCGGAGTAGTACTCAATATATGGTTCAACATAGGCATTAGAAGCATAATTATCATAGAAATATTTAAATATGGCAAAATTTTCAGATTTGTAAAGAGTAGCATCATACTTTTCAATCAAAGAAGCAATTTCATAAGCACCCTTAAAAGCAACAAATTCTTCAATTTGTTGAACATCATAGTAATTATAAACACCCTTAGCATACGAAGATACGATTCCATTATCACTAAACAAACATTGGTAGGGAAGGTGTTTCTTAGGGTCTTTAGAACAACAAGTATAATCATATATTTCACATAAATTCCAAGCATAGCATTGCAAACGATGAATTTGATCCAGTAAAGTTTTCCCTTTTTCAGATATTCGGTGTCGCACATAATAAGCATGCTCATCTAAAGATTTGCCCTCAACTAAGCTAGTTGGGGTTTCAGCACGAGCACATAGGGATCGAAGATGATCCAAGTAATAAGCTTCAGCAGTGTGATAGATTTTGAGTGGTTCTTCAACCATTGGTTTAGTAGGTACAACTAATTTTTTTGGTATTTTGCGTTTCCTACCCATAACTAAAGATAGAAAACAACTAAGAACAGCAAATAAAAATTACTTAGTGATAAAGCAAACAAGCACACACGAGAATATTCACCCCACGCTATTGCTCCCCGGCAACGGCGCCAGAAAAAGGTCTTGATAACCCACAAGTATAGGGGATCGCAACAATTTTTGATAAGTAAGAGTGTCGAACCCAACGAGGAGCTAAAGGTAGAACAAATATTCCCTCAAGTTCTATCGACCACCGATACAACTCTATGCACGTTTGACGTTCGCTTTACCTAGAACAAGTATGAAACTAGAAGTACTTTGTAGGTGTTGTTGGATAGGTTTGCAAGATAATAAAGAGTACGTAAATAAAAAGTAGGGGCTGTTTAGATAAAGAAACAATAAATTAAATATAGTGAGTGTGGAAAAGTGGTGGCAGGATTTGCAAAATTGCCCCTAAGCAATTGACTACTTTACTAGACCGATAGCAAGTATTATGTGGGAGAGGCCATTGCTAGCATGTCATCCCTTACTTGGAATTCTGTGCACTTATGATTGGAACTATTAGCAAGCATCCGCAACTACTAATGTTCATTAAGGTAAAACCCAACCATATCATTAAGATATATTGGTCCCCCTTCAATCCCGTATGCATCAATTTCTATGCTAGGTTGAAGCTTCTGTCACTCTTGCCCTCCAATACATAGTCCTATCAACATAGAACTAACCCTATGGTGTGATCCATGCACGCAATCATATGATGGGCACCAAAGGACAGCAACATAACCACAAGCAAATTAAATCAATCATAGCAATTCATCAACCACCGATAGGACAACTAAAACCTACTCAGACATCATAGGATGGCAACACATCATTGGATAATAATATGAAGCATAAAGCACCATGTTCAAGTAGAGGGTACAACGGGTTGCGGGAGAGTGGACCGCTGTAGATAGAGGGGGGAAGGTGATGGAGATGTTGGTGAAGATGACGGAGGTGTTGGTGTAGATCGCGGTGATGATGATGGCCCCCGGTGGCACTACGGTGCCACCGGAAGCGAGGGGGAGAGAGCCCCCCTCCTTCTTATTCTTCCTTGACCTTCTCCCTAGATGGGAGAAGGGTTTCCCCTCTGGTCCATGGTCTCCATGGAGTGGGAGGGGCGAGAGCCCCTCCGAGATTGGATCTGTCTCTCTCTGTTTCTGCGTTCTCAGAGTCTTCCCTTTCACCGTTTCTTATATTCCCTGAGATCTGTAACTCCGATTGGGCTGAAATTTTAACACGATCTCTATCCGGATATTATTTCTCTTGCGGCGAAAGAAGGGCATCAACCGCCTTATGGGTGGCCCACGAGGGTCAGGGGCGCGCCTAGGGGGGGGGGCAGGCGCACCCTCCTGCCTCGTGGCCACCTCGGGCACCGTCTCGCGTGGATTTTTCTTCCCAAAAATCATATATATTCCAAAAAAATCTCCGTCAGTTTTTATCCCATTTGGACTCCGTTTGATATGGATATTTTGCGAAACAAAAAACATGCAACAAACAGGAACTGGCACTGGGCACTGGATCAATATGTTAGTCCCAAAAATAGTATAAAAAGTTGCCAAAAGTATATGAAAGTTGTAGAATATTGGCATGGAACAATCAAAAATTATAGATACGACGGAGATGTATCAGCATTGTCCTCTACCTCATCCTCGGTCTCGCCAAACAGTGCCTCGCCAGCTTCATCACCCTCTTTGTAGGCGGCCGCAGCCTCCGCCACCCACATGCGGTACCGCCAGCGCTCGAGGCGGCCCTTGCGGGCGAAGCAGTACGAGTCGAGCAGCGCCTCATGCTCCGCCCGCTCCGCGGCGATCTGCTCCTCCGCCTGCAGGTGCTCCTGAAGGAGATGGTGGTTGTAGGCGGTGTCGGCCTGCGCCTCCCGGAACTGCTCCTCACGCTTCTGCCTCACCGTGTCCATATATTGGGCACGAGCCTCACCGATGGTCATGGTGCAATGCACCAGCGAGGATGGCGTGGAGGAGGGGGTTGGCGCCGGGTCATCGACTACCATGTTCTCCATTGGGACGTTGTCGTCCTCCGGCTGCCTGCCGGCCAGCCAGTCGGCAGTAATGGCTGCCATCTCCTTGTGGTCCATCGCCCGCCCGTCCCGAAGAGCGCTGGCGCGTGAGGAAGCCATGGTGGGCAGTAGTGGTGTGGACAGGAGAATAGGAACAGATGCGGATGACTGCAGCTATGGCCGGCGCAGCAGTTTATATAGCAATGGTGGGTGGCAGAGGGACAGACGTGTGGCGCCGGAGTAGCCGCCTCGGCAACCGCGTATCATTAATGTGGGCGGCAGAAGGACGGACGGACGACACTTGTGTCGTTTGAAGGCGGAGCAATCGCATGCACCGAGAAGCGGGGCAGGCGACGCTGACCGTTTCAGGAGGAAAGCGCACGCGGGCGAGGGAGGCGGTCTGGGTGGGCCAGGGCAGTCAGACTCGTGCTTGGTAGCGGGTCGGTCCAGCAGCCGGAAATGGTGGCTCGCCAGCTACCTCGCCGAGCTGAGCAACGACAATAAGACGATGGACGTAGCTTCCGACCAGGAGCCAGCACCACTGTCCAAGCTGGTTCATGCTGTGTTCACCATAGAGCAGGTGCGGCCGCACTTCGACGCCCTAATGGCGGAAGAGCTACCAACGCAGGAGGTCCTGTGCTGCAACCTCCGTATCCTCAACGAGCACCGGTGAACAAGCGAATGACAATGCCGTCACGGACATGTGGCCCTATGATCCTGGCTTCCCGAATGAGCAGCGGGCGTTGTATCAGACCATCCGTAGGGCCCGCAAGGCCCTCTCCGTCGTCCTTCGAGTTGTTGCGCTCGCCGTGGCGCTGTCGTCTCGCGTTGTCAACATGGTCAACAGACATGAAGATGAGGAGATGACTTTACTTGGAGAGGATGATAGTGGGGACCCACCAAGGCCATAGCCGCACGTACGCAAGTGCCTCCTTATTAGTATATAAAACTATTTTTTTGCTTCCTCCTGGTTTCCTGACATCACGGTCCCACACCATTGTGAACCTATGTAGTCAATAAACGAGAGAATTGCACAAGAAGCGGCCAACAGCTGGGACCAAGCAGCTCGAGCAGTATTTGTGTTTTTGAGGTGTGAGAACTGCAGAGTTTTTCTTGAGCGATGTTTAGCCCAGACATTAATTTTTCTCCTCTGTGTTGTGGAACGTTGCAGAAAACAAAAATTTTCCTACGGTTTCACCAAGATCCATCTATGAGTTCATCTAGCAACGAGTGATCGGATGCATCTACATACCTTTGTAGATCGCGAGCGGAAGCGTTCAAAGAACGGGGTGAAGTAGTCGAACACGACGTGATCCAAATCACCGGAGATCCTAGCACCGAACGGACGACACCTCCGCGTTCAACACACGTACGGTCAGCGTAACGTCTCCTTCTTCTTGATCCAGCAAGAGGGAAGGAGAGGTTGAGGAAGATGGCTCCAGCAGCAACACGACGGCGTGGTGATGGTGGAGCTGCAGTACTCCGTCAGGGCTTCGCCAAGCACTATGGAGGAGGAGGAGGTGTTGGAGAGGGAGAAGGAGGCAACCAAAGGCGTGGATGAAAAGCCCTCCTTCTCCCACTATATATAGGAGGGCCAAGGGGGGGGGGGCGGCCCTAGGAGATCCAATCTCCTAGGGGGGGCGGCGGCCAAGAGAGGTTTCCCTCCCCCCCAAGGCACCTAGGAGGTGCCTTCCACTAGTGGGACTCTTCCCGTTTGTGAACCCTAGGCGCATGGGCCTCTTGGGGCTGGTGCCCTTGGCCCATGTAGGCCAAGGCGCACCCCCTACAGCCCATGTGCCCCCCCGGGGCAGGTGGTCCCACCCGGTGGACCCCCGGGACCCTTCCGGTGGTCCCGGTACAATACCGATAACCCCGAAACTTGTCCCGATGGCCGAAATAGCAATTCCAATATATAATTCTTTACCTCCGGACCATTCCGGAACTCCTCATGACGTCCAGGATCTCATCCGGGACTCCGAACAACATTCGGGTTACTGCATATACATATCCCTACAACCCTAGCGTCACCGAACCTTAAGTGTGTAGACCCTACGGGTTCGGGAGATATGTAGACATGACCGAGACGACTCTCCGTTCAATAACCAACAGCGGGATCTGGATACCCATGTTGGCTCCCACATACTCCACGATGATCTCATCGGATGAACCACGATGTCGAGGATTCAAGCAACCCCGTATACAATTCCCTTTGTCAATCGGTATGTTACTTGCTCGAGATTCGATCGTCTGTATCCCAATACCTCGTTCAATCTCGTTACCAGCAAGTCACTTTACTCGTACCGTAATGCATGATCCCGTGACCAGACACTTGGTCACTCTGAGCTCATTATGATGATGCATTACCGAGTGGGCCCAGTGATACCTCTCCGTCATACGGAGTGACAAATCCCAGTCTTGATCCGTGTCAACCCAACAGACACTTTCGGAGATACCCGTAGTATACCTTTATAGTCACCCAGTTACGCTGTGACGTTTGGCACACCCAAATCACTCCTACGGTATCCGGGAGTTACACGATCTCATGGTCTAAGGAAAAGATACTTGACATTGGAAAACTCTAGCAAACGAACTATACGATCTTATGCTATGTTTAGGATTGGGTCTTGTCCATCACATCATTCTCCTAATGATGTGATCTCGTTATCAATGACATCCAATGTCCATAGTCAGGAAACCATGACTATCTGTTGATCAACGAGCTAGTCAACTAGAGGCTCACTAGGGACATGTTGGTGTCTATTATTCACACATGTATTACGATTTCCGGATAATACAATTATAGCATGAATAAAGACAATTATCATGAACAAAGAAATATAATAATAATGCTTTATTATTGCCTCTAGGGCATATTTCCAACAGTCTCCCACTTGCACTAGAGTCAATAATCTAGTTACATTGTGATGAATCGAACACCCATGGAATTCTGGTGTTGATCATGTTTTGCTCTAGGGAGAGGTTTAGCCAACGGATCTGCTACATTCAGATCCGTGTGTACTTTACAAATATCTATGTCTCCATCTTGAACATTTTCACGAATGGAGTTGAAGCGACGCTTGATGTGCCTTGTCTTCTTGTGAAACCTGGGCTCCTTGGCAAGAACAATAGCTCCAGTGTTGTCACAGAAGAGCTTGATCGGCCCCGACGCATTGGGTATGACTCCTAGGTCGGTGATGAACTCCTTCACCCAAATTGCTTCATGTGCTGCCTCCAAGGCTGCCATGTACTCCGCTTCACATGTAGATCCTGCCACGACGCTCTGCTTGCAACTGCACCAGCTTACTGCCCCACCATTCAAAATATACACGTATCCAGTTTGTGACTTAGAGTCATCCAGATCTGTGTCGAAGCTAGCGTCGACGTAACCCTTTACGACGAGCTCTTCGTCACCTCCATAAACGAGAAACATTTCCTTAGTCCTTTTCAGGTACTTCAGGATATTCTTGACCGCTGTCCAGTGTTCCTTGCCGGGATTACTTTGGTACCTTCCTACCAAACTTACGGCAAGGTTTACATCAGGTCTGGTACACAGCATGGCATACATAATAGAACCTATGGCTGAGGCATAGGGGATGACACTCATCTCTTCTATATCTTCTGCCGTGGTCGGACATTGAGCTGAGCTCAATTTCATACCTTGTAACACAGGCAAGAACCCCTTCTTAGATTGATCCATATTGAACTTCTTCAATATCTTATCAAGGTATGTGCTTTGTGAAAGACCTATGAGGCGTCTTGGTCTATCTCTATAGATCTTGATTCCTAATATATAAGCAGCTTCTCCAAGGTCCTTCATCGAAAAACTCTTATTCAAGTAGGCCTTTATGCTGTCCAAGAGTTCTATATCATTTCCCATCAAAAGTATGTCATCTACATATAATATGAGAAATGCTACAGAGCTCCCACTCACTTTCTTGTAAACGCAGGCTTCTCCATAAGTCTGCGTAAACCCAAACGCTTTGATCATCTCATCAAAGCGAATGTTCCAACTCCGAGATGCTTGCACCAGCCCATAAATCGAGCGTTGGAGCTTGCACACCTTGTCAGCATTCTTAGGATCGACAAAACCTTCCGGCTGCATCATATACAATTCTTCCTTAAGGAAACCATTAAGGAATGCCGTTTTGACGTCCATTTGCCATATTTCATAATCATAGAATGCGGCAATCGCTAACATGATTCGGACGGACTTCAGCTTCGCTACAGGTGAGAAAGTCTCATCGTACTCAACCCCTTGAACCTGTTGATAACCCTTAGCGACAAGCCGAGCTTTATAGATGGTCATATTACCATCCGCGTCTGTCTTCTTCTTAAAGATCCATTTATTTTCTATGGCTCGCCGTTCAACGGGCAAGTCAGTCAAAGTCCATACTTCGTTTTCATACATGGATCCTATCTCGGATTTCATGGCTTCTAGCCATTTGTCGGAATCCGGGCCCGCCATCGCTTCTTCATAGTTCGAAGGTTCACCGTTGTCTAACAACATGATTTCCAAGACAGGGTTGCCGTACCACTCTGGTGCGGAACGTGTCCTTGTGGACCTTCGAATTTGAGTAGGAGCTTGATCAGAAGTATCTTGATCATTATCATTAACTTCCTCTCTAGTCGGTGCAGGCACCTCAGGAACATTTTCTTGAGTTGCGCCATTTTCCGGTTCAAGAGGTAATACTTCATCAAGTTCTACTTTCCTCCCACTTACTTCTTTCGAGAGAAACTCCTTCTCTAGAAAGGATCCATTCTTGGCAACAAAGATCTTGCCTTCGAATCTGAGGTAGAAGGTATACCCAACAGTTTCTTTAGGGTATCCTATGAAGACGCATTTTTCCGACTTGGGTTCGAGCTTTTCAGGTTGAAGTTTCTTGACATAAGCATCGCATCCCCAAACTTTCAGAAACGACAGCTTAGGTTTCTTCCCAAACCATAATTCAAACGGTGTCGTCTGAACGGATTTCGACGGAGCCCTATTTAAAGTGAATGCGGCAGTCTCTAAAGCATAGCCCCAAAAAGATAGCGGTAAATCGGTAAGAGACATCATAGATCGTACCATATCTAATAGAGTGCGATTACGACGTTCGGACACACCATTACGTTGAGGTGTTCCAGGCGGCGTGAGTTGTGAAACTATTCCACATTTTCTTAAGTGTGTGCCAAATTCATGACTCAAGTATTCTCCTCCACGATCTGATCGTAGAAACTTGATTTTCCTGTCACGTTGAT
This sequence comes from Triticum urartu, assembly GCF_056163025.1. Taxonomy (NCBI): domain Eukaryota; kingdom Viridiplantae; phylum Streptophyta; class Magnoliopsida; order Poales; family Poaceae; genus Triticum; species Triticum urartu. The sequence goes on from NC_141878.1 coordinate 524,944,534, forward strand.
TCTCAACCTCACTCTGAAATTCCTTGAACATAACGATATCTACTCAAGTCATCAGTGAGGGTGAGAACATAACGATAACCATCGCGAGCCTCAACACTCATTGGACCGCACACATCAGTATGTATGATTTCCAATAAGTTGGTTGCTCGCTCCATTGTTCCTGAGAATGGAGTCTTGGTCATTTTACCCATGAGGCATGGTTCGTACGTGTCAAATGATTCATAATCAAGAGACTCTAAAAGTCCATCTGCATGGAGCTTCTTCATGTGTTTGACACCTATGTGACCAAGGCGGCAGTGCCACAAGTATGTGGGAATATCATTATCAACCTTACCTCTTTTGGTACTCACACTATGAATATGTGTAGCATTACGCTCGAGATTCATTAAGAATAAACCATTCACCATCGGAGCATGACCATAAAACATATCTCTCATATAAATAGAACAACCATTATTCTCGGATTTAAATGAGTAGCCATCTTGTATTAAACGAGATCCTGATACAATGTTCATGCTCAAACTTGGCACTAAATAACAATTATTGAGGTTCAAAACTAATCCCGTAGGCAAATGTAGAGGTAGCGTGCCGACGGCGATCACATCGACCTTGGAACCATTCCCGACGCGCATGGTCACCTCGTCCTTCGCCAGTCTCCGCTTATTCTGCAGCTCCTGCTTTGAGTTACAAATGTGAGAAACTGCACCGGTATCAAATACCCAGGAGCTACTACAAGTACTGGTAAGGTACACATCAATTACATGTATATCACATATACCTTTCGTTTTGCCGGCCTTCTTGTCCGCTAAGTATTTGGGGCAGTTCCGCTTCCAGTGACCACTTTCCTTGCAATAAAAGCACTCAGTCTCGGGCTTGGGTCCATTCTTTGGCTTCTTCCCAGCAGCTTGCTTGCCGGGCGCGGCAACTCCCTTGCCGTCCTTCTTGAAGTTCTTTTTACCTTTGCCCTTCTTGAACTTAGTGGTTTTATTGACCATCAACACTTGATGTTCCTTCTTGACTTCTACCTCTGCTGATTTCAGCATAGCAAATACTTCAGGAATGGTCTTTTCCATCCCCTGCATATTGAAGTTCATCACAAAGCTCTTGTAGCTCGGTGGAAGCGACTGGAGGATTCTGTCAATGACCGCATCATCCGGGAGATTAACTCCCAGCTGAGTCAAGCGGTTATGTAACCCAGACATAGTGAGTATGTGCTCACTGACAGAACTATTTTCCTCCATCTTACAGCTGAAGAATTTGTCGGAGATTTCATATCTCTCGACCCGGGCATGAGCTTGGAAAACCATTTTCAGCTCTTCGAACATCTCATATGCTCCATGTCTCTCAAAACGCTTTTGGAGCCCCGGCTCTAGGCTGTAAAGCATGCCGCACTGGACGAGGGAGTAGTCATCGGTACGTGCCTGCCAAGCGTTCATAACGTCTTGTTCTGCAGGGAGAACAGGTGCGTCACCTAGCGGTGCTTGTAGGACATAATCTTTCTTGGCAGCTATGAGGATGATCCTCAGGTTCCGGACCCAGTCCGTATAGTTGCTGCCATCGTCTTTCATCTTGGTTTTCTCTAGGAACGCGTTGAAGTTGAGGACTACGTTGGCCATTTGATCTACAAGACATATTGTAAAGATTTTAGACTAAGTTCATGATAATTAAGTTCATCTAATCAAATTATTCAATGAACTCCCACTTAGATAGACATCCCTCTTCTAGTCATCTAAGTATAACATGATCCGAGTCAACTAGGCCGTGTCCGATCATCACGTGAGACGGACTAGTCAACATCGGTGAACATCTTCATGTTGATCGTATCTTCTATACGACTCATGCTCGACCTTTCGGTCTTCTGTGTTCCGAGGCCATGTCTATACACATGCTAGGCTCGTCAAGTCAACCTAAGTGTTTGCACGTGTAAATCTATCTTACACCCGTTGTATGTGAACATTTGAATCAAACACCCGATCTTCACGTGGTGCATTGAAACAACGAACTGTCGCAACGGTGCACAGTTAGGGGGAACACTTTCTTGAAATTATTATGAGGGATCATCTTATTTACTACCGTCGTTCTAAGTAAACAAGATGCAAAACATGATAAACATCAAATGCAATCAAATAATAATAGTGACATGATATGGCCAATATCACATAGCTCCTTTGATCTCCATCTTGGAGCTCCATGATCATCTTGTCACCGGCATGACACCATGATCTCCATCATCGTGTCTCCATGAAGTTGCTCGCCAACTATTACTTCTACTACTATGGCTAACGCGTTTAGCAATAAAGTAAAGTAATTTACATGGCGTTTCTCAATGACACGCAGGTCATACAAAAATATAGACAACTCCTATGGCTCCCGCCGGTTGTCATACTCATCGACATGCAAGTCGTGATTCCTATTACAATAGCATGAACATCTCATACATCACATATAGATCATTCATCATTCATCACAACTTTGGCCATATCATATCACAAAGCACTTGCTGCAAAAACAAGTTAGACGTCCTCTAATTGTTGTTGCAAGTTTTACGTGGCTGAAGTAGGGTTCTAGCAAGAACGTTTTCTTACCTACGTGAAAGCCACAACGTGATTTGTCAACTTCTATTTACCCTTCATAAGGACCCTTTTCATCGAATCTGCTCCAACTAAAGTAGGAGAGACAGACACCCGCCAGCCACCTTATGCAACTTGTGCATGTTAGTCGGTGGAACCGGTCTCACGTAAGCGTACGTGTAACGTTGGTCCGGGCCGCTTCATCCCACAATACCGTTGAAGCAAGATAAGACTAGTAGCGGCAAGAAAGTTGACAACATCAACGCCCACAACAAATTGTGTTCTACTCGTGCAAGAGAACTACGCATAGACCTAGCTCATGATGCCACTGTTGTGGAACGTTGCAGAAAACAAAAAATTTCCTACGGTTTCACCAAGATCCATCTATGAGTTCATCTAGCAACGAGTGATCAGATGCATCTACATACCTTTGTAGATCGCGAGCGGAAGCATTCAAAGAACGGGGTGAAGTAGTCGAACACGACGTGATCCAAATCACCGGAGATCCTAGCACCGAACGGACGGCACCTCCGCGTTCAACACACGTACGGTCAGCGTAACGTCTCCTTCTTCTTGATCCAGCAAGAGGGAAGGAGAGGTTGAGGAAGATGGCTCCAGCAGCAACACGACGGCATGGTGATGGTGGAGCTGCAGTACTCCGTCAGGGCTTCGCCAAGCACTATGGAGGAGGAGGAGGTGTTGGAGAGGGAGAAGGAGGCAACCAAAGGCGTGGATGAAAAGCCCTCCTTCTCCCACTATATATAGGAGGGCCAAGGGCGGGGGGGCGCCGGCCCTAGGAGATCCAATCTCCTAGGGGTGGCGGCGGCCAAGAGAGGTTTCCCTCCCCCCCAAGGCACCTAGGAGGTGCCTTCCACTAGTGGGACTCTTCCCTTTTGTGAACCCTAGGCGCATGGGCCTCTTGGGGCTGGTGCCCTTGGCCCATGTAGGCCAAGGCGCACCCCCTACAGCCCATGTTGCCCCCCGGGGCAGGTGGCCCCACCCGGTGGGCCCCCGAGACCCTTCCGGTGGTCCCGGTACAATACCGGTGACCCCGAAACTTGTCCCGATGGCCGAAACAGCACTTCCTATATATAATTCTTTACCTCCAGACCATTCCGGAACTCCTCGTGACGTCCAGTATCTCATCCGGGACTCCGAACAACATTCGGGTTACTGCATATACATATCCCTACAACCCTAGCGTCACCGAACCTTAAGTGTGTAGACCCTACGGGTTCGGGAGATATGTAGACATGACCGAGACGACTCTCCGTTCAATAACCAACAGCGGGATCTGGATACCCATGTTGGCTCCCACATACTCCACGATGATCTCATCGGATGAACCACGATGTCGAGGATTCAAGCAACCCCGTATACAATTCCCTTTGTCAATCGGTATGTTACTTGCCCGAGATTCGATCGTCGGTATCCCAATACCTCGTTCAATCTTGTTACTGGCAAGTCACTTTACTCGTACCGTAATGCATGATCCCGTGACCAGACACTTGGTCACACTGAGCTCATTATGATGATGCATTACCGAGTGGGCCCAGTGATACCTCTCCGTCATACGGAGTGACAAATCCCAGTCTTGATCCGTGTCAACCCAACAGACACTTTCGGAGATACCCGTAGTATACCTTTATAGTCACCCAGTTACATTGTGACGTTTGGCACACCCAAAGCACTCCTACGGTATCCGGGAGTTACACGATCTCATGGTCTAAGGAAAAGATACTTGACATTGGAAAACTCTAGCAAACGAACTATACGATCTTATGCTATGTTTAGGATTGGGTCTTGTCCATCACATCATTCTCCTAATGATGTGATCTCGTTATCAATGACATCCAATGTCCATAGTCAGGAAACCATGACTATCTGTTGATCAACGAGCTAGTCAACTAGAGGCTCACTAGGGACATGTTGGTGTCTATTATTCACACATGTATTACGATTTCCGGATAATACAATTATAGCATGAATAAAGACAATTATCATGAACAAAGAAATATAATAATAATGCTTTATTATTGCCTCTAGGGCATATTTCCAACACTCTGAACAACAACGAAAACATCGTTGCAGCTATTAACTGGGCGGGCTGTGGCCCGTCTAGCCGAGGCCAGATATCCAGCCCAGATCTTAATTTTTTTCAACCTAAAAATGGGTAGCTGAGCTATACTTTTTTTTAGGAATACCCAGGCAAGGTCAAGTTGTTATTCTCTGCCCCGCTGGGCTGCAAATCTTTCCTAGGAGGGATGCATTAGGCTTAATAAGAAAATGGGCTTTAAGAAATAATAAATGGGATGTAATTATAAAAACTGGGCAGTAACTATAAAAAATGCACCAAACACGTAATTACTTTATAAAATATTATTTTTGGATATTGAAATTTTTAATTTCATTAATTATTGCGAGCGCAATGTTTCGTTGGATTTTTACTTAATATAAATTTATATTGAAACTGTATTTAATCTGACTAGAAATTTTGGGATAAAAATATTTCGGATCCCATCAAAATGTGGGAAAATTTATTGAATTCTGTTTTGAACAGTTGGTTGAAATGGGTTGTACTTTTAACAAACTGTAAATGGGCTATAGTAAATTCCATTAGAATCAGAAATTGGCTGCACATTCTTATAAATCTCAAATGGGCTATAAGTTCTCTGCCACACACTTGTGGCCTTACTAAGTTGACGCGTCCCCTAAAAAAAGAGTTGACGCGTATGCAAGGCTTTGTCAACTTATAGTCAACACACGGTTCTAGCAGCAGTGGTCGTTGGACGTCCATCCAACGGATGCCGTGCTTCTTCTTCAATCTCGGATATTCTAGCTTCACTCGCCCAAAAAATGATTCCCCCCTGACATCTGGGGCGCACCGTTTTGGAAGCTGACCTGTGGGCCTGCTAAGTTGATGCGTACCAAGGGCTTTGTCAACTTAGTCAATATAAACGATTCTAGTTGCAGTGACCGTACGATGTCCATCCAACGGCCGTCATGCTTCTTCAACCTCTGGTCTTCTTGCTCCAGCCGCCCACAGCAGCGCCGGTCGTGCCTCCTGCTCCTGCCTCCCATGGCCGGCTGTGCTGCCGTGCAGGCCTCACCACCCCCTACTACTCCCACCGCTGGCCAGGGCATTGAGGGAGTCCTGGACTAAGGGGTCCTCAGGCGTCCGGCCTGTTATCCATGGGCCGGACTGATGGGCTATGAAGACATGAAGGCCGAAGACTGCACCATGTCCGGATTGGACTCTACTTGGCGTGGAAGGCAAGCTTGGTGACTGAAGATTCCTTCTTATGTAACCGACTCCATGTAAACCCTAGGTCCCCTCGGTGTCTATATAAACCGAAGGGGATAGTCCGGAAAGGACACCACATATACTCATTACCATACCCAGGTAGGCTAGACTTCTAGGGTTTAGCTATTACTATCTCGTGGTAGATCAACTCTTGTAACACCCATATTCATCAATACCAATCAAGCAGGACATAGGGTATTACCTCCATAGAGAGGGCCCGAACCTGGGTAAATATCGTGTCCCCCGTCTCCTGTTACCATCGATCTTAGACCCACAGTTCAGGACCCCCTACCCGAGATACGCCGGTTTTGACACCGACATTGGTGCTTTCATTGAGAGTTCCACTGTGTCGTCGACAAAAGGTTCGATGGCCCCTCCAATTGTCAATACCGATGCTTTCCAAAGAGGAACCTTCCTCCCCGGACTGATCTTCATATTCGGCGGCTTCGTACTGCGGGCCAACTCGCTTGGCCATCTGGAGCAGATCGACAGCTACACCCCTGGCCATTAGGTCAAATTCGGGAGCTTGAATTACGTTGCGGACATCCGTGGAGACTTGATCTTCGACGGATTCGGGACTGTGGCAACCGCTCCCCATCGCCCCGATGAACATGGCTTAAACCTGTCATCAGGCCGCATCCAGGAGATAGCTCCCGTAGCAGCTCCGGCCTCAAACCCGTAGCAGTTCAAGTCGTCCGAAGATGAGAAGCTCAACCCCATCACGGGGACTACCATTTCAGCGGCGCTAGAGCCACACGCAGATTCCACTTCGTATGGTATCTGCATCAACGGAACCCCGGACTCGCCTCTGATGTTGAGCTCCGAACCCCGCGAGCCTGCATACGCTGAACTCGATCGATTATCGATCTTCAAGTTCAGCGCCACAGATGTCTTCTAACACTCGCCCATGGGCGACATACTAAACTCGCTTAAAAACCTATCCCTGGCGGACGACCCATATCCGAACTATGTTCGGTTTGAACTTACAACGGACAACGGAGAATTTTGCTTCCCACCCGCCACCCACTTCATAGCCACTGTTAAAGATGTAACCAACACACCCGATCCCCACTCCGAAGACATCGACGGTGTGGACGACGATAGGGGGCATGGCCAGAGCTTACTACCCGCTCGACATGAGATGACCACTTCATGGTATGACATGTGCATGATAGACACACCTTACGACGCTCTCGATGATGACAAGGAGGATCCGGTCGAGATTAAACCGCCTGGTACACAGCCCGGACACCGGTGCCCTAGGTCACATCGCCCAAGAGAAAACACTGCCAGCACCAGAGAAGACGATACTCCAGACAACAAAAACCCTGTTGAGATAGAATCCGAGCAGGAGGAACAGGAAGGCGGGCAAGATAGCTCTAATGAACAGACCACACATGGGGACTCGGAAGACAACAATTATCTCCCACTCTCCGAGGAAGAGGAGATCCTCGACAACGAGGATTTCATCATGCCCAAGGAACCTCTCGAGCAGGAGAGCTTTAAACGCTGGCTTATAGCCACTGCAAGGAGCCTAAGAAAGAAACAGCCGCAGCTTCAAGCAAGCCAAGATTCGCTCAATGATAGATGGACCGAGGTCTTGGCCGCCGAAGAATACGGCCTTAGCAGCCCAGTCAAAAGCCACCCCAAGAATAGGTGGCTCCCTCAACACAATGGCAGAGCGATGGAACCCATACCACCATCGAACAATGCGGCGAGCCAACCACAATTCGGCCCAGACAAAGCAGCAGCCCAAGCAGAGCACCATACCAACCCATCCGGCCGTCAAAACAAAACAGCTCGGGGGAATACCCACGATATCAACCAAGACACGGAGCGTAGAGCAGGACGCACAAGATCGATGTACAGATCACAAAGATATACCCCGACCGACAATGATGGTCGCCTATTCGGACGTTATAAATCCAACCATGCCCGGTCCGAGCACCGTAAACGGAGCCCGCCGGAGGTGCTTCATAGTGTGGCCCAATATAGAGGAGCCGCACACCCTCTCTGCTTCACTAACGAAGTAATGGAGCACGAATTTTCAGACGAGTTTAAACCCATTAACATCGAATCATACGATGGAACAACAGATCCCGTGGTATGGATCGAGGATTACCTCCTCCATATTCACATGGCCCGCGGAGACGACCTCCACGCCATTAAATAGTTACCTCTCAAGCTTAAAGGGCCAACTCGATACTGGCTAAACAGTTTGCCAGAAAATTATATTGGCAACTGGGAAGATTTGGAAGACGCCTTTTGAGACAACTTCCAAGGAACATATGTCCGGCCACTATACGCCAATGACTTAAGTCACATTGTCCAGGAGCCTGGCGAGTCAGCCAAGGAGCTCTGGACCAGGTTCTTAGTCAAAAAGAACCAAATTGTCGACTGTCTGGACACAGAAGCCCTTGCGGCCTTCAGACATAGCGTCTGGGATGAATGGCTTGCGCGTCACCTCGGCCAGGAAGGACCCAAATCCATGGCAACCCTTACCGCTCTAATGACCCGCTTCTGCGCGGGAGAAGACAACTGGCTTGCTCTAAAAGCAACGACGCCAGCGGCCTGAGCACTTCCGATATCCGAGATAGCAACGGCAAGCCACAAAGAACCGAACACAACAGTCGCAGTAATATACACGACACAACAGTGAACGCAGGATTTCACAATCAAAAGCCCGGTCAACGGAAGAAGCCACTAAAGGAAAACCAGGATGGACCAGCCACCCTTGACAGGATATTGGACCGACCTTGTCAGATTGACGGTCACCCCGATAGGCCAGCCAATCATACCAACCGAAACTGTTGGGTCCTCAAGCAGGCAGGCAAGCTTAACACTGACAACAAGGGGAGGAGGCCACCAGGCGATAAAAACGATGGATCGGCTCGCCAGTAGAACGCCAGGGGCCAGAAACAGTCCCCCTCCGATGTTCGACCACTCCCAGAACGCAAGTAGCAGTTCGTCTTCTGCCACCAATGTGCTGTACTGGCAAAATTTGCACCACGCGCACATCACTACGCGCTCAAGATACCATGGGCATCGGCGGAAACACAATACGGACCACCCTATAGCATTCTGATACGTCTCCAACGTATCTATAATTTTTGATTGCTCCATGCCATGTTATCTACTGTTTTGGGCAATATTGGGCTTTATTATCCACTTTTATATTATTTTTGGGACTAACCTATTAACCGGAGGCCCAACCCAGAATTGCTGTTTTTTTTCGATTTCAGTGTTTCGAAGAAAAGGAATATCAAACGGAGTCGAAACGGAATGAAATCAACTGGAGAAGTTATTTTTGGAAGGAAAGCTACTAGATGGACTTGGACCCCACGTTAGGAGCCAAGGGAGGTGCTCACGAGGGTGCGGGGCGCGCCCCCTGCCTCGTGGGGCCCCCGAAGCTCCACCGACGTACTTCCTGCACCCATATATACTCGCGTACCCTAAAACTTCCAGAAGAGACGATAGATCGGGAGTTCCGCTGCCAGAAGCCTCCGTAGCCACCGAAAGCCAATCTAGACCCATTCCGGCACCCTGCCGGAGGGGGCAATCTCTCTTCGGTGGCCATCTTCATCATCCCAGTGGTCTCCATGATGAGGAGGGAGTAGTTCTCCCTCGGGGCTGAGGGTATGTACCAGTAGCTATGTGTTTGATCTCTCTCTCTCGCTCTCGTGTTATTGATTTGGCACGATCTTGATGTATCGCGAGCTTTGCTATTATATTTGGATCCTATGATGTTTTCTCCCCCCTCTACTCTCTTGTAATGGATTGAGTTTCCCCTTTGAAGTTATATTATCGGATTGAGTCTTTAAAGATTTGAGAACACTTGATGTATGTCTTGCCGTGCATATCTGTGGTGACAATGGGATACCACGTAATTCACTTGATGTATGTTTTGTTGATCAACTTGCGGGTTCCACCCATGAACCTATGCATAGGGGTTGGCACACGTTTTCGTCGTGATTCTCCGGTAGAACTTTGGGGCACTCTTTGAGGTTCTATGTGTTGGTTGAATAGATGAATCTGAGATTGTGTGATGCATATCGTATAATCATACCCACGGATACTTGAGGTGACATTGGAGTATCTAGGTGACATTAGGGTTTTGGTTGATTTGTGTCTTAAGGTGTTATTCTAGTACGAACTCTAGGGCTGTTTGTGACACTTGTAGGAATAGCCCAACAGATTGATTGGAAAGAATAACTTTGAGGTGGTTTCGTACCCTACCATAATCTCTTTGTTCGTTCTCCGCTATTAGTGACTTTGGAGTGACTCTTTGTTGCATGTTGAGGGATAGTTATATGATCCAATTATGTTATTATTGTTGAGAGGACTTACACTAGTGAACGTATGAACCCTAGGCCTTGTTTCCTAGCATTGCAATACCGTTTACGCTCACTTTTATCATTCGTTACCTTGCTGTTTTTATATTTTCAGATTACAAAAACCTTTATCTACAATCCATATACCACTTGTATCACCATCTCTTTATGTTTCAATTCTTATCTTTTATGTGAGCATCATTGAAATCATCATGCCTAGCTAGGGGCGTTAAACGATAGCGCTTATTGGGAGGCAACCCAATTTTATTTTAGCAACATGCTTTTTGTTCCTGTTTAGTAATAAATAATTCATCTAGCCTCTGTTTAGATGTGGTTTTATGCTTTTAATTAGTGTTTGTGCCAAGTAGAACCTTTGGGAAGACTTTGGGAAAGTCTTGTTGATCATGCTGTAAAAAACAGAAACTTTAGCGCTCACGAGAATTGCTGCCATTTTTATTTGGAGAGTGATATTTAGTTAATTCTTTTTGCATATGATTAATAGATAAATTCCTCAGGTCCATCAATTTATTTTAGAATTTTTGGGGTTCCAGAAGTATACGTTTGATCCAGATTACTACAGACTGTTCTATTTTTGACAGATTCTGTTTTCTATGTGTTGTTTGCTTATTTTGATGAATCTATGGCTAGTAAAATAGTTTATAAACCATAGATAAATTTTAATACAGTAGGTTTAACACCAATATAAATAAATAATGAGTTCATTACAGTACCTTGAAGTGGTCTTTTGTTTTCTTTCGCTAACGGAGCTCACGAGTTTTCTACTTTAAGTTTTGTGTTGTGAAGTTTTCAAGTTTTGGGTAAGGATTCGATGGACTATGGAATAAGGAGTGGCAAGAGACTAAGCTTGGGGATGACCAAGGCACCCCAAGGTAATATTCAAGGACAACCAAAAGCCTAAGCTTGGGGATTCCCCGGAAGGCATCCCCTCTTTCGTCCTCGTTCATCGGTAACTTTACTTGGAGCTATATTTTTATTCACCACATGATATGTGTTTTGCTTGGAGCGTCAATTTATTTTGTTAAGTTTTGCTTGCTGTTATTTAGAACAATGTTTTTCATCTTTTATTTCAATAAAAGTGGCATTGATAGCCTTTACTATGCCTATTTTAGAATTCCACATGTTGCTGTTTGAAAACAGAAAGTTTACCGCTGTTGCAATAATTCCCTAGAAAAGTCAGAATGTGATAAAATGTTGAAACCTTTTGCATATTAAGATCTGATACATTTACTACAGTGGGAATTTTCTTTCATAATTTTTGGAGTTAGGGAAGTATGGATGTTGCTGCATTGTTTACAGACTATCCTGTTTAGGCAGATTGCTGTTATGTTTGCATTGTTCGCATATGTTTGCTTCTTTAATGATTGTATTTGAGGATATGACTATTAAATATGCAGAGCCATTTAGTATACAATGTTGAATAATAATTTTAGTGATTTGCTACAGTAGAGTATGATACGGTTTTTGCAATGGTTTATACTAACTTATCTCACCAGTCCTTGTTGAGTTTTGTGTGGATGAAGCCTTTGAGATTTAGGGAGACCGAGATACGAGAGGAATTAAGGAGACAGAAAAGCTCAAGCTTGGGGATACCCAAGGCATCCCAAGATAATATTTCAAGAAGTCTCAAGCATCTAAGCTTGGGGATGCCCCGGTTGGCATCCCACCTTTCTTCTTCAACAACTATCGGCTAGTTTCGGTTGATCCTAAGTTTTTGCTTCTTCACATGATGTTTGCCATTCTTAGAATGTCATTTTATTTTGATTTGCTTGATGTTTGAATAAAATACCAAGATATGAAATTCTTAAATGTTAGAGAGTCTTCACGTAGTTGCATAATTATTCAACTACTCATTGATCTTCACTTATATCTTTCGGAGTAGTTTGTCATTTGCTCTAGTGCTTCACTTATATCTTTTAGAGCATGGTGGTAGTTTTATTTGAAGAAATAGAGGAACTCTCATGCTTCACTTATATTATTTTGAGAGTCTTAAATAGCATGGTAATTTTCTTAAATCCTAATATGCTAGGTATACAAGATTAGTAAAAACTTTCATATAGAGTATTGAATACTAAGAGAAGTTTGATGCTTGATGATTGTTTTGAGATATGGAGGTAATAATATCAAAGTCGTGCTAGTTGAGTAGTTGTGAATTTGAGAAGTGCTTGTGTTGAAGTTTGCAAGTCCCGTAGCATGCACGTATGGTAAACATTGTGTAACAAATTTGAAACATGAGGTGTTATTTGATTGTCCTCCTTATGAGTGGCGGTCGGGGACGAGCAATTGTCTTTTCCTACCAATCTACCCCCCTAGGAGCATGCACGTAGTGCCGAGGTTTTTGATGACTTGTAGATTTTTGCAATAAGTATGTGAGTTCTTTATGACTAATGTTGAGTCCATGGATTATACGCACTCTCACCCTTCCATCCTTGCTAGCCTCTTCGGTACCGTGCATTGCCCTTTCTCACATTGAGAGTTGGCGCAAACTTCGCCGGTGCATCCAAACCCCATGATATGATATGCTCTTTCACACATAAACCTCCTTATATCTTCCTCAAAACAGCCACCATACCTACCTATTATGGCATTTCCATAGCCATTCCGAGATATATTGCCATGCAACTTTCCATCATTCCGTTCATCATGACACATTCATCATTGTCATATTGCTTAGCATGATCATGTAGTTGACATAGTATTTGTGGCAAAGCCACCGTTCATAATTCTTTCATACATGTCACTCTTGGTTCATTGCATATCCCGGTACACCGCCGGAGGCATTCATATAGAGTCATATTTGTTCTAGTATCGAGTTGTAATCATTGAGTTGTAAATAAATAGAAGTGTGATGATCATCATTATTAGAGCATTGTCCCAAGTGAGGAATATAAAAAAAGAGAAAGGCCATAAAAAAGAGAAGGCCCCCCCCCCAAAAAAAGAAAGGCCATAAAAAAAGAGAAGGGCAAAAAAATGAGAGAAAAAGAGAGAAGGGACAATGTTACTATCCTTTTACCACACTTGTGCTTCAAAGTAGCACCATGATCTTCATAGTAGAGAGTCTCTCATGTTATCACTTTCATATACTAGTGGGAAATTTTCATTATAGAACTTGGCTTGTATATTCCAACAATGGGCCTCCTCAAGTGCCCTAGGTCTTCTTGAGCAAGCTAGTTGGATGCACACCCACTAGTTTCTTTTGTTGAGCTTTCATACATTTATAGCTCTAGTGCATCCGTTGCATGGCAATCCCTACTCCTTGCATTAACATCAATCGATGGGCATCTCCGTAGCCCATTGATTAGCCTCGTTGATGTGAGACTTTCTCCTTTTTTTGTCTTCTCCACATAACCCCCCACATTATATTCTATTCCACCCATAGTGCTATATCCATGGCTCGCGCTCATGTATTGCGTGAAAGTTTATGAGTTTGAGATTACTAAAGTATGAAACAATTGCTTGGCTTGTCATCGGGGTGGTGCATGATGAGAGCATTCTTGTGTGACGAAAATGAAACATGACTAAACTATATGATTTTGTAGGGATGAACTTTCTTTGGCCATGTTATTTCGATAAGACATAATTGCTTAGTTAGTATGCTTGAAGTATTATCATTTTTATGTCAATATGAACTTTTGTCTTGAATCTTTCGGATCTGAATATTCATGCCACAATTAAGAAGAATTACATTGAAATTATGCCAAGTAGCATTCCGCATCAAAAATTCTATTTTTATCATTTACCTACTCGAGGACGAGCAGGAATTAAGCTTGGAGATGCTTGATACGTATCCAACGTATCTATAATTTTTGATTGCTCCATGCTATGTTATCTACTGTTTTGGGCAATATTGGGCTTTATTATCCACTTTTATATTATTTTTGGGACTAACCTATTAACCGGAGGCCCAGCCCAGAATTGCTGTTTTTTTGCCTATTTCAGTGTTTCGAAGAAAAGGAATATCAAACGGAGTCGAAATGGAACGAAATCAACCGGAGAAGTTATTTTTGGAAGGAAAGCTACCGGATGGACTTGGACCCCACGTCAGGAGCCAAGGGAGGTGCTCACGAGGGTGGGGGGCGCGCCCCCCTGCCTCATGGGCCCCCGAAGCTCCACCGACGTACTTCCTGCACCCATATATACACACATACCCTAAAACTTCCAGAAGAGACGATAGATCGGGAGTTCCGCGGCCAGAAGCCTCCATAGCCACCGAAAGCCAATCTAGACCCGTTCCAGCACCCTGCCGGAGGGGGCAATCTCTCTCTGGTGGCCATCTTCATCACCCCGGTGCTCTCCATGATGAGGAGGGAGTAGTTCTCCCTCGGGGCTAAGGGTATGTACCAGTAGCTATGTGTTTGATCTCTCTCTCTCTCTCGTGTTCTTGATTTGGCACGATCTTGATGTATCGCGAGCTTTGCTATTATATTTGGATCCTATGATGTTTTCTCCCCCTCTACTCTCTTGTAATGGATTGAGTTTCCCCTTTGAAGTTATATTATCAGATTGAGTCTTTAAAGATTTGAGAACACTTGATGTATGTCTTGCCGTGCGTATCTGTGGTGACAATGGGATACCACGTGATTCACTTGATGTATGTTTTGGTGATCAACTTGCGGGTTCCGCCCATGAACCTATGCATAGGGGTTGGTGTTGGAAATATGCCCTAGAGGCAATAATAAAGCATTATTATTATATTTCTTTGTTCATGATAATTGTCTTTATTCATGCTATAATTGTATTATCCGGAAATCGTAATACATGTGTGAATAATAGACACCAACATGTCCCTAGTGAGCCTCTAGTTGACTAGCTCGTTGATCAACAGATAGTCATGGTTTCCTGACTATGGACATTGGATGTCATTGATAACGAGATCACATCATTAGGAGAATGATGTGATGGACAAGACCCAATCCTAAACATAGCATAAGATCGTATAGTTCGTTTGCTAGAGTTTTCCAATGTCAAGTATCTTTTCCTTAGACCATGAGATCGTGTAACTCCCGGATACTGTAAGAGTGCTTTGGGTGTGCCAAACGTCACAACGTAACTGGGTGACTATAAAGGTATACTACGGGTATTTCCGAAAGTGTCTGTTGGGTTGACACGGATCAAGACTGGGATTTGTCACTCCGTATGACAGAGAGGTATCACTGGGCCCACTCGATAATGCATCATCATAATGAGCTCAGAGTGACCAAGTGTCTGGTCATGGGATCATGCATTATGGTACGAGTAAAGTGACTTGCCGGTAACGAGATTGAACGAGGTATTGGGATACAGACGATCAAATCTCGGGCAAGTAACATACCGATTGACAAAGGGAATTGTATACGGGGTTGCTTGAATCCTCGACATCGTGGTTCATCCGATGAGATCATCGTGGAGTATGTGGGAGCCAACATGGGTATCCAGATCCCGCTGTTGGTTATTGACCGGAGAGTCGTCTTGGTCATGTCTACATATCTCCCGAACCCGTAGGGTCTACACACTTAAGGTTCGGTGATGCTAGGGTTGTAGGGATATGTATATGCAGTAACCCAAATGTTGTTCGGAGTCCCGGATGAGATCCCGGACGTCACGAGGAGTTCCGGAATGGTCCGGAGGTAAAGAATTATATATAGGAAGTGCTGTTTCGGCCATCGGGACAAGTTTCGGGGTCACCGGTATTGTACCGGGACCACCGGAAGGGTCTCGGGGGCCCACCGGGTGGGGCCACCTGCCCCGGGGGGCCACATGGGCTGTAGGGGGTGCGCCTTGGCCTACATGGGCCAAGGGCACCGGCCCCAAGAGGCCCATGCGCCTAGGGTTCCAAAAGGGGAAGAGTCCCACAAGTGGAAGGCACCCCCTAGGTGCCTTGGGGAGGAGGGATTCCTCCCCTTGGCCGCACCCCCTAGGAGATTAGATCTCCTAGGGCCGGCGCCCCCCCTTTGTCCCTCCTATATATAGTGGGAGAAGGAGGGCTTTTCATCCATGCCTTTGGTTGCCTCCTTCTCCCTCTCCAACACCTCCTCCTCCTCCATAGTGCTTGGCGAAGCCCTGATGGAGTACTGCAGCTCCACCATCACCATGCCGTCGTGTTGCTGCTGGAGCCATCTTCCTCAACCTCTCCTTCCCTCTTGCTGGATCAAGAAGAAGGAGACGTTACGCTGACCGTACGTGTGTTGAACGCGGAGGTGCCGTCCGTTCGGTGCTAGGATCTCCGGTGATTTGGATCACGTCGTGTTTGACTACTTCACCCCGTTCTTTGAATGCTTCCGCTCGCGATCTACAAAGGTATGTAGATGCATCCGATCACTCGTTGCTAGATGAACTCATAGATGGATCTTGGTGAAACCGTACGAAAATTTTTGTTTTCTGCAACGTTCCCCAACAGTGGCATCATGAGCTAGGTCTATGCGTAGTTCTCTTGCACGAGTAGAACACAATTTGTTGTGGGCGTTGATGTTGTCAACTTTCTTGCCGCTACTACTCTTATCTTGCTTCAACGGTATTGTGGGATGAAGCGGCCCGGACCAACCTTACACGTACGCTTACGTGAGACCGGTTCCACCGACTAACATGCACAAGTTGCATAAGGTGGCTGGCGGGTGTCTGTCTCTCCTACTTTAGTTGGAGCAGATTCGATGAAAAGGGTCCTTATGAAGGGTAAATAGAAGTTGACAAATCACGTTGTGGCTTTCACGTAGGTAAGAAAACGTTCTTGCTAGAACCCTACTTCAGCCACGTAAAACTTGCAACAACAATTAGAGGACGTCTAACTTGTTTTTGCAGCAAGTGCTTTGTGATATGATATGGCCAAAGTTGTGATGAATGATGAATGATCTATATGTGATGTATGAGATGTTCATGCTATTGTAATAGGAATCACGACTTGCATGTCGATGAGTATGACAACCAGCGGGAGCCAGAGGAGTTGTCTATATATTTGTATGACCTGCGTGTCATTGAGAAACGCCATGTAAATTACTTTACTTTATTGCTAAACACGTTAGCCATAGTAGTAGAAGTAATAGTTGGCGAGCAACTTCATGGAGACACGATGATGGAGATCATGGTGTCATGCCGGTGACAAGATGATCATGGAGCTCCAAGATGGAGATCAAAGGAGCTATGTGATATTGGCCATATCATGTCACTATTATTATTTGATTGCATTTGATGTTTATCATGTTTTGCATCTTGTTTACTTAGAACGACGGTAGTAAATAAGATGATCCCTCATAATAATTTCAAGAAAGTGTTCCCCCTAACTGTGCACCGTTGCGACAGTTCGTTGTTTCAATGCACCACGTGATGATCGGGTGTTTGATTCAAACGTTCACATACAACGGGTGTAAGACAGATTTACACATGCAAACACTTAGGTTGACTTGACGAGCCTAGCATGTGTATAGACATGGCCTCGGAACACAGAAGACCGAAAGGTCGAGCATGAGTCATATAGAAGATACGATCAACATGAAGATGTTCACCGACGTTGACTAGTCCGTCTCACGTGATGATCGGACACGGCCTAGTTGACTCGGATCATGTTATACTTAGATGACTAGAAGAGGGATGTCTATCTAAGTGGGAGTTCATTGAATAATTTGATTAGATGAACTTAATTATCATGAACTTAGTCTAAAATCTTTACAATATGTCTTGTAGATCAAATGGCCAACGTAGTCCTCAACTTCAACGCGTTCCTAGAGAAAACCAAGCTGAAAGACGATGGCAGCAACTATACGGACTGGGTCCGGAACCTGAGGATCATCCTCATAGCTGCCAAGAAAGATTATGTCCTACAAGCACCGCTGGGTGACGCACCTGTTCTCCCTGCAGAACAAGACGTTATGAACGCTTGGCAAGCACGTACCGATGACTACTCCCTCGTTCAGTGCGGCATGCTTTACAGCCTAGAGCCGGGGCTCCAAAAGCGTTTTGAGAGACATGGAGCATATGAGATGTTCGAAGAGCTGAAAATGGTTTTCCAAGCTCATGCCCGGGTCGAGAGATATGAAATCTCCGACAAATTCTTCAGCTGTAAGATGGAGGAAAATAGTTCTGTCAGTGAGCACATACTCACTATGTCTGGGTTACATAACTGCTTGACTCAGCTGGGAGTTAATCTCCCGGATAATGCGGTCATTGACATAATCCTCCAGTCGCTTCCACCGAGCTACAAGAGCTTTGTGATGAACTTCAATATGCAGGGGATGGAAAAGACCATTCCTGAAGTATTTGCTATGCTGAAATCAGCAGAGGTAGAAGTCAAGAAGGAACATCAAGTGTTGATGGTCAATAAAACCACTAAGTTCAAGAAGGGCAAAGGTAAAAAGAACTTCAAGAAGGACGGCAAGGGAGTTGCCGCGCCCGGCAAGCAAGCTACTGGCAAGAAGCCAAAGAATGGACCCAAGCCCGAGACTGAGTGCTTTTATTGCAAGGGAAGTGGTCACTGGAAGCGGAACTGTCCCAAATATTTAGCGGACAAGAAGGCCGGTAAAACAAAAGGTATATATGATATACATGTAATTGATGTGTACCTTACTAGTACCCGTAGTAGCTCCTGGGTATTTGATACCGGTGCAGTTGCTCACATTTGTAACTCAAAGCAGGGGCTGCGGAATAAGCGGAGACTGGCAAAGGACGAGGTGACGATGCGCGTCGGGAATGGTTCCAAGGTCAATGTGATCGCCGTCGGCACGCTACCTCTACATTTACCTTAGGGATTAGTTTTAAACCTTAATAATTGTTATTTAGTGCCAGCTTTGAGCATGAACATTGTATCGGGATCTCGTTTAATTCGAGATGGCTACTCATTTAAATCCGAGAATAATGGTTGTTCTATTTATATGAGAGATATGTTTTATGGTCATGCTCCTATGGTGAATGGTTTATTCTTAATGAATCTCGAGCATAATGCTACACATATTCATAGTGTGAGTACCAAAAGATGTAAAGTTGATAATGATAGTCCCACATACTTGTGGCACTGCCGCCTTGGTCACCTAGGTGTCAAACGCATGAAGAAGCTCCATGCAGATGGACTTTTAGAGTCTCTTGATTATGAATCATTTGACACGTGCGAACCATGCCTCATGGGTAAGATGACCAAGACTCCGTTCTCAGGAACAATGGAGCGAGCAACCAACTTATTGGAAATCATACATACTGATGTGTGCGGTCCAATGAGTGTTGAGGCTCGCGGTGGCTATCGTTATGTTCTCACCCTCGCTGATGATTTAAGTAGATATGGGTATATCTACTTAATGAAACACAAGTCTGAAACCTTTGAAAAGTTCAAGGAATTTCAGAGTGAGGATGAGAATCAACGTGACAGGAAAATCAAGTTTCTACGATCAGATCGTGGAGGAGAATACTTGAGTCACGAATTTGGCACACACTTAAGAAAATGTGGAATAGTTTCACAACTCACGCCGCCTGGAACACCTCAACGTAATGGTGTGTCCGAACGTCGTAATCGCACTCTATTAGATATGGTACGATCTATGATGTCTCTTGCTGATTTACCGCTATCTTTTTGGGGCTATGCTTTAGAGACTGCCGCATTCACTTTAAATAGGGCTCCGTCGAAATCCGTTGAGACGACACCGTTTGAATTATGGTTTGGGAAGAAACCTAAGCTGTCATTTCTGAAAGTTTGGGGATGCGATGCTTATGTCAAGAAACTTCAACCTAAAAAGCTCGAACCCAAGTCGGAAAAATGCGTCTTCATAGGATACCCTAAAGAAACTGTTGGGTATACCTTCTACCTCAGATCCCAAGGCAAGATCTTTGTTGCCAAGAATGGATCCTTTCTAGAGAAGGAGTTTCTCTCGAAAGAAGTAAGTGGGAGGAAAGTAGAACTTGATGAAGTATTACCTCTTGAACCGGAAAATGGCGCAACTCAAGAAAATGTTCTTGAGGTGCCTGCACCGACTAGAGAGGAAGTTAATGATAATGATCAAGATACTTCTGATCAAGCTCCTACTGAAATTCGAAGGTCCACAAGGACACGTTCCGCACCAGAGTGGTACGGCAACCCTGTCTTGGAAATCATGTTGTTAGACAACGGTGAACCTTCGAACTATGAAGAAGCGATGGCGGGCTCGGATTCCGACAAATGGCTAGAAGCCATGACATCCGAGATAGGATCCATGTATGAAAACGAAGTATGGACTTTGACTGACTTGCCCGTTGAGCGGCGAGCCATAGAAAATAAATGGATCTTTAAGAAGAAGACAGACGCGGATGGTAATGTGACCATCTATAAAGCTCGGGTTGTCGCTAAGGGTTATCGACAAGTTCAACGGGTTGACTATGATGAGACTTTCTCACCGGTAGCGAAGCTGAAGTCCGTCCGAATCATGTTAGCGATTGCCGCATTCTATGATTATGAAATATGGCAAATGGACGTCAAAACGGCATTCCTTAATGGTTTCCTTAAGGAAGAATTGTATATGATGCAGCCGGAAGGTTTTGTCGATCCTAAGAATGCTGACAAGGTGTGCAAGCTCCAACGCTCGATTTATGGGCTGGTGCAAGCATCTCGGAGTTGGAACATTCGCTTTGATGAGATGATCAAAGCGTTTGGGTTTACGCAGACTTATGGAGAAGTCTGCGTTTACAAGAAAGTGAGTGGGAGCTCTGTAGCATTTCTCATATTATATGTAGATGACATACTTTTGATGGGAAATGATATAGAACTCTTGGACAGCATAAAGGCCTACTTGAATAAGAGTTTTTCGATGAAGGACCTTGGAGAAGCTGCTTATATATTAGGAATCAAGATCTATAGAGATAGATCAAGACGCCTCATAGGTCTTTCACAAAGCACATACCTTGATAAGATATTGAAGAAGTTCAATATGGATCAATCTAAGAAGGGGTTCTTGCCTGTGTTACAAGGTATGAAATTGAGCTCAGCTCAACGTCCGACCACGGCAGAAGATATAGAAGAGATGAGTGTCATCCCCTATGCCTCAGCCATAGGTTCTATTATGTATGCCATGCTGTGTACCAGACCTGATGTAAACCTTGCCGTAAGTTTGGTAGGAAGGTACCAAAGTAATCCCGGCAGGGAACACTGGACAGCGGTCAAGAATATCCTGAAGTACCTGAAAAGGACTAAGGAAATGTTTCTCGTTTATGGAGGTGACGAAGAGCTCGTCGTAAAGGGTTACGTCGACGCTAGCTTCGACACAGATCTGGATGACTCTAAGTCACAAACCGGATACGTGTATATTTTGAATGGTGGGGCAGTAAGCTGGTGCAGTTGCAAGCAGAGCGTCGTGGCGGGATCTACATGTGAAGCGGAGTACATGGCAGCCTCGGAGGCAGCACATGAAGCAATTTGGGTGAAGGAGTTCATCACCGACCTAGGAGTCATACCCAATGCGTCGGGGCCGATCAAGCTCTTCTGTGACAACACTGGAGCTATTGCTCTTGCCAAGGAGCCCAGGTTTCACAAGAAGACAAGGCACATCAAGCGTCGCTTCAACTCCATTCGTGAAAATGTTCAAGATGGAGACATAGATATTTGTAAAGTACACACAGATCTGAATGTAGCAGATCCGTTGACTAAACCTCTCCCTAGAGGCAAACATGATCAACACCAGAATTCCATGGGTGTTCGATTCATCACAATGTAACTAGATTATTGACTATAGTGCAAGTGGGAGACTGTTGGAAATATGCCCTAGAGGCAATAATAAAACATTATTATTATATTTCTTTGTTCATGATAATTGTCTTTATTCATGCTATAATTGTATTATCCGGAAATCGTAATACATGTGTGAATAATAGACACCAACATGTCCCTAGTGAGCCTCTAGTTGACTAGCTCGTTGATCAACAGATAGTCATGGTTTCCTGACTATGGACATTGGATGTCATTGATAACGAGATCACATCATTAGGAGAATGATGTGATGGACAAGACCCAATCCTAAACATAGCATAAGATCGTATAGTTCGTTTGCTAGAGTTTTCCAATGTCAAGTATCTTTTCCTTAGACCATGAGATCGTGTAACTCCCGGATACCGTAGGAGTGCTTTGGGTGTGCCAAACGTCACAACATAACCGGGTGACTATAAAGGTATACTACGGGTATCTCCGAAAGTGTCTGTTGGGTTGACACGGATCAAGACTGGGATTTGTCACTCCGTATGACGGAGAGGTATCACTGGGCCCACTCGGTAATGCATCATCATAATGAGCTCAGAGTGACCAAGTGTCTGGTCACGGGATCATGCATTATAGTACGAGTAAAGTGACTTACCGGTAACGAGATTGAACGAGGTATTGGGATACCGACGATTGAATCTCGGGCAAGTAACATACCGATTGACAAAGGGAATTGTATACGGGGTTGCTTGAATCCTCGACATCGTGGTTCATCCGATGAGATCATCGTGGAGTATGTGGGAGCCAACATGGGTATCCAGATCCCGCTGTTGGTTATTGAACGGAGAGTCATCTCGGTCATGTCTACATATCTCCCGAACCCGTAGGGTCTACACACTTAAGGTTCGGTGATGCTAGGGTTGTAGGGATATGTATATGCAGTAACCCGAATGTTGTTCGGAGTCCCGGATGAGATCCTGGACGTCACGAGGTGTTCGGGAATGGTCCGGAGGTAAAGAATTATATATAGGAAGTGCTGTTTCGGCCATCGGGACAAGTTTCGGGGTCACCGGTATTGTACCGGGACCACCGGAAGGGTCTCGGGGGCCCACCGGGTGGGGCCACCTGCCCCGGGGGGCCACATGGGCTGTAGGGGGTGCGCCTTGGCCTACATGGGCCAAGGGCACCAGCCCCAAGAGGCCCATGCGCCTAGGGTTCCAAAAGGGGAAGAGTCCCACAAGTGGAAGGCACCCCCTAGGTGCCTTGGGGAGGAGGGATTCCTCCCCTTGGCCGCACCCCCTAGGAGATTAGATCTCCTAGGGCCGGCGCCCCCCCCCCTTTGGCCCTCCTATATATAGTGGGAGAAGGAGGGCTTTTCATCCACGCCTTTGGTTGCCTCCTTCTCCCTCTCCAACACCTCCTCCTCCTCCATAGTGCTTGGCGAAGCCCTGACGGAGTACTGCAGCTCCACCATCACCACGCCGTCGTGTTGCTGCTAGAGCCATCTTCCTCAACCTCTCCTTCCCTCTTGCTGGATCAAGAAGAAGGAGACGTTA
Organism: Triticum urartu; assembly: GCF_056163025.1. Taxonomy (NCBI): domain Eukaryota; kingdom Viridiplantae; phylum Streptophyta; class Magnoliopsida; order Poales; family Poaceae; genus Triticum; species Triticum urartu. The sequence goes on from NC_141878.1 coordinate 524,967,927, forward strand.
CGCTGACCTTACGTGTGTTGAACGCGGAGGTGCCGTCCGTTCGGTGCTAGGATCTCCGGTGATTTGGATCACGTCGTGTTCGACTACTTCACCCCGTTCTTTGAACGCTTCCGCTTGCGATCTACAAAGGTATGTAGATGCATCCGATCACTCGTTGCTAGATGAACTCATAGATGGATCTTGGTGAAACCGTAGGAAATTTTTTGTTTTCTGCAACGTTCCCCAACAGTTGGCACACGTTTTCGTTGTGATTCTCCGGTAGAACTTTGGGGCACTCTTTGAGGTTGTATGTGTTGGTTGAATAGACGAATCTGAGATTGTGTGATGCATATCGTATAATCATACCCATGGATACTTGAGGTGACATTGGAGTATCTAGGTGACATTAGGGTGTTGGTTGATTTGTGTCTTAAGGTGTTATTCTAGTACGAACTCTTAGGGCTGTTTGTGACACTTGTAGGAATAACCCAACGGATTGATTGGAAAGAATAACTTTGAGGTGGTTTTGTACCCTACCATGATCTCTTCATTCGTTCTCCGCTATTAGTGACTTTGGAGTGACTCTTTGTTGCATGTTGAGGGATAGTTATGTGATCCAATTATGTTATTATTGTTGAGAGGACTTACACTAGCGAAAGTATGAACCCTAGGCCCTGTTTCCTAGCATTGCAATACCGTTTACGCTCACTTTTATCATTCGTTACCTTGCTGTTTTTATATTTTCAGATTACAAAAACCTTTATCTACCACCCATATACCACTTGTATCACCATCTCTTTGCCGAACTAGTGCACCTATACAATTTACCATTGTATTGGGTGTGTTGGGGACACAAGAGACTCTTTGTTATTTGGTTGCAGGGTTGCTTGAGAGAGACCATCTTCATCCTATGCCTCCTACGGATTGATAAACCTTAGGTCATCCACTTGAGGGAAATTTGCTACTGTTCTACAAACCTCTGCACTTGGAGGCCCAACAACGTCTATAAGAAGAAGGTTGTGTAGTAGACATCACATTCCCGTAACGTTTTTTATCTGCTTACCTTATTTTTCTGAATCATCCCTAAAGAACAGGTGACCAGCTGGACAACATCTACAACGGACTCTATCAGAGTTCGGATCCATATGCTCACCTAAGGGGCTACCTCCATTAAGGATTCCCCTCACCGAGGACGGGTGAGGGAGTCCTGGATTAGGGGGTCTCCGGATAGCCGGACTATATCCTTTGGCCGGACTGTTAGACTATGAAGATACAAGATTGACGACTTCGTCTCATGTCCGGATGGGACTCTACTTGGCGTGGAAGGCAAGCTTGGCAATACGGATATGTATATCTCCTCCTTTGTAACCGACCTTGTGTAACCCTAGCCCTTTCCGGTGTCTATATAAACCGGAGGGTTTTAGTCCGTAGGACAGCAGACAATCATACCATAGGCTAGCTTCTAGGGTTTAGCCTCTCCGATCTCGTGGTAGACCAACTCTTGTAATACTCATATCATCAAAAATAAATCAAGCAGGACGTAGGGTTTTACCTCCATCAAGAGGGCCCGAACCTGGGTAAAACATCGTGTTCCCTGCCTCCTGTTACCATCCGCCTTAGACGCATAGTTCGGGACCCCCTACCCAAGATCCGCCGGTTTTGACACCAATATTGGTGCTTTCATTGAGAGTTCCTCTGTGTCGTCGCCATTAGGCTTGATGGCTCCTACGATCATCGATAGCGATGCAGTCCAGGGTGAGACTTTTCTCCCCGGACAGATCTTTGTGTTCGGCGGCTTCGCACTGCGGGCCAACTCGCTTGGCCATCTGGAGCAGATCGAAAGTTACGCCCCTGGCTACCAGGTCAGGTTTGGAAGCTTAAACTACACGGCCGACATCCGCGGAGACTTGATCTTCGACGGATTCGAGCCCTTGCCTTGTGCGCCGCGCGGTCACGATGAGTATGATTTAGCTCTATCATCGGTCCGTATTCAGGAGATCGCACCGGCAGCCGCCCCGAGCCTCAATTTGGAGCCAGTTGCGCCATCCATGGACGGGTGGATGGACCCCGTCATGGAGGCCATACCCTCAGCGGCGATCGAGCTGAATATCGACCTTACCCTTCATGAGAGTCGTGTTGCCAAACTGCCGGATCCTTCTCCGGCCACGGACTCCGAACCGCCTGCGCCTGTGCCTATCGAATCCGATTGGGCGCCGATCATGGAGTTTACCTCCGCGGATATTTTCCAGCACTCGCCCTTCGGTGACGTACTGAACTCATTAAGGTCTCTCCCCTTGTCAGGAGGATCCTGGCTGAACTACGTCCGGCAGGATTGGGATGCGGATGACGAAGAAATTCGCTGCCCACCCACCACCCACTTAGTAGCCACTGTCGATGACTTAACCGACACGCTCGACTTCGACTCCGAAGACATCGACGGTATGGACGATGACGCAGGAGTCGAAGAGGAACCACTGCTCACAGGGGACTGGACGCCCACTTCATCACATGACATATACATGGTGGACACACCCAAAGAAAATAACGACGAGGAACGGAAGGACACATCGACGGGTGGTTCCCTCGAGCAGCAGTCAAAGTGGCAGCGTAAACGCCGCCCTAAATCCCGCCCCGGCAGAAATAACGATCACATGGACCCAGCGTTATAGCAGGGTGAACCATTGCCCGACCACGGTAACATGGAAAATCAAGCCGAACAACCCAACCCCGTCGAAGATAACAGTCCAGACGACATCTCACCGGACAGGCGCCAAGAGCAACGTAATGCCCACCAAAGGCTTGTTGCCATGGCGAGGAGTCTGAAAAAATAGAAGCAAAGGCTCAAGGCTGCACAAGACACACTCAAAATAAAATGGAGTGAAGTACTCAACACAACAGCGAAGTACGGCAGTAATCGCCACACCAAGAGCTACCCGAAGCGGAAGTTGCTACCTGAATTCGATGAGGAGGCCTTAGATCCCCCGCAACGAAAAATTAAAATGGCCATCCGGCCGGATAGACGACCTCACGACCAACAAAAAGCGGCCAACAACGCCGCACATAAGCCAATGCGCGACCCACGCGAGGGCTCGCATCAAAAGGACGGCACAACCAGATCCATTTATGGACCACGCAAGCGCGCTCCAGCATACGATGCAATACAACAAACATCCAAACACCACGGTGAACCCAGATACAGGGGTGCCGCACACCCCCTATGTTTCACCGATGAGGTGCTGGACCATGAATTTCCAGAGGGATTCAAACCCGTAAACATAGAGGCATACAACGGAACAACAGACCCTGGGTCTGGATTGAGGACTATATCCTCCATATCCATATGGCTCGAGGGGATGATCTCCACGCCATCAAGTACTTACCCCTCAAGCTCAAAGGGCCAGCTCGGCACTGGCTTAAAAGCCTCCTCGAAAGCTCCATTGGAAGCTGGGAAGAGCTCGAAGACGCCTTTCAGGCAAATTTTCAAGGGGCATATGCCCGACCACCGGAATGCAGACGATCTAAGTCATATAACTCAGCAGCCCGAGAGTGAACCCGAAAGCTTTGGAACATGTTTCTTACTAAAAAGAACCAAATAGTCGATTGTCCGGACGCCGAGGCCTTGGCAGCCTTTAAGCACAGCGTCCAAGACGAATGGCTTGCCAAGCACCTCGGCCAAGAAAAGCCGAGAACAATGGCACCATTAATAAGCCTCATGACCCGCTTTTGCATGGGCGAGGACAGCTGGCTAGCCCGATGCAGCACCAGCGACCCAAGTACATCCGAAGTTAGAGATGGAAACGGGAAATCACGCCGTAGCTAAAATAATAAGCGCCGGAATAAGGAGGACAGCACGAAGAGCACGACGGTAAATGCCGGGTTCAGAACTCTTGGCCAAGTCAGCAAAAGCCGCCCTCTAAAGGCACCAGAGATGAACTGTCCAGCTTAAACAAAATCCTGGACCAAATATGTCAGATCCATAGCACCCCTGATAAACCTGCAAATCATACCCACAGAGAATGTTGGGTCTCCAAGCAGTCCGGCAAGCTCAACGCCGAACATAAGGGGCAGGATACAGCAAGCGAAGACGAGGATGAGCCTCGCAAGCAAAACACTGGGGAACAGAAGAAATTTCCACCAGAAGTCAAAACAGTAAACGTGTTACACGTGATAAAGGGGAGAAGCAAAGCGGCACTCCCAGACAAACATGCCCAAGGGCCTATCACCGCGGAGTTCTGCCACTGGCCGTCTCAACCGATCACCTTCGACCATCAGGATTACTTTGCAAGTATCCAGAATGCAGGGTGGGCTGCCTTGGTATTATATCCAATAATTGACGGATACCACTTCACACGAGTCCTGATGGACGGCGGCATCAGCTTAAACCTGATATATCAGGACACAATCCGCAAAATGGGGATAGACCCAACGAAAATTTGCCACAACAATACTACCTTTAGAGGCATAATGCTAGGCCCAGGGGCTCATTGCACGGGCTCCCTGCTACTAGAGGTTATATTCGGCTTCCCCGATAACTTCCGTAGCGAAAATTTAACCTTCCACATTGCTCCGTTCCAAGGTGGATATCAAGCACTACTTGGACGCGAAGCTTTCGCTCGCTTTAATGCAATACCGCATTACGCTTCCCTCACACTTAAGATGCCCGGTCCACATGGCATCATTACAGTAAATGGAAATATTGAGCGATCCCTGCGCGCCGAAGAGAGTGCGGATGCCTTGGCAGCCGCACACTAAAACGGCCTCACCAACTAAAGGATTCGATAGGTCGTCAAGACCACAGACACGGTTAGACGAGTCCGGCGTAGCAATATGAAATTCATACAGATGAAAATCATGCTACACCCGTCCAGGATACGGCACAACCGAGACACAGGCGCAGACGTGCAGCAGGGACCCGTTCCAAGGATTCTTTTTAGATTAAGACCCTGCGTCAACCTTTTTTACTGTCTCTTGTTGATACACATCCCTCGGATTCTCAGTACAATTGAGAAGGATGCTGATGTCTTGGCATGTGGCCAGGTCAGAACAATGCACGTACCTGGACACTAGGGGCTTCTTACAAAGGGCACTATTTAGGCCCGGTTTACACCATAAAGACCGAATACCTTAGGGAGTGTTCGGCATCGGGAGTTTGGCCTTATATGCATCAGCTCCGAATCATGTCTTGGGTCAAATGTTGGGTTTACCCGGATCCTGTGTTTTTCTGCCTTACGTTCCACTCTATCAGCTAAGGCGGCACCCAGAGAACTACTGCGATTGTGCCCTGGTTCATCCGGACGAGCACCTCAGTAGAGAAAGCCGAAAACTGACTGTCATGATATAGCGCGAGACTGGTCAACCACTCGATGACCTACCGGAATCCTAGAATTCCTCCGCCTTAACGAAGGGCTGTTTCCCGGCCGGGCATGTACGCACCCCAAACTCGGGTGAGTGCGGCTCCACCAGGCGCTATATAGTAGCCCCACTGTCAAACTCCTATGGCTAAGTGAAAGTGCTAAAGCATTATAGTCCGGTTGCCTAGTTCGTTGCGCTCTCACCTCCTTAGTAGGACCAAGATGTTGGATTAAGTGTGAATACGCGTCTTCTGTGAACACCCGCGCATTATATGCGTGGGGGCTGAAGCCGACGACTGCCATCTTTCAGGTTATACCCATGTATACATAAAACGGCCGCACAAGAGGCATCACAATACTTTCGGGCAAAAGTATAAATACAGCCTTGATAAAATTAATAAAACATTGTTTTTACAATGGGAATACATGTCACTCAAACATAATATTCTTCAAGCACTGGGCCTCTATCAAACGAGCACCCTCAAGAACTTCTTCAAAATAGTGCTCGGCAGCCACTCGGCCTATGGCCGAACCTTGTGCCGTAACAGTGGTAGCATCCATTTTCGCCCAGTATGCTTTGACACGGGCAAAGGCCATTCGCGAGCCTTCTATGCACGCCGACCTCTTCATCGCATTGATGCGCGACACCGCACCAAGGAACTGCTGCACTAAGCTGAAACAGTTGTTCGGCTTCGGTTTGGAAACCTCTGGTGGAGTTTTCTTCTCCCGCTTGGAAACCTTGGTTTCTGGATCATCAAAGGTAGTCCTCTTCCTCCCCCAGGGCGAAGGAATGTCAGACTCCTTCTCTTGGCTATCCTCCCTCACGGAGGCACTCGTTCCCTCGGTTGGAACAGATAGCGGTGGAGGCCCGCTTTGGCCCTCTTTATCCCCCCCTTAAAACTTCGTGTCCCCTGCCTCCTGTTACCATCCGCCTAGACGCACAGTTCGGGACTCCCTACCCGAGATCCGCCGGTTTTCACACCGACATTGGTGCTTTCATTGAGAGTTCCTCTGTGTCGTCGCCGTTAGGTTTGATGGCTCCTACTGTCATCGATAGCGATGCAGTCCAGGGTGAGACTTTCCTCCCCAGACAAATCTTTGTGTTCGGCGGCTTTGCACTGTGGGCCAATTCGCTTAGCCATCTGGAGCAGATTGAAAGCTATGCCCCTGGCCACCAGGTCAGGTTTGGAAGCTTAAACTACACGACCGATGTCCGCGGAGACTTGATCTTCGACGGATTCGAGCCTCTGCCTTGTGCGTCACGTGGTCACGATGGGTACGATTTAGCTCTACCATCAGACAGTGTTCAGGAGATCGCACCGGCAGCCGCTCTGACCCTCAATTTGGAGCCAGTTGCGCCATCCATGGACGGGTGGATGGACCCCGCCACGGAGGCCTTACCCTCAGCGGCGATCGAGCCGAACATCGACCTTACCTTGCACGAGAGCCATATTGTTAAACTGCCAGATCTTTCTCCGGCCACGGACTCCGAACCGCCTGCGCCCATTCCTATCGAATCCGATTGGGCGCCAATCATGGAGTTTACCTCCGCGGATATCTTTCAGCACTCGCCCTTCGGCGATATACTGAACTCATTAAGGTCTCTCTCCTTGTCAGGAGGATCCTGGCCGAACTATGTCCGGCAGGACTGGGATGCGGACGATGAAGAAATTCGCGACCCACCCACCACCCACTTAGTAGCCACTGTCGATGACTTAACCGACATGCTCGACTTCGACTCTGAAGACATCGACAATATGGACGATGATGCGGGAGACGAAGAGGAACCACTGCCCACAGGGCACTGGATAGCCACCTCATCATACGATATATACATGGTGGATACACCCAAAGAAGGCAATTGCGATGAGACAGCGGAGGATGACCCCTCCAAGAAGCAACCCAAGCGCCGACGTCAGCGGCGCCGCTCTAAGTCCCGCCAAAGCAAAAGTGGTGATACCGGCACAGGAGGTAATAATACTCCGGATAGTGCCGAAGACAACAACAACCCCCTCCAGCAGGAGTTAGAGCAGGAGGATGGAGGAGCCAGCCCTCCTGAGAGAGCGGCAGATGGAGAAGCGGAGGATGGTAATTACATGCCCCCTCCGAAGATGAGGCAAGCCTCGGCGATGACGAATTCGCCGTGCCAGAGGATCCCGTCGAACAAGAGCGCTTCAAGCGTCGGCTTATGGCCACGGCAAATAGCCTTAAGAAAAAGCAGCAGCAACTTCAAGCTGATCAAGATCTGCTAGCTGACAGATGGACTGAAGTCCTCGCAGCCGAGGAATATAAACTCGAGCGGCCCTCCAAGAGTTACCCAAAATGCAAGTTGCTACCTCAACTAGAGGAAGAAGCGTATGACGCGGCTGATCGGCCACCTCGTGGCCGTGATAGAGAGGCATTCCAGCCAAAAGCTCAGCCGGCACCCCAGCGCCATTCAAATAAAAAAGCATGGGGAAACACACCAGACCTGCGAGACGTATTGGAGGACAAAGCAAAACATGCAAGATCGATCTATGTATCACGAGGGCGCGCCACTATGCGAGACGATAAACATCACACCGGATACAGTAAAAGTAAATCCGGCCGGGCCGAAGACAATGGGCAAGACCCATTCGAGCTGCGTCGTGATATAGCCCAATACAGAGGCGCCGCACACCCCTTATGCTTCATAGACGAAGTAATGGATCATCAAATCCCAGAAGGCTTCAAACCTGTAAATATTGAATAATACGACGGCACAACAGATCCTGCGGTATGGATCGAGGATTACCTCCTCCACATCCACATGGCCCGCGGTGATGACTTACACGCCTTCAAATAACTCCCACTAAAGCTCAAAGGACCAGTGCGGCATTGGCTTAACAGCCTGCCAGCAGAGTCCATTAGCTGTTGGGAAGATCTGGAAGCCGCATTCCTCAACAACTTTCAGGGCACTTATGTGTGACCACCAGATGCCGATGACTTGAGCCACATAATTCAGCAGCCAGAAGAATCGGCCAGGCAATTTTGGACTCAGTTCCTAACAAAGAAAAGTCAAATCGTCGACTGTCCGGATGCAGAGGCCCTAGCAGCTTTGAAACACAACATCCGCGACGAGTGGCTAGCCCGGAACCTTGGTCAGGAAAAGCCGAAATCTATGGCAGCCCTCACGACACGCATGACCCGCTTTTGTGCGGGAGAAGACAGCTGGCTGGCTCGCAGTAACAATATGTCAAAGAACCATGGTACTCCGGATACCAAGAATGGCAATAGCAGGTCATGTCGCAACAAACATAAGCGCCGCATTAACAGCGATAATACTGAAGATACGACAGTCAATGCCAGATTAAAAGGCTCTAAACCCGGTCAGCGGAAAAAGCCATTCAAAAGAAGCACTCCGGGCCCGTCCAGTTTGGACCGTATACTCGATCGCTCGTGTCAAATACACAGCACCCCCGACAAGCCAGCCAACCACACCAACAGGGATTGTTGGGTGTTCAAGCAGGTCGGCAAGTTAATTACCGAAGACAAAGATAAGGGGCCACATAGCGATGACGAGGAAGAGCCCCGGCAGCCGAACACCGGAGGACAGAAGAGGTTCCCCCACACAAGTGTGGACGGTGAAAATGATATACGCAACCCACTGTTGGAAATATGCCCTAGAGGCAATAATAAAGCATTATTATTATATTTCTTTGTTCATGATAATTGTCTTTATTCATGCTATAATTGTATTATCCGGAAATCGTAATACATGTGTGAATAATAGACACCAACATGTCCCTAGTGAGCCTCTAGTTGACTAGCTCGTTGATCAACAGATAGTCATGGTTTCCTGACTATGGACATTGGATGTCACTGATAACAAGATCACATCATTAGGAGAATGATGTGATGGAGACCCAATCCTAAACATAGCATAAGATCGTATAGTTCGTTTGCTAGAGTTTTCCAATGTCAAGTATCTTTTCCTTAGACCATGAGATCGTGTAACTCCCGGATACCGTAGGAGTGCTTTGGGTGTGCCAAACGTCACAACGTAACTGGGTGACTATAAAGGTATACTACGGGTATCTCCGAAAGTGTCTGTTGGGTTGACACGGATCAAGACTGGGATTTGTCACTCCGTATGACGGAGAGGTATCACTGGGCCCACTCGGTAATGCATCATCATAATGAGCTCAGAGTGACCAAGTGTCTGGTCACGGGATCATGCATTACGGTACGAGTAAAGTGACTTGCCGGTAACGAGATTGAACGAGGTATTGGGATACAGACGATCGAATCTCGAGCAAGTAACATACCGATTGACAAAGGGAATTGTATACGGGGTTGCTTGAATCCTCGACATCGTGGTTCATCCGATGAGATCATCGTGGAGTATGTGGGAGCCAACATGGGTATCCAGATCCCGCTGTTGGTTATTGACCGGAGAGTCGTCTCGGTCATGTCTACATATCTCCCGAACCCGTAGGGTCTACACACTTAAGGTTCGGTGACGCTAGGGTTGTAGGGATATGTATATGCAGTAACCCGAATGTTGTTCGGAGTCCCGGATGAGATCCTGGACGTCACGAGGAGTTCCGGAATGGTCCGGAGGTAAAGAATTATATATAGGAAGTGCTGTTTCGGCCATCGGGACAAGTTTCGGGGTCACCGGTATTGTACCGGGATCACCGGAAGGGTCCCGGGGGCCCACCGGGTGGGGCCACCTGCCCCGGGGGGCCACATGGGCTGTAGGGGGTGCGCCTTGGCCTACATGGGCCAAGGGCACCAGCCCCAAGAGGCCCATGCGCCTAGGGCTCCAAAAGGGGAAGAGTCCCACAAGTGGAAGGCACCCCCTAGGTGCCTTGGGGAGGAGGGATTCCTCCCCTTGGCCGCACCCCCTAGGAGATTAGATCTCCTAGGGCCGGCGCCCCCCCTTTGGCCCTCCTATATATAGTGGGAGAAGGAGGGCTTTTCATCCATGCCTTTGGTTGCCTCCTTCTCCCTCTCCAACACCTCCTCCTCCTCCATAGTGCTTGGCGAAGCCCTGACGGAGTACTGCAGCTCCACCATCACCACGCCGTCGTGTTGCTGCTGGAGCCATCTTCCTCAACCTCTCCTTCCCTCTTGCTGGATCAAGAAGAAGGAGATGTTATGCTGACCGTACGTGTGTTGAACGCGGAGGTGCCGTCCGTTCGGTGCTAGGATCTCCGGTGATTTGGATCACGTCGTGTTCGACTACTTCACCCCGTTCTTTGAACGCTTCCGCTCGCGATCTACAAAGGTATGTAGATGCATCCGATCACTCGTTGCTAGATGAACTCATAGATGGATCTTGGTGAAACCGTAGGAAATTTTTTGTTTTCTGCAACGTTCCCCAACACCCACATCCCCAAGAGGGAGCGGAAGCGTGCGCTCAGGGACGTATATGCGTTGGAGCCAGTCGCCCCAAAGTTCAACCCATGATCCTCCTGTCCGATCACCTTCAATCGCAGGGACCACCCCACTAGTATCCGTCATGGCGGATTCGCCGCACTGGTCCTAGACCCAATCATTGACAGATTTCACCTCACTCGAGTCCTTATGGATGGCGGTAGCAGCCTGAACCTGCTTTATCAGGACACAGTGCGCAAAATGGGTATAGACCCCTCAAGGATCAAACCCACAAAAACGACCTTTAAAGGCGTCATTCCAGGTGTAGAGGCCCATTGCACAGGCTCAATTACACTGGAAGTGGTCTTCGGATCCCCGGATAACTTCCGAAGCGAAGAATTAATCTTCGATATAGTCCCGTTCCGCAGTGGTTATCATGCACTACTCAGGCGAACCGCATTTGCGAGATTCAATATGGTACCGCATTATGCATACCTCAAGCTCAAGATGCCAGGACCACGTGGGGTTATTACTGTTAATGGAAACACAGAGCACTCTCTCTGGATGGAGGAGCACACTACGGCCCTCGCAGCAGAAGCGCAAAGCAGCCTCTCAAGGCAATCCACCAGTTCGGCGTTTCAAGACCCGGACACCTTCAAGCGCGCTCGGAGTAATCGGCAACAAGACCGCCTGGCACGATCTGAGCTCGCGTAGCAATGCGGCCCCCACCCTAGTCCCAGCCAAACGGCGAAATCCGTGCCACACGTACATAATTACGCATTAAATATACAATGGGCATAGGTGGGGAGGGGGCACAACTACGGCACGCTCCAAGACGCGGCCTAAACCGCACTAGGGGCTTCCCGCTTTGTTATTTTTCTTTCAGGACTTTAATCTCTGGAAACCTTGTCCGGCAGTATGATTGCCGAACACATGATGCAGCAACCAAGAGAGGCAGAAAGCTACGTCACACCACGGAACTCCCAGGTGGATTATGATAACGAGTGAAATATTTGCTTTATTTCTATTCCTCAGCTTGCCCTTGGAAGGGACATAGTCCTACTTTTTGCTTATCGCACTATCTGTATCATTCTACTTTAACATACCTCTTTGAATAAACAACGCATAACATTACGAATATTATTGCATTCTCGTTTTATATATATGTGTTCATTAATGACACCTTGCAACCGTACACTTTGGTACGGCCAACACACCAGGGGCTTAAGTACCCCACAATATGGTGTGAGAAGTCCGAACACTTTCACAAGTGCGGCACCCTGAACTTATAGCATTATATGCATCAGCTCCGAATCATGTCTTTGGTCAAATGTTGGGTTTGCCCGGCTCCTATATTTTGGTACCTTACGTTCCGCTCTATCAGCTAAGGTAGCGCTAGGAGAACTACTGCGATTGTGCCCCGGTTCTGCTGGGCTAAGAACCTCAGTAGAGAAAGCTAAAACTAACTGTCATGATAAGGCAAGAGACTGGCCGCTGTTCGGCGAGGTTTCGAGTCCCTAAAGACTTATGCCGCTTAGAGCGAGGAGCCGGTCCTGTTCGGCTTAAAGGCATGTATCACGCCTCGAATTCGGCCTTCCGAATACCAGGGGCTTCGCCGAAATTTAAAATTATAGAATTCTATGGCTAAGTGAGAGTGATAAAGCATTATTAGTCCGGTTGCCTTGTTCGCTGTGCTGAGCACCTCCCTCGATGGACCCAAAAATGGGAACAAGAGTGCTCAGGTTTATCCCGAACGCCCCAGCACTCGCGGCATGGGGGCAGAAGCCAAGGACTAGCCATCTCTCAGATAGGATAAACAGCCAAATAGAAGGTAATATTTTAAATTCAAACAAGCGTTGCATAGCGCATATGAAACACGTTTTCATCACACAGGATCACACGAGCAAGTTTACTCAAATATTACATCCTTTGAACATTCGTCCGCTACAAGACGGGCACCCTTCAGGACACCCTCATAATAAATTTCGGGGGTGCGATGCTCCTTGCCCTGCGGCGGTCCCTCCTTGATCAGCTTCACGGCATCTAGCTTGGCCCATTGCACCTTCACACGGGCGAAAGCCCGGCATGCACCTTCAATGCAGAAAAACCGCTTGACGACCTCCAGCCGTAGGCAGGCGTCCACAAGCCGCCTCACCAGGCCGAAGTAGCTATTCGGAAGGGCGTCGCCAGGCCACAGTTGGACTATAAAGCCCTTCATGGCCTGTTCGGCCGCTTTGTGTAGCTCGACCAGCTGCTTCAGCTGGTCGCTCATAGGCACAAGGTGTTCGGTCCCAGTATACTGAGACCAGAATAGCTTCTCCGTTGAGCTTCCCTCCTCGGCCTGGTAAAACTGTGCGGCATCCGACACGCTGCGGGGCAAATATGCGAATGCTCCTGGAGAGCTCTGGATTCGGATAAGTAATAGGTAATTTACTTTCACATGCTTGCTTTGCATATAGAATGCCATACCCGCCGCTATTTTCTTCATCGCGTCAATCTCCTGGAGGGCCTTTTGGGCTTCGGCCTTGGCACTTTTTGCGCTCTCAAGGGCCGCAGCAAGCTCACACTCTCGCGTCTTCGAGTCAAGCTCCAACGCCTCGTGCTTCGTCACGAGAGCCTGGAGCTCTTGCTGCACCTCACCCACCCGAGCCTCTTGCCTTTCCCACTCGGTGCGCTCCTTGGCCCCTTTATCTTCGGCCTCGGATAGCGCTTGCCTTAGGGTCGCCACTTCGGTCGTGGTCCCTGGAAAATTCATGATGATCCTGTCATTTTGCAATCGCATTCTTTTTATACATATCCATAAACTAGGTATTACTTACCTTTGTTCTCCTCGAGCTGCCTCTTGGCAAGGCCGAGCTCGTCCTGGGACCCTTAAGGTCCTGCTTCAGTACGGCAACCTCCGCAGACAATGCGGCAGATGCCAGCAGCGAAGCCTGCATATGCATATTGACATACTTATATTAGACTCCTACGATATTGTTTGATCCTCTGTTCGGCTTTTCTTTGTGAACACCGAACAGAGCATCAGGGGCTACTATCTATGCGGTAATATTTTTCCTATATTTTAAACACTTACCTCAAAGCCTGTTCGAAGGCTGGCACAGGCTTCAGTCAGTCCGCTCTTGGCGGACTGAACCTTCTGGACCACCGCACTCATAATAGTACGATGCTGCTCGTCAATATAAGCGATGCGAAGCGCTTCCAGCAGATTGTCCGGCGCCTCTGGATGGGCAGAGGTCACCGATACAGGCGTCTTGCCCCTCTTGGAAGAAGGCCGCCTGCCCGAGTCCGGAACCACTGGAGGTTCCGGCGCGGTGTTCGGCTGAGGGCCGAACTCAGAGCCCTCAGGGGCCCTGTCCCCTCTGCTCCCGGAGTCCGGAAGGTCGCCTTGAGGCGCCTCCGGAACTGTCTCCCCTCGACCCGGTGCCTCGTGAGACAATACCTCGGTGTCGTCCGCAGGGTAAGGGGAGGTGGCAGTCGGAAGTGGATCACTATCCATATCTGACGAGCCCAGGGAGCCGTCCGATGATACATCGATACGGGCTCGTGGCGGCCTGCATAATCATATTCGGCGTTAGGGGAAGCAGTGCAACAGAGGAATGCTATGAGTCACTCTAGTATCCGAATACAGCAGCCACTCGTCTTCGCCGTCGGCGGCGGTGATAGAACTATCCGGAAGGAGAGTCCTTCCCTTCTTGGACCCTTCGGCCTCCCCAGTTGGGGCGGCCTTCCTCTTCTTGTCTCCCCCGTCTAGAGGGGGAGCATCTTCTTCAACCTCCTCGTCTTTGGGAGAGGAGTGTGCCGTAGAGTCATCAGACAGTGAGTCTGATGACGCTTGGCGTTGGGAACTCTTTCGGGTTCCCTTGGCCTTCTTGGTCTTCTCCGGCACCGTATATGGAGCCGGAGTCAGCATCTTCGCCAGGAGAGCGTCTGCTGGGCCTTCGGGCAAAGGAGCCGGACAGTCGATCTGTCCGGCCATCTCCTGCCAGTCCTGTCAAAGGTACAGGAGCTTAGATCCCACATAGAATCAAACTATGGAAAACAAGTATCCTGTGAGAGGTAAAATAGCTTACCGCGCTGGCTTGGCGCTTCGCGCAGAATCCGCGGTCCTCGGTAGTGGGAGGGGGAACCTCGGCGCTCTTGAATAGCACCTTCCAGGCATATTCGTGAGTTGTGTCGAAGAGCCTATTCAGAGTTCGGTGCTGGGCCGGGTCGAACTCCCACAAGTTGAAAGCCCGTTGTTGGCACAGGAGGATCCGACGGATGAGCATAACCTGGACTACGTTGACAAGTTTGATCTTCTTATTCACCATGTTTTGAATACATGTTTGGAGTCCGGTCAGCTCTCCTGAACTACCCCAGGACCGGCCCTTCTCTTGCCAGGAGGTGAGCCGCGTGGGGATGCCAGATCGGAATTCGGGGGCCGCTGCCCATTTAGGGTCACGCGGCTCGGTGATGTAGAACCACCCCGATTGCCACCCCTTTATGGTCTCCACGAAGGAGCCCTCGAGCCATGTGACGTTGGGCATCTTGCCCACCATGGCGCCTCTGCACTCCGCCTGGCGGCCGCTCACTACCTTTGGCTTGACATTGAAGGTCTTCAGCCATAAGCCGAAGTGGGGCTTGATGCGGAGGAAGGCCTCGCACCCGACGATAAACGCCGAGATGTTGAGGATGAAGTTCGGGGCCAGATCGTGGAAATCCAGGCCGTAGTAGAACATGAGCCCCCGGACGAATGGGTGGAGAGGGAATCCCAGTCCGCGGAGGAAATGGGTAAGGAACACTACCCTCTCATGGGGCTTGGGGGTGGGGATGAGCTGCCCCTCTTCTGGGAGCCGGTGCGCGATATCGTCGGGCAGGTATCCGGCTCTCCTCAACTTCTTGATGTGTCCCTCTGTGACGGAGGAGACCATCCACCTGCCTCCCGCTCCGTACATGGTTGGAGAGGGTTGAGGTGGGAAATGCGGACTTGGGCGCTGGAGCTCGAGTGTGCGAAAATGGATGAGCAAAGGAGGAAGAAGGCGTCGATGAAAAGGTAAATCCTTATCCCTTTATATGGGCGGACGAAACTATGTGTCCCCACTAGCCTGGTAAAACTCGCTTATCCCCCAAGCACCATAATCGATGGCGCGGTTGGGTTACCCACACCCGTATTGATGAGAATCCCGTGATAAGGGGACACGATCTCTGCTTTGACGAGATGTGTCAAAAAACTGCCTCGCGTTATGTGCGGGGCTAGTTAAAGGAAACGGTTCGAATAATCGCCGGGCCATGACATAATGTCGTGTTGCCAATACAAGTCAGCAAATTAGATTTGCGAAAATATTATTCTCTCTGCGGTGGTATGTGGAACTTATTTTGCAGGGTCGGACACTATCCTTGTATTCAAATTCTTCCATGATGTATTCGGAGGAGGAACCCGCCTTGCAATGCCGAAGACAATACTGCGCGCCGGACTCATCGTCATTGAAGCTTGGTTCAGGGGCTACTGAGGGAGTCCTGGATTAGGGGGTCTCCGGACAGCCGGACTATATCTTTCGGCCGGACTGTTAGACTATGAAGATACAAGATTGAAGACTTCGTCTTGTGTCCGGATGGAACTCTACTTGGCGTGGAAGGCAAGCTAGGCAATACGGATATGTATATCTCCTCCTTTGTAACCGACCTTGTGTAACCCTAGCCCTCTCCGGTGTCTATATAAACCGGGGGGTTTTAGTCCGTAGGACAACATACAATCATACCATAGGCTAGCTTCTAGGGTTTAGCCTCTCTGATCTCGTGGTAGATCTACTCTTGTACTACCCATATCATCAATATTAATCAAGCAGGACGTAGGGTTTTACCTCCATCAAGAGGGCCCAAACCTGGGTAAAACTTCGTGTCCCCTACCTCCTGTTACCATCCGCCTAGACGCACAGTTCGGGACCCCCTACCCGAGATCCGCTGGTTTTGACACCGACACCGACATTGGTGCTTTCATTGAGAGTTCCTCTGTGACGTCGCCGTAAGGAAGGATGCCTCGTCTCGTTGTTAAAAGCAACATTACCGCCGGGGAGCTTTGGTTGTCGGCCAAACTCTCTGGCTAGGCAGTTTCGTCGTGACTGCCTGTTCGGCCGCAGCACTGACGATGACTTCTCAGGTCATCAAAAACAGCCTCCACGTCGGCTCGGAAGTCGCCGAGCAGATGGATCGAATGGAGATCTCTTCCCTAAACGAACTCTTGGATCGCATCGCCGCCTTGGGAGTCACTACGGACTATGATCGGATTGGGCTTAAACCTGATCAAAGGGAGATTAACTCTCCATCGGTCACCCATCATGTTGCGGTGGTGGAGGAACAATGCGGCAACTCTTCCTCTATTTTGAGGACGAACTATGTCCGGATTCCTGAGCTCTCCGAGCCGGATACCCGCTTACGGGAGGACATCACCCAAGCCCTAAACCTAGAATCAGGCAGTGGGCCAGACTTATTGGGTAACACTCCGGAACCCGAACTTCCAAGATTGGAAACTCCTCGGCCCCTGGGTCTCAGATCAGGTAGGGGTTTGGACTCAAATCCACCCACCCACCTAGACATAAACGATCTTTCCCACATCAGCCAAGAGCCCCATGAAACAGTACATCATTATTGGGCCAGATTCCTCCTTGTGATGAACAAGGTTAAGGACTGTCGCGAGGAAGATGCAGTATCACTTTTCTGCAATAATTGCATGGACAAGGGAATCCTTAATGCCTTAAGTCGCCGTGACATATCACGCTTCGCTGACTTGGCGTCCATAGTACGAAAGTACTGTGCGATGGAAAACGCCTGGAAAACCGAAACAAAATTTTGGGATAATCCGGTTCCGAATACACACCCAGTCCGAAGTAAAAGGGTGCACTATCATAAGACACCCGAGCTAGTTGCAAAGAAACAAAAACCCTCTACAGGGCATGAAACCGTACTGGAGGGATGGCTTAACGGACCCTGCAAAATTCATAGTACAACCGATACAGTACCAACGCACATCCTTAGAGCATATTGGATACTCCGGCAGGTGGCCAAAAGTGGTGAGGATCTTCTTATCCCAAATGCCACAGAGCACCATCTCGTGGATAACAATACGGTGTTAACAGTCTTCGAGACCTTTGCGTCAAATAATAGGCGCAAGCGAACACTCCGCAGCATGGCCGAAATCTGCCACGTAGTAGCAATAAATCCATATAGTGACACGGCTATTATCTTCAATGCCAGTGATGAACCTAAATTCCGAACAGCCCGAGCACCAGCCACACTGGTCCTCAGTCCAATTGTGGACGAATTTCGACTCACCAAAGTACTCATGGATGGCGGCAGTGGATTAAACCTCATCTATGAGGAAACTCTTCAAAAAATGGAAATAGACTGGAACCGCATTGAGCAAAGTAGCACAACCTTCAGGGGAATCATACCCAGTCAGGAGGCACGATGCGCTGGGAAAATCACACTAGATGTGGTATTCGGTACGCCAGAGAATTATAGGTCCGAAGAAATTACATTTCAAGTGGCCGCGTTCAGCAGTGGATACCACGCCCTTTTAGGACGTGAGGCGTTCACGATCTTCCAAGCCGTACCCCATTATGGGTACATGAAGCTCAAAATGCCCGGGCCCAACGGAATCATCACCCTCGCCAGTGATCCGGACACAGCACTCCGCGCCGAAAACAAAATAGCCACACTGGCCCTTGAGGCATTATCCGAAGCCCTCTCGGCCGAGGAATTAGCCACGCTGCGCTCCACAGTGGACAGGGACGACGTGATACTCGATAAGAGACCCAAGTCCACCTCTTTTAAACCAGCGGATGAAATAGTCAAATTCCAAGTCCACCCAACGGACCCTACAAAAACAGCCTCCATCAGGGCACAGTTAAACGCCGCCGTGGATGCCGCACTATGAGAGTTCCTGCGCGAGAATTGGGACATATTCGTCTGGCACCCCTCAGACATGCCAGGAATCCCACGCAGGCTGGCCAAGCATAGCCTCAATATCCTAAAGGGATTCAAGCCAGTCAAGCAAGCTCTTCGGCGTTTCTCCGAATCTAAGAGACAGGCCATGGGAGAGGAACTAGCCAAGTTATTGGAGGCCGGATTCATCAGAGAAATAAAACACCCGGACTGGCTAGCAAACCTGGTGATGGTACCAAAGAAGGATAAATCTTGGCGCCTTTGTGTCGATTTCAAGGACCTCAATAAAGCTTGCCCAAAGGACCCATTCCCCCTCCCCCACATCGATCAAATTATTGATGCTACCGCAGGACACGAGTCATTGTGTTTCCTCGATGCATACTCCGGGTACCACCAAATCAAGTTGGCGGAGTCCGACCAAGCCGCAACAACATTCATCACACCATACGGTCCCTTTTGTTTCAACACAATGCCTTTTGGGCTCAAAAACGCCGGCGCAACATATCAGCGCATGATTCAGACATGTCTGGAGAAACAAATTGGCAAAATAGTAGAGGCATATGTAGACGATGTGGTCGTCAAAACCAAACATGTCGACTTTTTGATAGACGACTTGAGGCTCACGTTCGACAACCTCCGAACATACGACATCAAGCTCAATCCGGGAAAATGCGTTTTGGGCGTACTAGCCGGAAAGCTCCTGGGTTTCATTGTCTCTAGTAGAGGTATTGAAGCTAATCCGGCCAAAATCTGAGCTTTCTCACAGTTGGCTACCCCAACAGACCTCAAACAAATCTAGAAGTTAACAGGATGCGTGGCGGCTCTAAGCCGCTTTATCTCCCGCTTAGGAGAAAAGGCTTTACCCCTTTATCGCCTCCTTCGGCTCACCGAACACTTTGAGTGGACGAACGCTGCCACAACCGGATTGGAAAAAATAAAGGCCATTTTGGCAACCAACCCAATCCTGGTCGTGCCAAACCTCAACAAACCAATGCTGTTGTACATTGCGGCAACTCATCAAGTTGTAAGCGTAGTGCACGTCGTCGAACGAGAAGCTGACAGACATAAATTCCCTCTTCAAAAGCCGGTATACTATGTATCCACTGTCCTCACTCCATGCAAATCACGGTACCCACATTATCAAAAGATAGCCTATGCGGTATTCATGGCATCCCGGAAGCTGCGACACTACTTCCAAGAGTGTTCGATTACAGTAGCCTCGGAAGTGCCACTTAATGATATTATAAACAATCGTGATGCTACGGGCCGGATTGCTAAATGGGCCATTGAGCTCCTCCCGTTCGACATAACATACAAACCTCGATGAGCTATTAAGTCGCAAGTATTGGCCGACTTTGTCGCCGAATGGACGGAGGCCGAACTCCCTAAAGAGTACGGTGCATACTCCAATTGGATCATGCACTTCGACGGTTCTAAAATGTTGGCTGGTCTAGGGGGTGGCGTCGTCCTAACGTCCCCAACCGGAAATACCATTCAGTACGTACTGCAAATATTGTACACAGACTCCAACAATGTAGCCGAATACAAAGCTCTGTTGCATGGTCTTCGGATGGTAGTCTCCATGGGCATTCAATGCCTGGAGGTGTGTGGGGATTCAAACCTTGCAATATCCCAAATAAATGGAGACTTTGACGCCAAGGATCTGAAAATGGCGGCCTACCGAAACACCGTCCTAAAAATGTCAGCTCGGTTCGAGGGGCTCGAATTTCACCATGTGACTCGGGAAAACAATCAGGCAGCGGATATCCTCGCCCGCATCGGCGCAAAACGTGATGCGGCCCCCCCAACATCTTTCTAGAAAGGCTGTTCAAGCCATCCGTAGTATGGGAAGGGGACACCGGTAACAATAGTCCGGACCCGGCCAAAATGCCCGATACCGAACACACTGACACAATCGGAGGCTCCGCCACCGAAATAACACCTTCAGCCCACGTAATAATGGCCATCATAGCCCCGTGGACAGAACCATTCCTGGCCTACCTAACTAGGCAGGAACTTTCGGAGGACCAAAATGAGGCACGCTGCATAGTGTGGCGATCTAAGGCCTACAGGGTCCACGAGGGAGAATTGTATAAAAAAGCACTACCGGAGTCCTTCAAAGGTGCATCTCCGAAGAGGAGGGGCGGAACCTTTTGGCAGAAATCCACGCCGGACTCGGCGGTCACCACGCCGCAGCCCGGGCTCTTGTAAGCAAGGCCTTCAGTACAGGATTCTATTGGCCAATGGCCCGGGCAGATGCACAGGACTTGGTCCAACGTTGCGCTGGTTGCCAGCTCTTTGCAAATCAAAGCCACATGCCACCTACTGCCCTCCAAACAATCCCCATTACGTGGCCCTTCATGGTCTGGGGGCTTGACATGGTTGGACCCCTTAAAGGGGGAACCCACAAGAAAAAATACTTACTGTTCATGGTGGATAAATTCACCAAATGGATAGAGGCCAAACCTGTTAAAACAGCCGAATTCAGAACAGTGATAGACTTCATATCTGGGGTCGTACACCGTTATGGCGTCCCCCATAGCATCATCACTGACAACGGCACAAACTTCACAGCCGATGAGGTCAAACTCTAGTGCAGCAAAATGGGCATCAAGCTCGATTATGCTTCAGTCTATCACCCACAAACCAACGGCCAAGTCAAGCGAGCAAACGGTCTTATAATGAGCGGCATTAAACCCAGATTAGTGCGTTCCTTAACGGAGTCTAACATGCACTGGGTAGAGGAGCTCGACTCCATACTCTGGGGGCTGCGGACCACGTCGAATTGTAGTACCGGATATACACTGTTCTTTATGGTACACGACGCAGAGGCAGTCTTGCCCTGTGACATAATTCATGACTCACCTCGAGTGCGCATGTACGAAGAAAGAGAAGCCGAGCTCGATCGACAGGATAGTCTGGACACCCTGGAGGAGGAGCGCGACGTAGCCAAAGCTCGTTCCGCATTTTATCAGCAACAGGCTCGCAGATACCAAAGCAGAGAAGTACGGGCCAAAACTTATAACGTTGGCGAACTAGTTCTACGCCTGCCGGGTAAGAAAAAGAACAAGCTCGAGCCCAAATGGGAAGGTCCCTTCATTGTTGACCAAGTTCTGACTTGTGGAGCGTACCGACTGCGGGATGCATCGACTAGTCGACTCGAGCCGAACCCATGGAACGCGGCCAGGCTCCAAATATTCTACGCCTAGCGCGGGACTCTATGTTCGTCCCCTCCCTTTGTCCATTTTTTACATATACATTATCTGTCTTGTTTTTCTTTCTTCCTTTATTTTATTCTTTCTCTAGGCCTTCAAGGGCCAACTTGTGCCTCGCTTGCACATTATAGATGCGCTAGCCGCACTCATCATACCTGGGGGCTTCTTTCACAGAAGCTTAATTATTTATCTAGGCCTCAGGCCCCGAACATGTGTCATGCTTCCGCATGTACCTTTTTTCGCCATTGTATGCATCAATATGACTTAAGTTTTGGCCAAGCTGGGTTACCTGGCTCATGTATTTATGCCCTACGTTCCCGTTAATTCAGCTAGGGCATAAGGGGAGCACCTCTGCGATTGTTACTGCTGGGTCAGCCGGATGTGTACCTCAGACTGGGTGAAGCCAAAATCTAGCGTTCTTAAAGGGAATATTCGGTTGGTGAACAAAAGATGATTTTTATTTATTGTCCATATCTGCCCCCAGATGTTTTTCCTGCGTTTCATATCGCAGTTCGGACATGCACTTTAGGGCATACTTACCCAGGGAAAGGAACCCTTAACGAAACTATTCTCCGTGGAAGATGTTTCTTACTACCCATGTAATATAACATAAATAGTTGGGCACTTGTATGTTCAAGCACTAATGACCCCTACGCCTAGTATCCACGCATACCCCGATTCTTATATAACTGAGCGGGTATTCGGATACACTCCGGACTATCAGGTCCCGAGGTTGAAGCAAAAAGGTCCGCCAAGACAAATGATCTACAATCCGGCTAGAAGGCATTATACATGTCACTTTCATTACATAGTCATGCAGACTGACTAAATTCCTCTTCTATACCATCCAACAAGCGGTCTAGCTTACAATCCTGTTGGGAATACTTTGCGGCTAATTCTACTTCCCCATAAACTAAGCTAACATGGATCTCTTTTCCGTCGGGCCCCACAGGTCCGACCTCAGCCATGTGATTTGGGTCTGCCTTGGTGTACCGCGTCTTGACCATGGCCCAGGCTTCTCTGGCACCCTGTCGGCAGGCCGGTATCTTCCATAATCGGAAGTGCCGCCGTGCTCCCTTGAGCTTCTCCACAAGCTCTGCAACGCCCTCTGGCAGGGAGACAGACAACCACAAGGCCTGGGCAACATCTTGCATCACCTGCCGAACTTGTTCGTGCAGATGTGAGAGCTCGGATAGAAGATCACCCGCAGACCCGGGCATTTCCTCCGCGGGACGACCCATCAGCATACCTACAGACATAACGCTGTTAGTAGGCTTCTTCACCGAACTCCTTTAAAAGGATTCGTTCAAGCACTTACTGAAAATGCCGCGCCGAAGCCGCTTATTCTCCTTCTTGGAGTCTGCAAGCTGGGCTCGAACGTCTTTTAGATCCACGCTCAGCTTGATATTGGTGTCTTGGAGATTGTTTTTCTCCCGCCTAACCTCAGTCAGCACGCGTTTGCCAGCCTCTAGCTATCGCATAACATGCTGGTCCTCCGGATTTTCTCCGGATTCATCTGCAACATCTATTGTTAGATCTGCAGCCACGCCGCACACTATATGGTAACCATCATTCTTTAAAGTAAATGTTACCAGTGGGTGACTTTTTCGGTTCCTGCAATGCGGCAACAACGGCCCGCAGTTGGGTCTTGCATTCCTCTAGCTCCTGTGACAGCCTAGTATTCTTCTCTGTAAGAACCTGCACAATAAAGATGATCTTTAAATCAGTTCTGCTAACTGTTTCAAGTCTCAGGGGCTATTGATACATATAAATCATTAGATTTACTTACCCGTACATCCTTTACATACGGATCTGTGGCTCTGGCTAGACCATCTTGAGCAGCTCGGAGATACGCCTCTCCAGAATTGAAGGCATCAAATGCCTCTGGTGAGAAACAAGTGTCACGGAGTACGGCCCGGCGGCGCCTATGATTCATGGCGCTTTCCACTTCTGAGTTTGTAGCGGATAATCTATCTGCATCCCCTGTATGGGGATTATCCGGCACCCACCCCATATCGGCTTCCGCCTCTATGTCTGGTCCTGGCGCCCGACTGGTGGAAGCGTGATTAGTAACATCGCCGGACATATTCCGGTGAGCGTTTTTTCTGTTAAAGAAACACGAGCGTCATTGTATTTCGAGAAAGACGACAACCACGGAGCGGGGTTTTTGTCATACCTTTGCGCCAGCATCTCTATCCTGACCGCCTTCCTTTTTGGCCTACCCAGCCTCGGTGCCTCTTGTTGGCGCGTTGCTGCGGGTTCGGCAGGGCGTCCCGAATGCCTTCCCTGTAAAAATGCCATGTGTATATGGTGGGTGAAGTGTCCAAAAAGGGATCCTAGTTTTTGGAGTTGGGATTTTTGGTTTTTCTTACGTGCGATGCAGGGAGCAGTCCGGGATAGTCGGCCGTAATGGCCACCATGGCATCATCGCAGCTTAACTAATAGAACTGCCGGTCTATCAGCTCCACAAATATAACCGAATCTTCTTCAAGTCCGGAGTCAAGGGCCCGGTCAGGGTCCTCTGGTTGTGGAGAAGGGCTGCTGACCTCCTTTATGGCTTTTCGCAGTTCCTGCCGCAAAGTGGCAAGGTGAATACTTACGACAAAGAATGCGGGAAAAATGGGAGTAGGGAGATATAGCTTACCCAACTTGGAGGATTGTACATGGAGAATCCATCCCGTGGCTTGATGCGGGTGAACTCCTCTTCCTCACCCTTGAACAATTCGGATAGAATTTTCGCTAAAGCGGCAGCATTGTCTGGACCCTTACGCCCGCAGCGGGTGGTGTCATCCGCCCCGTTAAAACACCACAAGGGGTGCCCACAATATTGAAGTGGTTGCACTCCCCGCATTATGCAAATCGACATAACTTCGATTACTGTCAATCCTGATCGAGCCAGTGCTTTAATCCGGTTCATTAGATAGAGGACTTCTCCATTGTCTTCCGCCTGGGGGCTCCATGGGCGCCAACTTTAGCGTTTCTTCAGAGGATCATTGTTGAACTCAGGAAGACCCCGCCGAACAGGGTCCGGAAGGGGAACGTCCTCCATATAAAACTATTCTGAAGGCCAGTCTTCAGACGACTTCTTCGGGGTACCGGACAGGTATCCGGTATCGGTGATGCGCCATATTTTGGCTCCACCCACTTGATAAAGTGACCCCCTCTGTGTGCGAGGGACGATGCAAAATAGCCTTTTCCACAGCTCGAAGTGAGCCTCGCAGCCCAGGAACAACTCGCGGAGAGCAACATAGCCGGCGATATGTAGGATCGAGGCAGGGGTGAAATTGTGTAATTGGTGGCCATAGAACTCCAGGAGCCCGCGAAGGAATGGATGAATAGGAAATCCGAGTCCCCTTAATAAATAGGGAACAAGGCAGACCCGTTCCCCCATAGAGGGACAGGGAAAGCTCTCCGCTTGCTCCCCGCCATTGTAGGTGGCAAGACCGGCTCGAACGGGCACCATATACGCCAGAGGGAGAAATCCCTTAGTCTGCAGTTCGACTAATCGACTGTGAGGGACTAAACACCTCTCCCAATCGCCGGGCTTAGGGCTACGGGGGCGGGAGGAGGAGCTGCGGAGGTCGGCCATGCTGGAATGGATCTTTCCGAAGCGCGCTCTGATGGATTCTCGCTGGGGGAGGATGGTATGGATTGGACCTAAGGATCCCCATCCCTTTAATAGACAATTTATTTATCTGGCTAGGGGGTGAATGTAAAAACGCCCTGGCGCCTCGTATTCATTCGACGCATGGGAGATAGCCCTTATTGGGCACAGAAGCCAAGAGGTCCAAACATTTATGGGACCAGACACTGCTTTACAAACGTTCGGAAGATGGAGAAGAACCCGCCTTGCAATGTCGAAGACAACACTGCGTGCCGGATTCATCGTCATTGAAGCCTGGTTCAGGGGCTACTGAGGGAGTCCTGGATTAGGGGGTATCCGGACAGCCGGATTATATCCTTTGGCCGGACTATTGGACTATGAAGATACAGGATTGAAGACTTCGTCTCGTGTCCGGATGGGACTCTACTTGGCGTGGAAGGCAAGCTAGGCAATACGGATATGTATATCTCCTCCTTTGTAACCGACCTTGTGTAACCCTAGCCCCCTCCGGTGTCTATATAAACCGGAGGGTTTTAGTCCGTAGGACAACATACAATCATACCATAGGCTAGCTTCTAGGGTTTAGCCTCTCCGATCTCGTGGTAGATCAACTCTTGTAATACTCATATCATCAAGAATAAATCAAGCAGGACATAGGGTTTTACATCCATCAAGAGGGCCCGAACCTGGGTAAAACATCGTGTCCCCTGCCTCCTATTACCATCCGCCTTAGACGCACAGTTCAGGACCCCCTACCCGAGATCCGCCGGTTTTGACACCAACAATATCTCTTTGATCCTCCGATCGCTTCCTTTGGAAGATAATCCGAGTCTCAGGGGCTACTGCATATACAACAGGTGCATTCTGTCAATAAAATTCAATTGACAAAACTACATCACAAACCTCAAAACCTCTTAGAAGGCTCGTGAAGGCCTCGTTCAATCCACTCTTCGCGGATAGAATCCTTTTGACCACCGTAGCCATCAAGGTACGGTGCTCTTCTGAAATGGATGCTCGTCGTAACAAGCCCGCCAGCATGTCCAGCGCTCCTGGGTCTTCGGAAACTGCCGCCGGAGTACGACATTCCTCTGAAGGAACCCGCTTACTTGCCTCCAGAATCGTCTCCGGCTGTAAACCGGACGGTTCGGGGATGCCAGCCTTGATCCCGGAACCCCGAGTGACAGAGGCGCCGCCTTCGGGTAACACCTGCTTCGCTTCCTGTACTACTTGGTGTTCAGGAGGAGCCCGTCGGGACGATACCTCGGTATCATCTCCCCTATTGGGCGACATGGCCGGAGAAGGCGTGTCACTCTCCATCATCTCTGGAAGAAGATCTCCCGAGGAGGAGGACAATTGAGAAGCACCAAGTGTTAACCTGCGTGGACGAACATATATCGGATGATTACTTCACTAATAGGAAAAGAATGAGGTGCGTTTAAAGTACCCCAGCCTCGCTTACGGTCTGCCTTGAGGTTAGTCCTCGTCATCAAACTCTACGGCAGCCTTGCTCGCCTGGCCCAAGCCGCTCGACGATGGCGTTTTTCCTCTCTTGGAAGGATTCCCCTCCTGATCTTCGGAGGCAGCCCTCTTCTTGCCCTGGAGGGCCCCCTATTGATACGTCTCCAACGTATCTATAATTTTTGATTGCTCCATGCTATATTATCTACAGTTTTGGACATTATTGGGATTTATTATCCACTTTTATATTATTTTTGGGACTAACCTATTAACCGAAGGCCGGGCACAGAATTGCTGTTTTTTGCCTATTTTAGGGTTTTGAAGAAAAGGAATATCAAACGGAGTCCAAACGGAGTGAAACCTTCGGGAACGTGATTTTTAGGAAGATTATGATCCGGGAGACTTGGACCCTACATCAAGAAAAGAAACAGGAGGCCACGAGGTAGGGGGGTGCACCTACCCCCCCCAGGCGCGCCCTCCACCCTTGTGGGCCCCCTGTTGCTCCACCGACGTACTCCTTCCTCCTATATATACATATGTACCCCCAAACCATCAGATACAGAGCCAAAAACCTAATTCCACCGCCGCAACTTTCTGAATCCACGAGATCCCATCTTGGGGCCTGTTCCGGAGCTCCACCGGAGGGGGCATCGATCACGGAGGGCTTCTACATCAACACCATAGCCCCTCCGATGACGTGTGAGTAGTTTACCTCAGACCTACGGGTCCATTGTTAGTAGCTAGATGGCTTCTTCTCTCTTTTTGGATCTCAATACAATGTTCTCCCCCTCTCTTGTGGAGAACTATTTGATGTAATCTTCTTTTTGCGGTGTGTTTGTTGAGACCGATGACTTGTGGGTTTATGATCATGTCTATCTATGAATAATATTTGAATCTTCTCTGAATTCTTTTATGTATGATTGATTATCTTTGCAAGTCTCTTCGAATTATCAGTTTGGTTTGGCCTACTAGATTGATCTTTCTTGCAATGGGAGAAGTGCTTAGCTTTGGGTTCAATCTTGCGGTGTCCTTTCCCAGTGACACTAGGGGCAGCAAGGCACGTATTGTATTGTTGCCATCGAGGATAACAAGATGGGGTTTTCTTCATATTGCATGAGTCTATCCCTCTACATCATGTCATCTTGCTTAAGGTGTTACTCTGTTTTTAACTTAATACTCTAGATGCATGCTGGATAGCGGTCGATGAGTGGAGTAATAGTAGTAGATGTAGGCAGGAGTCGGTCTACTTGTCTCGGACGTGATGCCTATATACATGATCATACCTAGATATTCTCATAACTATGCTCAATTCTGTCAATTGCTCAACAGTAATTTGTTCACCCACCGTAGAATACTTATGCTCTCAAGAGAAGCCACTAGTGAAACCTATGGCCCCCGGGTCTATCTTCATCATATTAATCTCCTACTACTTAGTTATTTCCTTTGCTATTTCCTTTGCCTTTATTTTACTTTGCATATTTATCATAAAAATAACAAAAATATTATCTTATCATATCTATCAGATCTCACTCTCGTAAGTGGCCTTATAGGGATTGACAACCCCTATTTGCGTTGGTTGTGAGGATTTATTTGTTTTGTGCAGGTACGAGGGACTCGCGCGTAGCCTCGTACTGGATTGATACCTTGGTTCTCAAAAACTGAGGGAAATACTTACGCTACTTTGTTGCATCATCCCTTCCTCTTCGGGGAAAACCAACGCAATGCTCAAGAGGTAGGAAGAAGGATTTCTGGCGCCGTTGCCGGGGAGGTCTACGCAAAAGTCAACATACCAAGTACCCATCACATACCCTTATCTCCCGCATTACATTATTTGCCATTTGCCTCTCATTTTCCTCTCCCCCACTTCACCCTTGCCGTTTTATTCGCCCTCTCTCTCTCTATCCTCCCTCTCTTTCTCTATTTGCCTCTTTTTGCCTGCTTGCTTTTTGTTTGCTTCTGTGTTAGTTTGCTTGCTTGCCTCTATGGCTCTACCTAAATTTGGTGATCTCCATCTTAAAAGGCTAGAAGAGATCGAAAGCAATGTCAGGAGTTTTATGGTCTTGCAGTTTGAACATAATAGTTTCTTCAGAAACGAGCTTAAAGAACAGAAATTTTTTATGAGTTTTATGAATAAAGAGCTTGATGATATGTCTAAAGAACTCGATGGTTTAAGATCCCAAATTGCTCATCTTGAGAAGTTAACTGCTGAAATTTCGGAGAGGCAAGCTACCTTAGTTAATAAGATGGCCGCTAAACCGGATTGCTATGAAAATAAAGGTGAAGATCTAAAATTTATTGATGTGTCCCCTATTAAATCTTTGTTTTGCAATATGAATCTTGATAATGATGGGACTGAATATGATCCACCTTGACCTATAAGGCATTCTAAGAATTCGGAATTTGTTGATCTTGATGCTAAATTTGATAAAAGTGGGATTGAAGAAATTAAAACCCTAGGTGTTGCTAAACCCACTATTATGGATCTCAAGGAATTTAACTATGCAAATTGCTCTTTGATTGATTGTATTTCCTTGTTGCAATCTGCGCTAAATTTCCTCACGCTTATAGTCAAAATAAAGCGTTTACTAAACATATCGTTGATGCCTTGATGCAATCTTATAAAGAAAAACTTGAATTGGAAGTTTCTATCCCTAGAAAACTTTATGATGAGTGGGAACAAACTCTTAAAATCAAAATTAAAGATCATGAATGCTATGCTTTATGTGATTTGGGTGCTAGCGTTTCCACGATTCCAAAGACTTTGTGTGATTTCTTAGGTTTCCGTGATTTTGATGATTGCTCTCTAAATTTGCACCTTGCGGATTCCACTATTAAGAAACCTATGGGAAGAATTAATGATGTTCTTATTGTGGCAAATAGGAATTATATGCCCGTAGATTTTATTGTTGTTGACATAGATTGCAATCCTTCATGTCCTATTATTCGTGGTAGACCTTTCCTTAGAACGATTGGTGCAATTATTGATATGAAGGAAGGAAATATTAGATTCCAATTTCCATTAAAGAAAGGCATGGAACACTTTCCTAGAAAGAAAATTAAATTATCTTATGAATCTATTATTAGAGCCACTTATGGATTGCCTACCAAAGATGGCAATACCTAGATCTATTCTTGCTTGTTATGCCTAGCTAGGGGCGTTAAACGATAGCGCTTGTTGGGAGGCAACCCAATTTTATTTTTATTCCTTGCTTTTTTATCCTGTTTAGTAATAAATAATTTATCTAGCCTATGTTTTGGTTGTGTTTTTTGTGTTTAATTAGTGTTTGTGCCAAGTACAGCCGTTGGGAAGACTTGGGGAAAGTCTTGTTGAACTTACTGTAAAAAATAGAAACTTTAGCGCTCACAAGAACTGCTGCCATTTTTATTTGGAAAGTGCTATTTAGTTAATTCTTTTTGATGATAATTAATATATAAATTCCTCAAGTCCAACAATTTATTTTAGAATTTTTGGGGTTACATATATTGCGCTAGCTACAGATTACTACAGACTGTTCTGTTTTTGACAGATTCTGTTTTTCGTGTGTTGTTTGCTCATTTTGATGAATCTATGGCTAGTAAAATAGTTTATAAACCATAGAGAAGTTGGAATACAGTAGGTATAACACCAATATAAATAAATAATGAGTTAATTATAGTACCTTGAAGTGGTCTTTTATTTTCTTTCGCTAACGGAGCTCACGAGATTTTCTACTTTAAGTTTTGTGTTGTGAAGTTTTCAAGTTTTGGGTAAAGATTTGATGGATTATGGAACAAGGAGTGTCAAGAGCCTAAGCTTGGGGATGCCCATGGCACCCCCAAGATAATCTAAGGACACCTAAAAGCCAAAGCATGGGGATGCCCCGGAAGGCATCCCCTCTTTCGTCTACTTCTATCGGTAACTTTACTTGGAGCTATATTTTTATTTGCCACATGATATGTGTTTTTCTTGGAGAGTCTTGTATTATTTGAGTCTTTTCTTGTTAGTTTACCACAATCATCCTTGCTGTACACACCTTTTGAGAGATCCATACATGATTTGGAATTTGCTAGAATACTCTATGTGCTTCGCTTATATCTTTTGAGTTATATAATTTTGCTCTAGTGCTTCACTTATATCTTTTAGAGCACGGTGGTGGATTTGTTTTATAGAAACTATTGATCTCTCATGCTTCACTTAGATTATTTTGAGAGTCTTAATATCATGGTAATTTGCTTAAAATCCTAATATGCTTGGTACACAAGATTAATAATAAAACTTTCTTATGAGTGTGTTGAATACTATGATAAGTTTGATACTTGATAATTGTTTTGAGATATGGAGATGGTGATATTAAAGTCATGCTAGTTGAGTAGTTGTGAATTTGAGAAATACATGTGTTAAAGTTTGTGATTCCCGTAGCATGCACGTATGGTGAACCGTTATGTGATGAAGTCGGAGCATGATTTATTTTTTTATTGTCTTCCTTATGAGTGGCGGTCGGGGACAAGCGATGGTCTTTTCCTACCAATCTATCCCCTAGGAGCATGCGCGTAATACTTTGCTTTGATAACTTGTAGATTTTTGCAATAAGTATATGAGTTCTTTATGACTAATGTTGAGTCCATGGATTATACGCACTCTCACCCTTCCACCTTTGCTAGCCTCTCTAATACCGCGCACCTTTCGCCGGTATCATACACCCACCATATACCTTCCTCAAAATAGCCACCATACCTACCTATTATGGCATTTCCATATCCATTCCAAGATATATTGCCATGCAACTTCCCACCGTTCCGTTTATTATGACACACTCCATCATTGTCATATTGCTTAGCATGATCGTGTAGTTGGCATCGTATTTGTGGCAAAGACACCATTCATAATTCTTTCATACATGCCACTCATGAGTCATTCCATATCCCGGTACACCGCTGGAGGCATTCATATAGAGTCATATTTTGTTCTAAGTATCGAGTTGTAATTGTTGAGTTGTAAGAAAAATAAAAGTGTGATGATCATCATTATTAGAGCATTGTCCCAGTGAGGAAAGGATGATGGAGACTATGATTCCCCCACAAGTCGGGATGAGACTCCGGACGAAAAAAAGAGAGAAAGAAAAGAGGCCATAAAAAAAGAAAAAAGGCCCAAATAAAAAAATGAGAGAAAAAGAGAGAAGGGACAATGTTACTATCCTTTTACCACACTTGTGCTTCAAAGTAGCACCATGATCTTCAAAGTAGAGAGTCTCTCATGATATCACTTTCATATACTAGTGGGAACTTTTCATTATAGAACTTGTCTTGTATATTCCAATGATGGGCTTCCTCAAAATGCCCTAGGTCTTCATGAGCAAGCAAGTTGGATGCACACCCACTTAGTTTCCTTTTGAGCTTTCATATACTTATAGCTCTAGTGCATCCGTTGCATGGCAATCCCTACTCACTCACATTGATATATATTGATGGGCATCTCCATAGCCCGTTGATACACCTAGTTGATGTGAGACTATCTTCTCCCTTTTTGTCTTCTCCACAACCACCGTTCTATTCCACCTACAGTGCTATGTCCATGGCTCACGCTCATGTATTGCGTGAAGATTGATTTTTTTTTTGAGAATGTCAAAAGTATGAAACAATTTCTTGGCTTGTCATTGGGGTTGTGCATGATTTAAATATTTTGTGTGGTGAAGATGGAGCATAGCCAGACTATATGATTTTGTAGGGATAACTTTCTTTGGCCATGTTATTTTGAGAATACATAATTGCTTTGTTAGTATGCTTGAAGTATTATTATTTTTATGTCAATATGAACTTTTGTCTTGAATTTTCGGATCTGAATATTCATACAACAATTAAGAAGAATTACATTAAAATTATGCCAAGTAGCACTCCGCATCAAAAATTCTATTTTTATCATTTACCTACTCGAGGACGAGCATGAATTAAGCTTGGGGATGCCTGATACATCTCCAACGTATCAATAATTTTTTATTGCTCCATGCTACATTATCTACTGTTTTGGACATTATTGGGCTTTATTATCCACTTTTATATTATTTTTGGGACTAACCTATTAACCGGAGGCCCAACCCAGAATTGTTGTTTTTTGCCTGTTTTAGGGTTTTGAAGAAAAGGAATATCAAACGGAATGAAACCTTCGGGAACGTGATTTTTAGGAAGATTATGATCCGGGAGACTTGGACCCTACGTCAAGAAAAGAAACAGGAGGCCACGAGGTAGGGGGCGCACCTACCCCCCCAGGCGCGCCCTCCACCCTCGTGGGCCCCCTATTGGTCCACCGACGTACCCCTTCCTCCTATATATACCTACGTACCCCCAAACAACCAGATACGGAGCCAAAAACCTAATTCCACCGCCGCAACTTTCTGTATCCACGAGATCCCATCTTGTGGCCTGTTCCGGAGCTCCGCCGGAGGGGGCATCGATCACGGAGGACTTCTACATCAACACCATAGCCCCTCTGATGAAGTGTGAGTAGTTTACCTCAGACCTACGAGTCCATAGTTAGTAGCTAGATGGCTTCTTCTCTCTTTTTGGATCTCAATACAATGTTCTCCCCCTCTCTTATGGAGAACTATTCGATGTAATCTTCTTTTTGCGGTGTGTTTGTTGAGACCGATGAATTGTGGGTTTATGATCAAGTCTATCTATGAATAATATTTGAATCTTCTCTGAATTCTTTTATGTATGATTGGTTATCTTTGCAAATCTCTTCGAATTATCAGTTTGGTTTGGCCTACTAGATTGATCTTTCTTGCAAGGGGAGAAGTGCTTAGCTTTGGGTTCAATCTTGCGGTGTCCTTCCCCAGTGACAGTAGGGGCAGCAAGGAACGTATTGTATTTTTGCCATCGAGGATAACAAGATGGGGTTTTCTTCATATTGCATGAGTCTATCCATCTACATCATGTCATCTTGCTTAAGGCATTACTCTATTTTTAACTTAATACTCTAGATGCATGCTGGATAGCGGTCGATGAGTGGAGTAATAGTAGTAGATGCAGGCAGGAGTCGGTCTACTTGTGTCGGACGTGATGCCTATATACATGATCATACCTAGATATTCTCATAACTCTGCTCAATTCTGTCAATTGCTCAACAGTAATTTGTTCACCCACCGTAGAATACTTATGCTCTCGAGAGAAGCCACTAGTGAAACCTATGGCCCCCAGGTCTATCTTCATCATATTAATCTCCTACTACTTAGTCATTTCCTTTGCTATTTCCTTTGCCTTTTTTTGCTTTGCATCTTTATCATGAAATACCAAAAATATTATCTTATCATATCTATCAGATCTCACTCTCGTAAGTGGCCTTATAGGGATTGACAACCCCTATTTGCGTTGGTTGCGAGGATTTATTTGTTTTGTGCAGGTACGAGGGACTCGCGCGTAGCCTCCTACTGGATTGATACCTTGGTTCTAAAAAACTGAGGGAAATACTTACGCTACTTTGCTGCATCATCCCTTCCTCTTCGGGGAAAACCAACGCAGTGCTCAAGAGGTAGCACCTATGCACTCTTGCCCTTGGGCAAAAGGATTTCGGTTTCCCCGAACGCAGCCACCTGGTATGGTGTCGGGATCAGCATTCTTGTCAGCAGGTCGGTCGCAGGGCCTTCGGGAAGAGGCACCGGACACCAGATTAGCACCGCTTTCTTTATCCAGTCCTGTACAGGGACGGATTGTTCAGTATCTTGTTAATAGGTGCCTGAATGGAAGGTGTTCGGATATTGAATACTTACCAAAGTGTCCGGATGATTGCAGTCAAGGCCAACGTCTTCGGTGGTGTCCGGCCATTGCTCTTGTTTCTCGAAATATAATTTCCACATTCCTTCGTGCGTAGTGCCAAAGAAGTGCTATAGAGTCCGCCTCCCTTCTGGGTTAAACTCCCACATATGAAGAGGCCGCCGATGACATGGCAGGATCCGGCGGACTAGCATTATTTGAACGACGTTCACGAGATCGATACCCTTCTCGGTAAGGCTCCGGATGCGACTTTGCAGAGTCTGCACTTCATTGATGGATCCCCAGTCCAATCCCTTATTGACCCACGAAGCGAGCTGAATTGGAGGGCCAGGCCGAAACGCAGGTGTAGCCGCCCACTTGGGGCCCTGCGGTTCATTGATATAAAACCACCCCTGCGGCCATATGTCGGAAGATTTGGCGAAAGATCCTTCGGGCCAAACCGCGCCGACCAGCTTGCCTATTATGACGCTGCCACACTCCACCTGCTCCTCCTCTGCCACCTACAGCCTCACATCAAAGGTCTTGAGCCACAAACCAAAGTGCGGAGGAGTCCGGAGTAAGGCCTCACACGTGACAATAAATGCCGAGATGAGGAGAACACAGTCTGGGGCCAGATCATGAAAATCTACCCCATAGTAAAACATGAGCCCTTGGACGAAGGGGTTAAGCGCGAACCCTAGCCTGTGAAGGAAGTGGGACACAAATACTACCCTCTCACCATATCTGGGGGTCGGTATGACTTGCCCTTGTGCCGGAAGCCGATGAAAGATTTCCGGGGTCAGGTACCTCGCTACGCGGAGCTTCGCAATATCCTCCTCTGTGACAGACGAAGCCACCCACTGGCCCTGACGGTTGGATCCGGACATGACTACGACTGGTGGAGATTGGAACCCGAGGGTTGGAACTTGGGGTGGCTGGGATTGAGGAAGGAGCAAGCGCAAGGGTAGAAGACGAGACTGGGTCTCTATATAAAGGCCCCGAATACTAGGCGTCTCCCCCGGGGTCTCTAAACTTACCTATCACCAAGGAGTTGTACCCAGGGGACGGTTGGGTTACCCACACCTGCATTAATGAAAATCCCGTAAATAAAGGGACACGATCTCTGCCTTGACGAGACGTGCCAGTAAAACCGCACCCCGAGACATGGGGCGGCTCGCTAGCCGATGGTTGGAAATAGTAACCGGGTAGGCATGTTATGATGTCATGAGCAGTTATGAACAAGTTGGGCTCGTGGGGTATTATATTCTCTGCCAATATATACGCAGGTCCGGATATACTTACTTCGTCCAAAGACTATTCTGG
The DNA here is from genome assembly GCF_056163025.1 of Triticum urartu. Lineage (NCBI taxonomy): Eukaryota > Viridiplantae > Streptophyta > Magnoliopsida > Poales > Poaceae > Triticum > Triticum urartu. Next base: position 525,003,845 of record NC_141878.1, read on the forward strand.
AGTTCGGAAGGAGGGAACTCGCCTTGCAGTGCCGAAGACAAATCTGCGTGCCGGACTCCTCGTCATTGAAGCCATGTTCAGGGGCTACTGAGGGAGTCCTAGACTAAGGGGTCCTCGGGCGTCCGGCCTATTATCCATGGGCCAGACTGATGGGCTGTGAAGACATGAAGGCCGAAGACTGCACCATGTCCGGATTGGACTCTACTTGGCATGGAAGGCAAGCTTGGCGACCGAAGGTTCCTTCTTATGTAACCGACTCCATGTAAACCCTAGGTCCCCTCGGTGTCTATATAAACCGAAGGGGATAGTCCGGAAAGGACACCACATATACTCATTACCATACCCAGGTAGGCTAGACTTCTAGGGTTTAGCTATTACTATCTCGTGGTAGATCAACTCTTGTAACACCCATATTCATCAATACCAATCAAGCAGGACGTAGGGTATTACCTCCATAGAGAGGGTCCGAACCTGGGTAAATATCGTGTCCCCCGTCTCCTGTTACCATCAATCTTAGACGCACAGTTCGGGACCCCCTACCTGAGATCTGCCGGTTTTGACACCGACAGGCATCCCTCCACTCACCCACACCCCCTGTTATTCTGCGGCGACGGCAGCCTCACACCGCAGCCGAACCAGTGAACCCTCGTACTCCTCTCCATGTGGGCATGCACTACCGCGTCTTCCCCGGCTCCACATCGTCCCCTTCCTAGGCCTCGCCGTCGTCCACCGCCCTGGTTCTCTCAGCACGGCATGGTCAACGTGGTCAAGGAACGACTTCCATCGGAAGAGTAATGTACGTGGAGAGGCTGACAGCTGGGTCCACGGCAGCCGCAAGGAAGTGCCTCCTTATTACGTGGAAAATAATTATTCCTCCACCTGACAGCAGGGACCCACCAGATGGGCCACCATATTTGGCGAAAAAACGTTTCCCCCTGACTGCTGGGACCCACCGGACGGGCCAATGTATTTCACGAAAAAACGTTCCCCCCGCTGTCAGCTCGGACCCACAGGAGGTGCCTCCTTATTACGCACAAAAAAATGAATGCTCTCACTGCTAGTTGGGACCCACATTGGTGGGAGGCTGACTTGTGGGCCTACTAAGTTGACGGGGACGGAGTGCTTTGTCAACTTAGTCAATATGAACGATTCTACCTCCAGTGACCGTACGATTTCCATCCAACGGCCGTAGTGCTTCTTCAACCTCTGGTCTTCTTGCTCCAGCTGCCCAAAGCAGCGTTGGTCGTGCTGCATGCTCCTGCCTCCCGTGGCCGGCTGTGCTGCCGCAAAGGCCTCACCGCCCCCTACTATTCCCACCGCTGGCCAGGCCCTGTGGCGACGGTAGCCTCACACCGCAGCCGAACCAGCGAACCCTCATACTCCTCTCCGCGCGGGCTTCCACTGCCGCATCTTCCCCGGCTCTGCATCGTCCCCTTCCTAGGCCTCGCCTTCGTCCACCGCCCTGGTGCTGTCGGCGTGGCATGGTCAACGTGGTCAAGGAACGACTTCCATCGGAAGAGTACTGTTCGTGAAGAGGCTGACAGCTGGGTCCACGGCGGCCGCAAGGAAGTGCCTCCTTATTACGCGCAAAATAATTATTCCTCCACCTGACAGCAGGGACCTACCAGCTACATCTTCGCGAATAAAAATGTTTCCCCTAACTGCTGGGACCTACCAGCTACATCTTCGCACGCAAGTAAGTGCGTCCGGGCAAAAAAAAGATTCGCCCCCCTAACTGCTGGGACCCACCTACTACATCTTCGCACGGAGGGAAGTGCTTGACAGTCGGGACCCACCTGGTCGAAGCGTACGTAGCGTTGTCATTCTGGTCGCGAACATGTACGTACATACTGGTCGATGTAGAGACGCGCACGTGTCGTAGTAGAGGCGCGCACATAGCATGTACACATACGTACAGTGGCCAGTGTGCAAGAAAGAAAATACGGCCACGTATGTACATACGGGCAGGGTCTCGAACGCCTACTCGCGCATACGTACGGCCAGGGCTCGTGTACATGGCAGGGTCAGAATGAAGAAACTGCGTCGTCTTCGTGTTCATGGGGAGCAAACCAGCTGGGTCGGAATGGAATGCGTCGTCGTGTTCATCGGGAGGGCTTGGATGGAACAACCGATGGAAATGAGGCATGGCGTACCGCAGAATGGAGGAAACGGCCTTGTATTCAACCGACCATGGTCGAAACGGGATCTTGTTCATCGGGAGGGGTCTGGCATACCGCAAAACAGAGGAAACAGACCTCCTACGATCGAAACGGGGGTCCTGTTGATCGGGAGGGGTGTGGCGTACCGCAAAACGGAGGAAACAGACTTGTGTTGGAGCGCTACGGTCCAAACGGGGGTCCTGTTTATCGGGAGGGGTGTGGCGTACCGCAAAAAGGGACTCCACGGGATACTGTTCATCTCCACCATCGACCCCCTCCAGCCTCCACCTGCGACTGTTCATCCACGGGCTCCTGTTCATCCAGCCTCCACCGCGCGCTACTCCACCGGATACTGTTCAACCAGCCCTATCCACGGGCTCCTGTTCAACCACCCCTCCACGAGCTACTGTTCATCCAGCCCTCCACCGTCTACTGTTCATCCTGCCCTCCATGGGGTCCTGTTCATCCAGCCCCAACTGGCTCGATCGATCGGGGTCCTGTTCATCCAGAGGCAACACCATGGGGTCCTGTTCATCCACCCCCACCGGGAACTGTTCATCCAAACCCCCTAGCAACGCTCACTGTTCATCCAGAGGCAGCATCGATCGGCTTCAGTTAGCAGCAATAGCGAAGGAATCACTCGATCGGGTTCAGTTAACAGCCATCGATCGATCGCTCGGGTTCAGTAACGCGTAGCCTGCGGTGCAATCGCTCGGGTTCAGTTAGAGCCCAACGCCTCGCACCCATGCGCATGCATGTACGAGAGAAATGCGCATCGCTCGGCCCTACCACCCACCGTAATCGGGAACGGCCCGATATTTTCCTCGCCCTCGCTTCTACCACGGTTTTTTCCGTCATGGACGGCCCAAAGAATGTCATGCAGCCGCGTCTCCGGCACGCCCAGGACAAAAAGCCCATTTTCTATCATGATTTTTCGTCATAGAAGTAGGACCCCACCACATCTATGATGATACCAGGTTTTGTCACAATTATCATCATAGAAGTGTCATTAGTATGACAGAAAAAAATTTCATTCGACCCAAAATGTCACGGATGTGTCTTTTTTTGTAGTGGGAGAAGGAGAAGGAAGGAGGGGGCCGCGCCCCCACCCCTTGTCCAATTTGGTTTGGGCAGGCGGAGGCATGCGCCACCTCATGGCCCTTCTTCCCTCTCTCCACTAAAGCCCACTAAGGCCCATTAACTTCCCCGGGGGGTTCTGATAACCTCCCGGTACTCCAAAAAAATGCCCGACCACTCGGAACCATTCCGATGTCCAAATGCAACCTTCCAATATATGAATCTATACCTCTCGACCATTTCGAGACTCCTCGTCACGTCTGTGATATCATCCGGGACTCCGAACAAACTTCGGTCATCAAATCACATAACTCATAATACAAATCTTCATCGAACGTTAAGCGTGCGGACCCTACGGGTTCGAGAACTATGTAGACATGACCGAGACACATCTCCGGTCAATAACCAATAGTGGAACCTGGATGCTCATATTGGCTCCTACATATTCTACGAAGATCTTTATCGGTCAAACCGGATAACAACATACATCATTCCCTTTGTCATCGGTATGTTAGTTACCCGAGATTCGATCATCGGTATCATTATACCTAGTTCAATCTCGTTACCGGCAAGTCTCTTTACTCGTTCCGTAATGCATCATACCATAACTAACTCATTAGTCACATTGCTTTCAAGGCTTATAGTGATGTGCATTACCGAGAGGACCCAGAGATACCTCTCCGATACACGGAGTGACAAATCCTAATCTCGATCTATGCCAACTCAACAAACACCATCGGAGACACCTGTAGAGCATCTTTATAATCAACCAGTTACGTTGTGACATTTGATAGCACACAAAGTGTTCCTCCGGTATTCAGGGGTTGCATAATCTCATAGTCAGAGGAATATGTATAAGTCATGAAGAAAGCAATAGCAATAATACTAAACGATCATTATAAGCTAACGGATGGGTCTTGTCCATCACATCATTCTGTAATGATGTGACCCCATTCATCAAATGACAACACATGTTTATGGTCAGGAAACTTAATAATCTTTCATTAACGAGCTAGTCAAGTAGTGGCATACTAGGGACACTCTGTTTGTCTATGTATTCACACATGTACTAAGTTTCCGGTTAATACAATTCTAGCATGAATAATAAACATTTATCATGATATAAGGAAATATAAATAACAACTTTATTATTGTCTCTAGGGCATATTTCCTTCAGTCTCCCACTTGCACTAGAGTCAATAATCTAGATTACATAGTAATGATTCTAACACCCATGGAGTCTTGGTGCTGATCATGTTTTGCTCGTGGAAGAGGCTTAGTCAACGAGTCTGCAACATTCATATCCGTATGTATTTTGCAAATCTCCATGTCTCCCTCCTTGACTTGATCGAGGATGGAATTGAAGCGTCTCTTGATGTGTTTGGTTCTCTTGTGAAATTTGGATTCCTTCGCCAAGGCTATTGCTCCAGTATTGTCACAAAAGATTTTCATTGGACCCTATGCACATGGTATTACACCTAGATTGGATATGAACTCCTTCATCCAGACTCCTTCATTTGCTGCTTCCGATGCAGCTATGTACTCCGCTTCACACGTAGATCCCGCCACGGCGCTCTGCTTGGAACTGCACCAACTGATAGCTCCGCCATTCAATATAAATACGTTTCCGGTTTGTGACTTAGAGTCATCCAGATCAGTGTCAAAGATTGCATCTACGTAACCATTTACGACGAGCTCTTTTCAGGTATTTCAGGATGTTCTTGACCGCTGTCCAGTGATCCACTCCTGGATTACTTTGGTACCTCCCTGCTAAACTAATAGTGAGACACACATCAGGTCTGGTACACAGCATTGCATACATGATAGAACCTATGGCTGAGGCATAGGGAATGACTTCCATTTTATCTCTATCTTCTGAAGTGTTCGGGCATTGAGTCTGACTCAACTTCACACCTTGTAATAGAGGCAAGAACCCTTTCTTGACTGATATATTTTGAACTTCTTCAAAACTTTATCAATACCTGAGATTGTATATGTTACTTGCCCGAGATTCGATCGTCGGTATCTCAATACCTAGTTCAATCTCGTTACCGGCAAGTCCCTTTGCTCGTTCTGTAATACCTCATCTTGCAACTAACTTATTAGTTGTATTGCTTGCAAGGCTTTAAGTGATGTGCATCACCGTGAGGGCCCAGAGATACCTCTCCGACAATTGGAGTGACAAATCCTAATCTCGAAATATGCCAACCCAACATGTATCTTTGGAGACACCTATAGAGCACCTTTATAATCACCCAGTTACGTTGTGACGTTTGGTAGCACACAAAGTGTTCCTCCGGTAAATGGGAGTTGCATAATCTCATAGTCATAGGAACATGTATAAGTCATGAAGAAAGCAATAGCAACATACTAAACGATCGGGTGCTGGAATGGGTCATGTCAATCACATCATTCTCCTAATGATGTGATCCCGTTAATCAAATGACAACTCATGTCTATGGTTAGGAAACATAACCATCTTCGATTAACGAGCTAGTCAAGTAGAGGCATACTAGTGACACTTTGTTTGTCTATGTATTCACATAAGTATTATGTTTCCGGTTAATACAATTCTAGCATGAATAATAAACATTTATCATGATATAAGGAAATAAATAATAACTTTATTATTGCCTCTAGGGCATATTTCCTTCAGTCTCCCACTTGCACTAGAGTCAATAATCTAGATTACACAGTAATGATTCTAACACCCATGGAGCCTTGGTGCTGATCATGTTTTGCTCGTGGAAGAGGCTTAGTCAATGGGTCTGCTACATTCAGATCCGTATGTATCTTGCAAATCTCTATGTCTACCACCTGGACTAGATCCCGGATGGAATTGAAGCGTCTCTTGATGTGCTTGGTTCTCTTGTGAAATCTGGATTCCTTTGCCAAGGCAATTGCACCAGTATTGTCACAAAAGATTTTCATTGGACCCGATGCACTAGGTATGACACCTAGATCGGATATGAACTCCTTCATCCAGACTCCTTCATTTGCTGCTTCCGAAGCAGCTATGTACTCTGCTTCACATGTAGATCCCGCCATGACGCTTTGTTTAGAACTGCACCAACTGACAGCTCCACCGTTTAGTAAAAACACGTATCCGGTTTGCGATTTAGAATCGTCCGGATCGGTGTCAAAGCTTGCATCAACGTAACCATTTACGACGAGCTCTTTGTAACCTCCATATATGAGAACATATCCTTAGTCCTTTTTAGGTATTTCAGGATGTTCTTGACCGTTGTCCAGTGATCCACTCCTGGATTACTTTGGTACCTCCCTGCTAAACTAATAGTGAGACACACATCAGGTCTGGTACACAGCATTGCATACATGATAGAACCTATGGCTGAGGCATAGGGAATGACTTCCATTTTCTCTCTATCTTCTGAAGTGGTCGGGCATTGAGTCTGACTCAACTTCACACCTTGTAATAGAGGCAAGAACAATTTCTTGATTGATATATTTTGAACTTCTTCAAAACTTTATCAAGGTATGTACTTTGTGAAAGTCCAATTATGCGTCTTGATCTATCTCTATAGATCTTGATGCCTAATATATAAGCAGCTTCTCCGAGGTCTTTCATTGAAAAATTCTTATTCAAGTATCCTTTTATGCTATCCAGAAATTCTGTATCATTTCCAATCCACAATATGTCATCCACATATAATATTAGAAATGCTACAGAGCTCCCACTCACTTTCTTGTAAATACATGCTTCTCCAAAAGATTGTATAAAACCATATGCTTTGATCACACTATCAAAGCGTATATTCCAACTCCGAGAGGCTTGCACTAGTCCATAAATGGATCGCTGGAGCTTGCATACTTTGTTAGCACCTTTTGGATCGACAAAACCTTCTGGTTGCATCATATACAATTCTTCTTTAAGATATCCATTAAGGAATGCAGTTTTGACATCCATTTGCCAAATTTCATAATCATAAAATGTGGCAATTGATAACATGATTTGGACATACTTAAGCATCGCTACAGGTGAGAAGATCCATTTATTCTCTATTGCTTGCCTATTATCGGGCAAGTCAACCAAAGTCCACACTTTGTTCTCATACATGGATCCCATCTCAAATTTCATGGCCTCAAGCCATTTTTTGGAATCAGGGCTCATCATTGCTTCCTCATAGTTCGTAGGTTCATCATGGTCAAGTAACATGACCTCCAGAACAGGATTATCGTACCACTCTGGTGCGGATCGTACTCTGGTTGATCTACGAGGTTTGGTAGTAACTTGATCAGAAGTTTCATGATAATCATCATTAGCTTCCTCACTAATTGGTGTAGGAATCACCGGAACTGATTTCTTTGATGAACTACTTTCCAAATCGGGAGAAGGTACAATTACCTCATCAAGTTCTACTTTCCTCCCACTCACTTCTTTCGAGAGAAACTCCTTCTCTAGAAAGGATTCACTCTTAGCAACAAAGATCTTGCCCTTGGATCTATGATAGTAGGTGTACCCAACAATTTCTTTTGGGTATCCTATGAATACGCACTTCTCCGATTTGTGTTTGAGCTTATCAGGCTGAAACTTTTTCACCTAAGCATCGCAACCCCAAACTTTAAGAAGCGACAACTTAGGTTTCTTGCCAAACCACGGTTCATAAGTTGTTGTCTCAATGGATTTAGATGGTGCCCTATTTAACATGAATGGAGCCGTCTCTAAAGCATAACCCCCAAACAATAGCGGTAAATAAGTAAGAGACATGATAGATTGCACCATATCTAATAAAGTACGGTTACGACGTTCAGATACACCATTACGATGTGGTGTTCCAGGTGGCGTGAGTTGCGAAACTATTCCACATTGTTTCAAATGAAGACCAAACTCATAACTCAAATATTCACCTCCACAATCAGATCGTCGAAACTTTATTTTCTTGTTACGATGATTTTCTACTTCACTCTGAAATTCTTTGAACTTTTCAAATGTTTCAGACTTATGTTTATTAAGTAGATATACCTATATATGATCAAATCATCTGTGAAGGTCAGAAAATAACGATACCCGCCGCGAGCCTCAACACTCATTGGACCATATACATCAGTATGTATTATTTCCAATAAGTCAGTTGCTCGCTCCATTGTTCCAGAGAACGGAGTCTTAGTCATCTTGCTCATGAGGCATGGTTCGCAAGCATCAAGTGATTCACAATCAAGTGATTCCAAAAGCCCATCAGCATGGAGTTTCTTCATGCGCTTTACACCAATATGACCTAAACTGCAGTGCCACAGATAAGTTGCACTATCATTATGAACTTTGCATCTTTTGGCTTCAATATTATGAATATGTGTATCACTACAATCGAGATTCAACAAAAATAGACCACTCATCAAGGGTGCATGACATAAAAGATATTACTCATATAAATAGAACAACCATTATTCTCTAATTTGAATGAATAACCGTCTCGCATCAAACAAGATCCAGATATAATGTTCATGCTCAACGCTGGCACCAAATAATAATTATTTAGGTCTAAAACTAACCCCGACGGTAGATGTAGAGGTAGCGTGCCGACGGCGATCACATCGACTTTCAAACCATTTCCCACGTGCATCGTCACCTCGTCCTTAGCCAATCTTCATTTAATCTGTAGCCCCTCTTTCGAGTTGCAAATATGAATGTAACACCCCGGATGTAATTTACCTTATTTGTATTCCAACTCTTGCCCTTTCTGGCACTAAGTTATATTATTTCCTCGTTGTTGGGTTTTTTGTCTCCGTGTGTTTTGGTATTTGTCATGCATCTCATATCATGTCATCATGTGCATTGCATTTGCATACACGTTCGTCTCATGCATCCGAGCTTTTTCCCCGTTGTCCGTTTTGCATTCCGGCGCTCCTATGTCCTCTGGTGTCCCTTTCTACCTCTTTTCGTGTACGGGCATTATACATTTCCGGATTGGACCGAGACTTGCCATGCGGCCTTGGTTTACTACCGGTAGACCGCCTGTCAAGTTTCGTGCCATTTGGACTTCGTTTGATACTCCAACGGTTAACCGAGGGACCGAAAAGGCATCGTGTGTGTTGCAGCCCAACACCCCTCCAAAGTGGCCCAAAACCCACCTAAACCTCTTCTATCATCTAGAGCGTTCGACCACGATCGCGTGGCCGCAAACCGCACCTCATTTGGAGCTTCCTAGCTCCTCCTACCTCTATATATAGACCCCTCCCGAAAATCCCGGATCTCCTCTTCCCCTAACCCTAAATTTTCCCTCGCGCCGCACCAGACGTGTCCGAACCCGGCCGGACACAACCGTCGCCGCCAGTCCCGAGCCCACTTCGTGGCCTCCCGCCGCCGCTGGCCCGCGGGGCCCGTGGCCGGCCCTCCCCGCCGACCGACCGGGCCAGAGGCGCCCCGCGCCACCATCCGCCACCGCGCCGCCCATTCGCCCCGCCGCCCGCCGGTGCTCGTCTCCGCCGCCATCAGCTCCGGCCCCTGCAGAGGATTCGGCCACCTCCCCCAACTCCGGTGCCCCCAAGCGTCTCCGGCGAGCACTGTTCCGGCCACCTCGGTTCGCGTGCCGCGAGATCCAGATCCAGATCCATCCCCTCTCGGTTGACTTTTTCGTCCCTAACCCTAGCGTTTTTGCATACTTTGACATGCCATTACTTCCTCATCATAGCTCCGATTCGTGCGTGTAGCATATCAAAATGCCCGCCTCGACGAGTACATCATTTCATCCGATTGCATCTTTTTCATTTGAGCTCATCTTGGTGCCCGAAATGCTGTTGGAAGAGGGCTATGTGATGATAGTTTCAGATCTGTTTCAGCAAATGCACTTTTGTCATTTTTGCCATGATTAATGTGTGCATGATATGATCCTGAGCTCTACATGTGTTTTGAAGAATGTCATGCCATCTTTACAGGGGTGTATGCCATGTATTTTTGTGATATTTGTGGTGACTAGCACAAGCATGCAAAGTAGCTTACTCAATGATGCTGATTTCAGGGACTTAGAATTTCACTAAGTCCTTGCCCTGTCATTATTTTTATGCCATATGTTCATGTTGTTTCCTAGTGATCCGTGCCTCTTTTGAGCATGATCAGTAAGGATGTTTTGTAAATAATGTTGTCCTCTATCCATCCATGTCTTTGTTTGCAATTATGGAGCACCCTATCTTGAGTCAATCAAGCTCTACTTTTGCTATAAAATGTTCCTGGCAGATTGTTAACATGTTTTGCAATTTTGCCAAGCTTGTTGTAGATGATCCGTGCATGCTATGTTGTTGTTCTTGCCATGTCTAGCTTCTATGCCATGTCTATTTGCTGGGTGTATGCTTAGTTTGTCATGCAATGCCTCGTAGTGAGTGCATCGAGCTCGTAAACATGCCTACTTGATATCTGTTTTGCATGCTCCAGTTTTTCACTAAGTCTGAATCTGTTTATGTTTTTTGCTATGTTCACATGGTTGAAATTGTATTTTCTGATCCCTTTTGGCTCATGGTCACTAAGGGACTTTTGTTACATGCTTTGAGTAGCTTCATGCCATGCCTTGGTTTGCCATGATATGTTCCTGTAGCATGTAGTTATCATGCTCTAAACATTGTTTCCTGATGATAAATTCTTGACTTGCTATTAATTTCACTAAGTCTGAAACCTGTTATCTTTTGCACTTTTTCCATGCTTTTTTGAACCTGTTATTGAGTGATTTAGCCATAGCTCAGTGTTCATATTTTCTCAAGCATCATGAGTGGACCCCGGCCATGTATTTTGTAGCCATGTTTGAGTGCAGTAGCTTATTTATATTGATGCATTTAGATGGCCTCTTGCTGATTATCGCAGATCGGTGCCATATTTGTTTTGCTTGCCATTTCCAAACCGTGCATCCAATTCTGGTGATCTTTATATCGATTTCGACCGAAATCAACTCACCTTTCCAGTGGCACACTTGGTTTTCCAAGTTGATGCCAGGTTCAATCATTCCTTTCCAAATCTTGCATATGCATCACATACCGCATCCCGCATATCATACCATGTTTGCATCATGTTGCTTGAGCATTGCACGTGGTTGATTGTATTCCTTTTGCTTGTTGTTATTGTTTGGGTAGAGCCGGGAGACGAGTACGTGATCGAGGAGCCCGTTGAGTATGCTTACGAGGATCAAGGCAACTCTGAAAACTTTGCAGGCAAGATGACCATACCCTCGAAATCACTTCTATCTTTGCTTGCTAGATGCTCGCTCTTTTGCTATGCCTATGCTACGATACCTACCACTTGCTTATCATGCCTCCCAAATTGCCATGTCAAACCTCTAACCCACCTTGTCCTAGAAAACCGTTGTTTGGCTATGTTACCACTTTGCTCAGCCCTTCTTATAGCGTTGCTAGTTGCAGGTGAAGATTGGAGTTTGTTCCTTGTTGGAACATGTTTATTGTTGGGGTATCACCATATTATCTTGTTTATCTTAATGCACCTATATACTTGGTAAAGGGTGGAAGGCTCGGCCTTATGACTGGTGTTTTGTTCCACTCTTGCCACCCTAGTTTCCGTCATATCGGTGTTATGTTCCCGGATTTTGCGTTCCTTACACGGTTGGGTTATAATGGGAACCCCTTGACAGTTCGCCTTGAATAAAACTCTTCCAGCATGGCCCAACATTGGTTTTACCATTCGCAACCTAGCCTTTTTCCCTTGGGTTTCGTGGACTCAAGGGTCATCTTTATTTTAACCCCCCCCCCCCCCCCCCGGGGCCAGTGCTTCTCTAAGTGTTGGTCCAACTGAGCAATGTCCGGGGCTACCAGGGGCAACTCTGGGCTGGCCTACCCGACATCTGGCTCATCTGAGTGTGCCCTGAGAACGAGATATGTGCATCTCCTATCGGGATTTGTCGGCACATTCGGGCGATTTTGCTGGTTTAGTTTTACCATTGTCGAGGATGTCTTGTAACCGGGATGCCGAGTCTGATCGGATTGTCTTGGGAGAAGGAATATCCTTCGTTGACCGTGAGAGCTTGTGATGGGCTAAGTTGGGACTCCCCTACAGGGATTTGAACTTTCAAAAGCCGTGCCCGCGGTTATGGGCAGATGTGAATTTGTTAATGTCCGGTTGTAGATAACCTGAAACTTAACTTAATTAAAATGCACCAACCGCGTGTGTTACCGTGATGGTCTCTTCTCGGCGGAGTCCGGGAAGTGAACATGGTGTTGGAGTAATGCTTGACGTAGGTTGTTCTAGGATCACTTCTTGATCATAGTTGTTTGACCGTGCTTTTGCCTTCTCTTCTTGCTCTCTTTTGCGAATATGTTAGCCACCATATATGCTAGTCGCTTGCTGCAGCTCCACATCATACCTTTACCCTACCTATAAGCTTAAATAGTCTTGATCGCGAGGGTGTGAGATTGCTGAGTCCCCGTGACTCACAGATTACTTCCAAAACTAGATGCAGGGACCGATGATACCGCTCCAGGTGATTCAACTGAGCTCAAGTGGCTGTTCGATGAGGACTCAGGACGATACTACGTGTCTTTCCCAGATGATCAGTAGTGGCCCCCAGTTGGGGCGATCAGGGACTTTGTCGCATTTGGGGATTGATCTTTATTTTGGTTCCGTAGTCAGACCTTGAGTGTATTTGGATGATTGTAGTGACTTATTTATGTAATTGTGTGACGTGGCGAGGGTAAGCCAACTATGTACCTTCCCCCTTTATTTATTTACATGGGTTTTTGTGAAGATTACCTCACTTGCAACATTGCTTTCAATGCGGTTATGCCTCTAAGTCGTGCTTCGACACGTGGGAGATATAGCCGCATCGAGGGCGTTACAATGAGCAACAGAACTAGTATCAAATACCCAGGCACTAATACGAGCATTAGTAAGGTACACATCAATAACATGTATATCAAATATACCTTTCACTTTGCCATCCTTCTTATCCGCCAAATACTTGGTGCAGTTCCGCTTCCAGTGACCAGTCCCTTTGCAGTAGAAGCACTCAGTCTCAGGTCTAGGTCCAGACTTCGGCTTCTTCCCTTGAGCAACAACTGTCTTGCTATTCTTCTTGAAGTTCCCCTTCTTCCCTTTGCCCTTTTTCTTGAAACTAGTGGTCTTGTTAACCATCAACACTTGATGCTCCTTCTTGATTTCTACCTCCACAGCCTTTAGCATCGTGAAGAGCTCGGGATTAGTCTTTTCCATCCCTTGCATATTATAGTTCATCACGAAGCCTTTATAGCTTGGTGGCAGCGATTGAAGAACTCTGTCAATGACACTAGCATCAGGAAGATTAACTCCCAATTGAGTCAAGTGGTTGTGGTACCCAGACATTCTAAGTATGTGTTCACTGACAGAACTATTCTCCTCCATTTTGCAGCTATAGAACTTGTTGGAGACTTCATATCTCTCAACTCAGACATTTGCTTGAAATATCAACTTCAACTCCTGGAACATCTCATATGCTCCATGACGTTCAAAACGTATTTGAAGTCTAGATTCTTTGTGAACACCGAACAAAGTCTTAGGGGCTACTATCTATACACAGACAGTTTTTCTCATATAACCAAAAGGTATTATATTACGTACCTCAAAGCCTCTCAGAAGGCTAGTATGGCCTCATTCAATCCGCTTTTGGCAGACTGAACCCTTTCAACCACCATACTCATAAGGGTATGATGTTCTTTTACAATGATGGCACTCTGAAGTGCTTCCACCAGAGTATACGGCGCCTCCGGATTGACAGGGGTCGTCGGTGGGATTTGTGCACCACCTTCTTTCGAAGGAGGTTGCCCACCTGATTCCGGAGCCGTATAGGTCTCCAGAATAATATTCGGTTGGTGGCCGAATTGGGCGTGGCCCCCGTCGTCAGTCTCCATGGGGGTCGATTCCCCCATGTTTTTGGTAGCAGGGATATCGCCCTCTGGCGCCACCGTGGCAGCTCCCCGCACCTTCCCCTGACCCGGAAGGGTCCTTCGGGACAACACTTCGGCATTATCCATAGTTTTGGGGGAGGAGGCCGGCAGAGGTGACCCGCTATCCATCACATTCAGATCCAGTGAATTCCCCGAAGGTGAGGATTGTTGTGGGAGGACGCGAGCCGGATTGCAGCACGTAATGAAGTATATTAAGATCACAAAGTGGAAGGCCGGATAGATATATAAGTACAAGTTCCTTTGGGGGTACTTACAATACGGCCAGGGGCTTCGTCCTGGGCTGCCATTCATCAGCGTCCGATTTGGAGTCATCCATGAGGGAGATTCTCCCTTTGTTGGACGCATCCGCCTCCAGATCCGCGGAAGCCCCCCTTTTCTTCTTTCCCCCCTTAAGGGGAGACTTACTCTCTTACTCCTCCCCTTCATCTTCGTTAGGGGAGGAGTGGGTCTCGGTGTCTTCGGACACTACGTCCGAAGCACCTTTACGGCGGAGGCCACTTTTGGCCTCCTTGCCCTTCTTCTTGGCTCGCTTTTTCGGTGCATGATATGGCACCGAAACCATCATCCTCATTAACAGAGGGGTGGTTGGGTCTTCGGGTAGCGGAGCCGGACAGTGAATCCGCTACGCGTTCTTTGTCCAGCCCTGTGGGATGAATGGAAAGCTTAGTAAGCCCCTTGGATTTGTAAATAATAAAGTTATCATAAAAACTTACGGGAGATGATGCGTGAGTACAGTCAAGGCTGATATCCTCGATCGTTTTTGCCCACGTCTTTTGGGTCTTGAACAGCAGCTTCCACATGTCTTCGTGCTCCATGCCAAAGAATCACTGCAGGGTCCGGGGACCGGCCGGGTCGAACTCCCACATGTGCCGAGTCCAGTCTTGGCAGGGGAGAATCCGTCTAAAGAGCATTACCTGGATTACGCTGGCAAGACTAGTATTCTTGTCTACCATACTCTTGATGTGCTTCTGTGGCATCATCACCTCGTCGGATGACGCCCAGTCCAGGCCCTTGTTGAGCCAGGATGTCAGCCGCAGTGGAGGCTCAGACTTGAACTCGGGAGGGGTGGCCCATGTGGAGTCACGGGGTTCCGTGACGTAGAACTACCCATGCTTCGACCCCTTCATGGTCTCCACGAAGGTGCCTTTCGGCCAAGTGACATTGGGAAGCTTTCTCACCATGGTGCCGCCGCACTCCGTTTGTTGACCGTCCACCACTTTTGGCTTCACATTGAAGACCTTGAGCCATAGGCCGAAGCGGGGAGGGATGCGGAGGAATGCCTCACATACGACGATGAACACCGAAATGTTGAGGAAGGATTTCGGAGCTAGATCATGGAAATCTATCCCGTAATAAAACATAAGGCCATGGACGAAAGGATGGAGGGGAAACCCTAATCCACTGAGGAAATGAGGGATAAATACTACCCTCTCATGGGGCTCCAGAGTAGGGACGATCTGCTTCTTGGCTGGAAGCCATCCACTTGATGTCCTCCTGCATGACGGAGGAAGCCATCCACTTGCCCTGCGCTCCAGATCCGGACATGGCTGGAATGTTTTCTGGGGATGGAAGGGATCGAAGCTTAGGCTCTGGAGCTTGAGGGCGGATGGGCTGAGGAAGAAGAAAGTGTTGACACCAGATTTTGGCATGGTCACGAATCCGGGTTCGTATGCAAAAGTTAGAGGCAACACTTCGCGGGCTGGCCCTGAGTGAGAAAGTATTCATCCTTTGCCGGCTAAATGAAACCTTGCCGGGGTAAAACCTTGCCGATGTGAGGGCTTGCCGGCGTGGAAAGCTTGCCGGCGGAGAAGCTTGCCGGCGTGGAAAGCTTGCCGGCGGAAAAGCTTGCCGGGGGGAAAAGCTTGCCGGGCGAAGACCTTGCCGGGGGAAGAGCTTGCCGGGCGAAGACCTTGCCGGGGCTGAAAAGCTTGCCGGGGAAAAGCTTGCTGGGGTGCAAACTGTCAAGGACAATCCGACGAGAAGCTGAAGATGGGCTCAAATGATTATCTAGATGGACTCAGATGAAGAAGTGTTCAACATGAGAGTTATTCGTAACATTGAAACAGTCAACTTTGCTTTTGGAGTCATCATCATCCGATGTAGTATACGACCTGCAGAGATGCTACAAGAGTCGGACGGTCCAGTCAGCTATATGACCGAGTCCGACTCGAAATTAAAGATGACCCCGTGGAGTATTCAAGATGGCCTTATTTGGAAAAGTGATCAACATACGGATTGTTGGCCTCATAGAAGTGTAAAAAATTGATATTTGAACCGTCTCCATCGGAAGTCATATGCAGATTCCACGGCCTGCGCAAGGAGCAAGACAGAAGATTGGATCAGATTCGGGCCGAATCTAAGTGGGACCAGAACTACGACTCTAGGTCGTGAATTGATGTAATTTTCTTGTAAGGAAAGACTAGATGAATCCTTTGCTTGTACGGGAAGTCCATCCGCCTCTTATATATGTTGGGGGTGACGGCCGATTGAACAACACACAATCGAACAAATCAATATACTACTTTTTCATCTATGTCTTATCTCTCCACCATTTTTCTCTCTCGTTCTTCGCTGTTCTTCGTGTTTGAGAGCTGTGAATCCCGAGGCTCTAGCGGCAAGCGAATCAACCTAGGGCAGCCCATAGCTGCCGCAATCCCTGACGGGGTCCCTCTCGGGTGCGCGGGGTTTCGGGTCTGCAAAAGTGCCCGCCGACTGTCTTGCGTATCGCGCTGTCGGTCGGGTCTCCTTCGACGTGAGCTGCGGTGCATCACCCCCGGCGTCGAGGGTACACGTGACGTGTTCGTGTGTCAACACACTTTTTGGCGACTCCGCTGGAGACCAAAGATCAATCGTCATCATCCACCATGTCTGATATTCCCAAGCCATCTGAGGTAGACGCCGATAACATCATTAAGCCCAGTCTTGATGAGATATCGGCCGATCATCGCGAAGTTTATGAGGAGTACAAGAAGGCGCGCGAGGAGAAGGACTTGCAGGAGTTCCTTGCAAAGTTCAAGAAGGATCGCCAAGGCAACATCACTCCGATTGAAGAAATCAAGTTCCCTCCTCTTCAAGCCGAGCAGGTTAAACCCTCTGTAAGTACTGCCTTTTCTCCTGAGCAATGGGATGAGATTGAAAGTCGTATTGCTGATGGTAACAATCTAGTCTACCAAACTTCCATAGAAAATACTAATGCTCAGAAGAATACATCTCAATCGTCTAGTGGTAATGATGGTGTAGCTGCTAGTGTGCAGAACCCTAATCTGGCTTTACCAATTGCATCGGCGCCTCCCGTGCCGATGGCTTATTATCCTACCCAAACAAATCAGATTGTGACTGCACCCATCAACCCTATTATGAGCACGCCAGGTTCGGTGACAACGCTGAACCAAACCCTACCTACAGCTACAACCACTCGACCACTACCAAACTATGGGTCGACATACATGCCACAATTCCTACCTGCAGCTAGTAACCCTACTCCTCTTATGCCACTGCCACAAGCTTCATCGTCCACTATGGATGATGGTCTAGCTAATCTTAGAGAAGAGATGGCTAAGATGCTTCGAGAGAATTTTGGAGTTGAGTTACCTCGGAATCGGATTTACCAAAAGCCGTACCCCGAGTACTTTGATGCCATCTAGTGCCCTCCAGGATATAAAATTATAGATTGTGTTAAGTTTAATGGAGAGGTACAAAAACCACATGGGAGCATGTTAGTCAATATTTAGCACAATTAGGTGAGGCAGGCTCATTGAATGAATTGAAAGTGCGTTTATTTCCTTTATCATTAACTGGTACCGCATTTTCATGTCTTTACCACATGGTTCCATTCGGGTTTGGTCGCAGCTAGAGCAGAAGTTTCATGATCACTTTTATAGCGGCGACAATGAACTCAAGTTGTCACATCTAACATCGGTTAAACAGAAGCATGATGAATCGGTCTCCGATTACGTCAAGAGATTCAGAGAAACAAAAAACCGGGGTTTTAGTTTGGTGATAACCGAGAGGGACTTGGCGGACCTAGTGCTGAGTGGTTTGAGAACTCCCATTAGAGAAAAGCTGGAAGGCTATGAGTTCTTAAATATCAACCAAGTCTTACAAAGGGCTTTGGCTCAGGAAAGCCGAATCAAAGACCTCAAACAAGTGCATAGATACAAAGCCGATCGTCCAAAGATGAATATGGTGGAATATGATAGTGATCACTCAGACGATGAGAGTGATGTTTTTTCTACTGAATTTGTTTGGCCATCTAAGGCCAAACCCTTTACTTGCAATGATCTGAAACCGATTCGTAAGAATCGTGATGAAGAGATGAAGTTTACTTTTAACATTGCTAAGTGTGATAGAATATTTGATGCTTTGCTGCAGGCTAAGATTATTAGAATATCTCGTACATTACCGCCGTTTGAAGAGCTGAAACGGCGCGCTTATTGCAAGTATCATAATTCTTTTTCTCATGCTACTAATGATTGCAATGTTTTTCGACGACAGATACAATCGGCCATTAATGACGGACGATTGAACTTTTCTGAGATGCAAGTTGATAAACAACCTTTTGTAATGAATACCATGGATTTGGAGGGGAAGAAGCTACTCATTCGGCTGAAGGTAGCCGAATCTGCTAATAAAACTAATGTCATTATTGGTGAGCCCAGGAAAGACAAGGAGGGCAACAAGGTCTTGGGGAGACATGTTGTGCTTGATAAGAAGCCCGATGGCAAGGAAGTGATCAAAGTCACCATCAAGAATCCTACACTCGGAGGGCAACCGCAAGTGCAAGAAAATACTCGAGTTAAATCTGTCAAACCCAAGAGTCCAGAAGTTGGCAAGTGGAAGAGGAATGAGGCAAAAGTGCAGCGCAAGAAAATCAAGCCAACTTTTGATATGTTATTGTCCAAGTATGCCAATCATGCGGCTGGTTCTAGCTCTAACCGGTCATCAAATTGGAAGCCCTCAAGGTCACCTCCTCGGGAAGAATTTCAGCATCATGCAAGGCCATATGGGTCATGGGCGCCAGGACCATGGATGCCGCCACCCCCCCTATGTGCCATACTACGTGGGGGACTTCAATGGAGGATGGAGGCAGCCCCCAATGGCCCCTTATGCTTTTCATCTGTGTTGGGCAGAACCAAGGAGGCCCGTTTGTGAGAGACTTTCTTATCCCACACGAGGCCGTTTGAACAATGGTGTCAATCAGCTAGTGCAAGATAATCAAAAAAGGGTCAGCAAGCAAGAATGGCGTGTTAAATCGCCAAGTGCTGCAATGGTCGAGTCAAGCAAAGGCAAGGAAAAAACCGATACCGACTCACTCATCTTGGGCTCCGAAACATTCACCATACAACAGCCGATTATGCATAACGATCCGACTGGGCCGATACTTGCTATCGCGCCAAAATACTCGGCTAAAGACCTTGAAGGAAACACCAGCCAAGTAAAGATGAGAGATCCTAAATACACTCAGCCAAAGTGGTGTCCTCCAGGGCTGACAAAAACACAAAAGAGGAAACTACAGAGGTTAAGGAGTCAAGAGATGACAAAAAAAGAAGCCGAGAAGCAAAGGGATAAGTTGTTCAATGACACTCGGCCCATGGTGCCTACAAAACAAGTGTGGAGGCCTAAACAAATACAAGATGCAGTCGCTTCTACACCTATCATAGCAGAACCTGCGCCACCAAAGGAGGACGATGCGACAGCTATTACATCGTCTGCAACACTTCTTACTTCTCCTTCACTTGGACAAATTTAAGAATTGGTGGATGCACTTGAAGAAGAGGATGATATGTTGGACTATGAGTCTACGCCGGTTCATGAAGGTATGGATATCAATATGGTGTATTACTTACCTGCTGAGTTTCGAGCTGTAGATGAGGAAGGGGAGGTGGCTCAGCTGGATTTTGGCCCTAAAAATGCAATATTCGAGAAGCCAAAAGACCCAGTAACACATCTGAAACCGTTGTATCTCAGAGGTCATATCAATGGATCACTGCTCACTCGGATGCTTGTTGATGGTGGTGCTGTGGTGAATCTTATGCCGTATTCGGTCTTCAAAAAATTGGGGCTGCATGATGAAGAGTTGATAAAAACCAACATGGTGCTCAATGGATTTGAAGGCAAAGAGAAAACTGAAGCCAAAGGTGTGATGTATGTGGAGCTCACGGTGGGAAGTAAAACTTTGGCTACCGCATTCTTTGTAGCTGAGGTGCAAGGTAACTACAATGTCATACTAGGCCGTGATTGGGTTCATGCAAACTAGTGCGTGCCGTCTACTATGCACCAGTTTTTGATCCAGTGGGTTGATGATGAAGTGGAAGTCATTCATGCGGATAACTCGACCTGTGTTGCTTTGGCCGAGGCATCAGTGGATTGGCAACACCCAAATGCTACTTGCTTGACGGGACGTGACTTGTCAGAGTTTGATTTTCTCAGCGCAACCAAGAATTGTTTCGTGCCCGTCTCTTTAAAGCCGAATGGATGCAATCGGCTCCAAGGTATGACATGCTTAAATGGATCCTAACTCAGAGTGGTTACAAAAGCGACTTGTAGAATATCGATCCAATGAGAACGATATGTATGAGTCCATAGAAGAGTTAGATGATATGGATAAATTAGGACAAGGTTTTACATCGGCCGATCCATTAGAAGAGATAGATATAGGAGATGGTTCAACTCCTAGGCCGACATTTGTAAATGCAAATTTAAGAGCCGATCATAAAGCTAAGTTGATCAAGCTATTGAAAGAATATGTTTGTTGCTTTGCATGGGAATATCATGAGATGCCAGGTTTAAGCCGAGAGCTAGTGGAGCATCGGTTACCTATAAAGGCTGGTTTTAGACCATATAAACAATTGGCCAGAAATTTTAATCCAAAAACATATGACCGGATCAAGGAAGAGATCGGTCGTTTGCTTAAAGCTAATTTTATTAGACCTTGTAGGTATGCCGAGTGGATTTCTAACATTGTCCCAGTGGAGAAGAAAGGATCCGGCAAGTTGAGAGTATGCATTGACTTCAGAGATTTGAATAGGGCTACACCCAAAGATGAGTATCCCATGCCAATAGCCGATATGCTTATTAATGATGCTTCTGGACATAAAGTTATTAGCTTTCTTGATGGTAATGCCGGGTATAATCAATTTTTTATGGCCGAAGAGGACATGTCCAAAACAGCTTTCCGATGCCCTGGTTTCCTTGGTTTATTCGAATGGACAGTGATGACATTCGGATTAAAAAATGATGGCGCCACATATCAAAGGGCTATGAATTTGATTTTTCATGATTTACTCGGTGTCATACTTGAAGTTTATATTGATGATATTGTTGTCAAATCGGATGTTTTTGAATCCCACTTGGCCAATTTGCGTTTAGCTTTTGAAAGAATGAAGAAGTATGGACTGAAGATGAATCCTTTGAAGTGTGCATTCGGTGTGTCGGCTGGTAAGTTTTTGGGTTTCATTATCCATGAAGATGGCATAGAGATTGATCCCAAAAAGATAGAGGCCATACAGAAAGTGGAAGCTCCAAGATGCAAGAGAGATATGCAAAAGTTCCTTGGCAAGGTCAATTACTTGAGGAGGTTCATAGCTAATTTGTCAGGGAAGGTTGATGCGTTTACTCCTATCCTTCGGTTAAAGAATGATGTTGATTTCACTTGGGGGGCAAAACAGCAAGAAGCATTTGATATGATCAAGAATTATTTGTGCACTCCTCTGGTGATGAAAGCACCCAAGCATAGGGAACCCTTCAGGCTTTACATTGCAGCAGAAGAAGGAGTTATTGGTGCTGTTTTGACTCAAGAAACCGAGGGAAAAGAGCATGCTATTACATATTTGAGCAGACGCTTGTTGGACGCCGAGACAAGGTATACATTTATTGAGAAACTATGTCTATGCTTATATTATGCTTGCACAAAATTGAGACATTATTTAGTGCCGAGTGCTTGTATAGTAGCTTGTCAAACTGATGTCATTAAATACATGTTGCATAGGCCAATTCTTAGTGGTAGAATTGGCAAGTTGGCTTATGCTTTGATTGAATATGATTTGGCTTATGAATCTCTAAAATCCATGAAAGGCCAAATCATTACTAAATTTATTGTTTAACATCGGATTGATGACAAGTATGACATTGATATAAACCTTGTCTTATTAGTACCGTGGAGATTATATTTTGATGGTTCAGTTTGTAGCAATGGCCAAGGTGTTGGTATTGTTTACATATCTCCTCATGGTGCTGTTTTTGAAGCCTCATGCCGCTTAGAATATTCTTGCACAAATAATCAAGACGAATATGAAGCATTGTTATTTGGTTTAGAGATGTTACTTGCTATAGGTGTTACACATATTGAGGCTTATGGTGATTCGTTACTAGTGGTGCAGCAAATATCCAAAGTATTTCAGTGTTTGGACGAATCACTTAATGTTTATCTTAATAAATGTCTAGATATAATTTCTACTTTGGATTGTTTTAGCATTGCTCATATATCTAGACATGACAATTGGAAAGCAAATGAGTTGGCACAACAGGCATCTGGCTACCATGTTGATCATGGCGTGTTTCATATTTCTGAAAAGCCGATGTCTAGTCTTCCGATGTAGGGGAGGCCAAACCGGAGCCCACCGTTTCGGCCACTAATGAAATATTCAATGCAGGAGAAAGTCAAGACTAGAGGAAACCCATTGTTGATTATTTGTGTGATCCTAGTAGAAGGGTGGACAGGGCTGTTCGGCGGATGGCTTTCAAGTATACAATGAGAGATGATGATCTCTATCGCCGAATGGTTGAAGGTGTTCTTCTAAAGTGCTTGGACGAGGACCAAGTGAGAGTTGCTATGGGGGAGGTCCATGAAGGTATTTGTGGCACTCATCAATCGGCTCCCAAGATGAAATGGTTGCTACGACGTGCTGGATTTTATTGGCCGACTATGATTAATGATTGCTTCAAATATTACAAAGGGTGTGAAGCTTGTCAAAAATTTGGTGATATTCAGTTGGCTCCTGCTGCTATGTTATATCCCATTATCAAGTTGTGGCCTTTCAGAGGATGGGGTTTAGACTTTATTGGACAAATTCATCCGTCTTCCTCAAAGGGGCATCAGTTCGTATTGGTGGCAACCGATTATTTCACTAAATGGTCTGAAGCAGTACCTCTCAAGAACATGACACATACAAAGGTGATTAAATTCATAACCGAGCACATTATTCATAGATTCGGCATCCCTCAAACATTGACTACAGATCAAGGCTCCTCTTTCATGTCACACCAAGTTAGAGAATTTGCCGAATCTTATAACATAAAATTGCTCAATTCCTCTCCATATTATGCCCAAGCCAATGGACAAGCTGAGTCTAGCAATAAAATTTTAATCAAGATCATCAGGAAGAAGATTGAGGATAATCCAAGGAGATGGCATGAGTTGTTGTCTGAAGCTTTGTGGGCACATAGGATCTCAAGACATGGTGCTACGAAGGTGACTCCATATGAGCTACTATACGGTCAAGAGGCTGTTTTACCGGTGGAAGTGAATTTGAATGCTTTGAGAATAGCCAAACAAAATGATTTATCGGCAGTAGACTTTTATAACTTGATGATGGACAATATTGATGAGATTGCCGATAAACGTTTGGCTGCTTTGAAGGCCATAGAGAGGGACAAGTTGAGGGTAGCAAGGGCTTACAATAAGAAGGTTAAGTTGAAGAATTTTCAAGTTGGCGATCTCGTCTGGAAAGTAATTCTCCCGATTGGTTCAAGAAACAGAAAATTCGGGAAGTGGTCTCCAAGTTGGGAAGGTCCTTTTAGAATTACAAGAATAGTTCCCGGAAACTCTTATTTGGTGGAATCCATGCAAGGGGCATTGTTACCTCGAGCTCTCAATGGCAAGTACTTGAAGAAATACCACCCAAGTGTGTGGCAAGAAGCCTAAGTGGGCAATGGCCGATATATGACTATCGCCCTTAGCACAAACATGGCCGGTACCTGATTATCGTCCTGAGGAAAATAAATGGCCGATGGAGTGTTGACATCGTCCTTAGAACAAACACAATACAAGTTATTTTTCGGCACACAAGCTTTGCCGAAAAATAGGGGGCATGTGTTGACACCAGATTTTGTCATGGTCATGAATCTGGGTTCGTATGCAAAAGTTAGAGGCAACACTTTGCGGGGCGGACCTGAGTGAGAAAGTATTCGGCCTTTGCCGGCTGAATGAAACCTTGCCGGGGTAAAACCTTGCCGATGTGAGGGCTTGCCGGCGTGGAAAGCTTGTCGGCAGAAAAGCTTGCCGGGGGAAAAGCTTGTCGGGCGAAGACCTTGCCGGGGGAAGAGCTTGCCGGGCGAAGACCTTGCCGGGGCTGAAAAGCTTGCCGGGAAAAAGCTTGCTGGGGTGGAAACTGTCAAGGCCAATCCGACCAAAAGCTTAAGATGGGCTCAAATGATTATCTAGATGGACTCAGATGAAGAAGTGTTCAACATGAGAGTTATTCAAAACATCGAAACAGTCAACTTTGCTTTTGGAGTCATCATCATCCGACGTAGTATACGACCTGCAGAGACGCTACAAGAGTCGGACGGTCCAGTCAGCTATATGACCGAGTCCGACTCGAAATTAAAGATGACCCCGTGGAGTATTCAAGATGGCCTTATTTGGAAAAGTGATCAACATACGGATTGTTGGCCTCATCGAAGCATACAAAATTGATATTTGAACCGTCTCCATCGGAAGTCATATGCAGATTCCACGGCCCGTGCAAGGAGCAAGACAGAAGATTGGATCAGATTCGGGCTGAATCTAAGTGGGACCAGAACTAGGACTCTAGGTCGTGAATTGATGTAATTTTCTTGTAAGGAAAGCCTAGATGAATCCTTTGCTTGTACGGGAAGTCCAGCCGCCTCTTATATATGTTGGGGGTGACGGCCGATTGAACAACACACAATCGAACAAATCAATATACTACTTTTTCATCTATGTTTTATCTCTCCACCGTTTTTCTCTCTTATTCTTCGCTGTTCTTCGTGTTTGAGAGCTGCAAATCCCGAGGCTCTAGGGGCGAGCGAATCGACCTAGGGCAGCCCATAGCCGCCGCAATCCCTGACGGGGTCCCTCCCGGGTGCGCGGGGTTTCGGGTCTGCAAAAGCGCCCGCCGACTGTCTTGTGTATCGCGCTGTCGGTCGGGTCTCCTTCGACGTGAGCTGCGGTGCATCACCCCCGGCGTCGAGGGTACAAGTGACGTGTTCGTGTGTCAACAGAAAGCATGTGAAAGAACATGTGGTGCCCCCATGTTTGCTTTTGGTAATTGATGACAATCTCTATGGACTAATGGTTGCATTGAGTTATATTTGAAAGATTTGTCCATAGGCATTTCTTGAAGTACATGTGTTGGTTTCAAGGAGTTTATGAGTTGACCAAGGTGATATTAAGGAATTATCCAAAGTTGGGTCATGCATCATCCAAATGAAGAGAGTTGGAAAGGTTCAAGGTTGATCAAGACTAAGTCAAGAGTGAATCAAGTTGACGAACTCACAAAGCGTAGAAGATGCACTCGGAGAGATCAAGTGATCCCATGGTATGGTAAGCATTGTCAATTACGCTTTGTGTACTAACCCATGGTCTTCGTGAGAGTTCTTTGTGGGGTTAGGTTGCCGTTTGCAAGTTCAAGTGATGCATCACGAAGAGATCAAGTGCTTGAAGCTTGTCGTCCATTGTGGTGACAATGGACTTGTGAAGGTGTACGGAAGAGTGGCTCGCCCATAGTGGAGTATGGGGGAGCAATCTACTAGTCTTCACCAAGCCAACGCAATCAAGAAAGGTGGTCCAACTTGAGGGAGTCAAGATCGTCATCATCTAGCTCAAGTGGACCATGTGCAAGGCAAAGGTTTTCCCTTGATAGGTTTTCTATTTTTTCGGTCTCATGGTGGTAGTTGGGAGACCGGGTTATAGGATCGATTGCCGTACTATCAAGGGGGGCTCTCGATGAGTAGCTTGATCGTATCATTCGTAGGGAGCTCAAACTATTCCATCCTTGCATCATCTTTATTGGTTCTTTTTTGGTTCTCTTTGTGAGTGTGGAGCTTATGGTCATCTTGATGACAAGCTTGAGTTCATCGAAAACGGAGTTCGCATGCATCTTCTATGATGTTTTCGTTGTTGGAGGTTTTACCGGTCTTATCCGAGGAAGGGTTCTCACCATTTTCTTATGGACCTTTTCTCATTTGTTTCTTATTGATATTTCTATCAATATTGTGTTAGCCCATGTCGTTAGCTTTCCAACAAACTTGGTTTCATTGAATTCGGAGTTCGTTTGCAGAAGTTGTGGCTGTTTTGGTAAAGGCTGCAGCGGTACTACCGCGGCTAGAGCGGATGTAATTTTTTTACTACCGCTCCAGAGTGGTACTACCGTGGCTCCTGAGCGGTAGTACCGCTCCGGACCAAAATCTCATGTTTTGCTCAGCGGAGGTAGGCACGAAAGTATTTTTTTTCTTGTACCGCTCGCAAGCAGTAGTACCGCTACCATTTGCGGTAGTACCGCTCCGGCGCTTCTACTGGCCTTTTGCCTCCTCGCTGTTGTTTTTCAAAGGGGTACTACCGCCCTAGCGGTAGTACCGCTCCTTGGAGCGGTAGTACCGCTCTGTGCGGGCTGTGAACATAACGGCTGGATTTTTCCCCACCTATAAAAGGGGGTCTTCTTCCCCAATGAACCTTATCCTTTGAGCTCGTGTTCTTCCCCCATTATTGACCTTCTTCGAGCTTGCTAACTCTCAATCCCTCCATGGATTCTTGCTAGTTTTTGAGGGAAAAGAGATAGGAGATCTAGATCCACACTTCCACCAATCACTTTCTCCTCTATGTCAGGGGAACCCCTTGGATCTAGATCTTGGAGTTCTTGGTGTTCTCCTTCTTGTTCTTCCTCACATTTTCCTCCCTAGCATTAGTTGCTTCGGTGGGATTTGAGAGAGAAGGACTTGGGCACTCCGTGTGCCCTTGCCATTGCATTTGGTGCATCAGTTTGAGTACTCCACGGTGATACATGGAAGTTACAAGTTGAGAAGCTTATTACTCTTGGGTGCTTGGTGCCCTTGAGCTTGTTCCTCTTGGGTGCTTGGGCGCCTTAGACGGTTGGTGGTGTTCGGAGCTCAATCATTGTGGTGTAAAGCTCCGGGCAAGCGTCGGGGTCTCCAATTAGGTTCTGGAGATCGCCCCGAGCAATTTGACGGGTTTCGGTGACCGCCCCCAAGGGTTGCCAAAGTGTACGGGTTCGGTGACCGCCTGATGACCCACAAGTATAGGGGATCTATCGTAGTCCTTTCGATAATTAAGAGTGTGGAACCCAATGAGGAGCAGAAGGAAATGATAAGCGGTTTCCAGCAAGGTATTCTCTGCAAGTACTGAAATAACTGGTAACAGATAGTTTTGTGATAGGATAATTTGTAACGAGCAACAAGTAACAAAAGTAAATAAAGTGCAGCAAGGTGGCCCAATCCTTTTGTAGCAAAGGACAAGCCTGGACAAACTCTTATATGATGTAAAGCGCTCCCGAGGACACATGGGAATATCGTCAAGCTAGTTTTCATCACGTTCATATGATTCGCGTTCGGTACTTTGATAATTTGGTATGTGGGTGGACCGGTGCTTGGGTGCTGCCCTTACTTGGACAAGCATACCACTTATGATTAATCTCTGTTACAAGCATCCGCAACTACAACAAAAGTATAAAGGTAAACCTAACCATAGCATGAAACATATGGATCCAAATCAGCCCCTTACGAAGCAACACATAAACTAGGGTTTAAGCTTCTGTCACTCTAGCAACCCATCATCTACTTATTACTTCCCAATGCCTTCCTCTAGGCCCAAACAATGGTGAAGTGTCATGTAGTGGACGTTCACATAACACCACTAGAGGAGAGACAACATACATCTCATCAAAATATCCAACGAATACCAAATTCACATGACTTCTAATAGCAAGACTTCTCCCATGTCGTGAGGAACAAAAGTAACTACTCACAAAACATAAACATGTTCATAATCAGAGGGGTATTAATATGCATATAGGATCTGAACATATGATCTTCCACCAATTAAACCAACTAGCATCAACTACAAGGAGTAATTAACACTACTAGCAACCTACTAGCACCAATCCCGGACTTAGAGACAAGAACTGGATACAAGAGATGAACTAGGGTTTTGAGATGAGATGGTGCTGATGAAGATGTTGGGGAATGTAGTAACTTCAAAAAAATTCCTACGCACACGCAAGATCATGGTGATGCACAGCAACGAGAGGGGAGAGTGTTGTCCACGTACCCTCGTAGACCGAAAGCGGAAGCGTTAGCACAACGCGGTTGATGTAGTCGTACGTCTACATGATCCGACCGATCAAGTACCGAACGCACGGCACCTCCGAGTTCAGCACACGTTCAGCCCGATGACGTCCCTCGAACTCCGATCCAGCCGAATGTTGAGGGAGAGTTTCGTTAGCACGACGGCATGGTGACGATGTTGATGTTCTACCGACGCAGGGCTTCGCCTAAGCACCGCTACAGTATTATCGAGGCGGACTATGGTGGAGGGGGCACCGCACACGGTTAAAAGATCAACTTGATCAATTGTTGTGTCTATGGGGTGTCCCCTGCCCCCGTATATAAAGGAGCAAGGGGGGTGTGGCCGCCAGGGAGAGGGCGCGCCAGGAGGAGTCCTACTCCCATCGGGAGTAGGACTCCCCCCTTTCCTAGTTGGAATAGGATTCGGGAGGGGGAAAGAGAAGTGAGAGAAGGAAAGGGGGGGCACCGCCCCCTCTCCTTTTCCTATTCGGACTAGGGGGGAGGGGCGCGCGGCCCAGCCCTGGCCGCCTCTCCTCTTCTCCGTAAAGGCCTACTAAGGCCCATTTACCTCCCGGGGGTTCTGGTAACCTCCCGGTACTCCGGTAAAATCCCGATTTCACCCGGAACACTTCCGATATCCAAACATAGGCTTCCAATATATCAATCTTCATGTCTCGACCATTTCGAGACTCCTCGTCATGTCCGTGATCACATCCGGGACTCCGAACAACCTTCGGTACATCAAAAAATATAAACTCATAATATAACTGTCATCGTAACGTTAAGCATGCGGACCCTACGGGTTCGAGAACTATGTAGACATGACCGAGACACGTCTCCGATCAATAGCCAATTGGGGAACCTGGATGCTCATATTGGCTCCTACATATTCTATGAAGATCTTTATCGGTCAAACCGCATAACAACATACATTGTTCCCTTTGTCATCTGTATGTTACTTGCCCGAGATTCGATCGTCGGTATCACAATACCTAGTTCAATCTCATTACCAGCAAGTCTCTTTACTCGTTTTGTAATACATCATGCCGCAACTAACTCATTAGTTGCAATGCTTGCAAGGCTTAAGTGATGTGCATTACCGAGAGGGCCTAGAGATACCTCTCCGACAATCGGAGTGACAAATTCTAATCTCGAGATACGCCTATCCAACAAGTACCTTTGGAGACACCTGTAGAGCACCTTTATAATCACCCAGTTATGTTGTGATGTTTGGTAGCACACAAAGTGTTCCTTCGGTAAATGGGAGTTGCATAATATCATAGTCATAGGAACATGTATAAGTCATGAAGAAAGCAATAGCAACATACTAAACGATCGGGTGCTAAGCTAACGGAATGGGTCATGTCAATCACATCATTCTCCTAATGATGTGACCCTGTTAATCAAATGACAACTCATGTCTATGGTTAGGAAACATAACCATCTTTGATCAACGAGCTAGTCAAGTAGAGGCATACTAGTGACAATCTGTTTGTCCATGTATTCACACATGTATTATGTTTCCGGTTAATACAATTCTAGCTTGAATAATAAACATTTATCATGATATAAGGAAATAAATAATAACTTTATTATTGCCTCTAGGGCATATTTCCTCTAGTCTCCCACTTGCACTAGCGTCAATAATCTAGATTACACAGTAATGATTCTAACACCCATGGAGCCTTGGTGCTGATCATGTTTTGCTCGTGGAAGAGGCTTAGTCAACGGGTCTGCAACACTCAAATTCGTATGTATCTTGCAAATTTCTATGTCTCCCACCTGGACTAAATCCCGGATGGAATTGAAGCGTCTCTTGATGTGCTTGGTTCTCTTGTGAAATCTGGATTCCTTCGCCAAGGCAATTGCACCAGTATTGTCACAAAAGATTTTCATTGGACCCGATGCACTAGGTATGACACCTAGATCGGATATGAACTCCTTCATCCAGACTCCTTCATTTGCTGCTTCTGAAGCAGCTATGTACTCCGCTTCACATGTAGATCCCGCCACAACGCTTTGTTTAGAATTGCACCAACTGACAGCTCCACCGTTCAATGTAAACACGTATCCCGTTTGCGATTTAGAATCGTTCGAATCAATGTCAAAGCTTGCATCAACATAACCGTTTACGATGAGCTCTTTGTCACCTCCATATACGACAAACATATCCTTAGTCCTTTTCAGGTATTTCAGGATGTTCTTGACCGCTGTCTAGTGATCCACTCCTGAATTACTTTGGTACCTCCCTGCTAGACTTATAGCAAGGCACATATCAGGTCTGGTACATAGCACTGCATACATGATAGAGCCTATGGCTGAAGCATAGGGAACATCTTTCATTTTCTCTCTATCTTCTGCAGTGGTCGGGCATTGAGTCTTACTCAACTTCACACCTTGTAACACAGGCAAGAACCCTTTCTTTGCTTGATCCATTTTGAACTTTTCCAAAACTTTGTCAAGGTATGTGCTTTGTGAAAGTCCAATTAAGCGTTTTGATCTATCTCTATAGATCTTGATGCCCAATATATAAGCAGCATCACCAAGGTCTTTCATTGAAAAACTCTTATTCAAGTATCCCTTTATGCTATCCAGAAATTCTATATCATTTCCAATCAACAATATGTCATCCACATATAATATTAGAAATGCTACAGATCCCCCACTCACTTTCTTGTAAATACAGGCTTCTCCAAAAGTCTGTATAAAACCAAATGCTTGCACACTCCGAGAGCTTACCAGTCCATAAATGGATCGTTGGAGCTTGCACACTTTGTTAGCTCCCTTTGGATCAACAAAACCTTCTGGTTGCATCATATACAACTCTTCTTCCAGAAATCCATTTAGGAATGCAGTTTTGACATCCATTTGCCAAATTTCATAATCATAAAATGCGGCAATTGCTAACATGATTCGGACAGACTTAAGCATCAGTACGGGTGAGAAAGTCTCATCGTAGTCAATCCCTTGAACTTGTCAAAAACCTTTCGCAACAAGTCGAGCTTTGTAGACAGTAACATTACCGTCAGCATCAGTCTTCTTCTTGAAGATCCATTTATTCTCAATTCCTTGCCGATCATCGGGCAAGTCAACCAAAGTCCACATTTTGTTCTCATACATAGATCCCATCTCAGATTTCATGGCTTCAAGCCATTTTGCGGAATCTGGGCTCACCATCGCTTCTTCATCGTTCGTAGGTTCATCATGATCTAGTAGCATGACTTCCAGAATAGGATTACCGTACCACTCTGGTGCGGATCTTACTCTGGTTGATCTACGAGGTTCAGTAGTAACTTGATCTGAAGTTCCATGATCATCATCATTAACTTCCTCACTAATTGGTGTAGGCATCACAGGAATTGGTTTCTGTGATGAACTACTTTCCAATAGAGGAGCAGGTATAGTTACCTCATCAAGTTCCACTTTCCTCCCACTCACTTCTTTCGAGAGAAACTCCTTCTCTAGAAAGGATCCATTCTTAGCAACGAATGTCTTGCCTTTGGATCTGTGATAGAAGGTGTACCCAACAATCTCCTTTGGGTATCCTATGAAGACACATTTCTCCGATTTGGGTTCGAGCTTATCAGGTTGAAGCTTTTTCACATAAGCATCACAGCCCCAAACTTTCAGAAACGACAACTTTGGTTTCTTGCCAAACCATAGTTCATAAGGCGTCGTCTCAACGGATTTCGATGGTGCCCTATTTAACGTGAATGCGGTCGTCTCTAAAGCATAACCCCAAAATGATAGTGGTAAATCTGTAAGAGACATCATAGATCGCACCATATCTAGTAAAGTACGATTATGACGTTCAAACACACCATTATGCTGTGGTGTTCCAGGTGGCGTGAGTTGCGAAACTATTCCGCATTGTTTCAAATGTAGACCAAACTCGTAACTCAAATATTCTCCTCCACGATCAAATCGTAGAAACTTTATTTTCTTTTTATGATGATTTTCAACTTCACTCCGAAATTCTTTGAACTTTTCAAATGTTTCAGACTTATGCTTCATCAAGTAGATATACCCATATCTGCTTAAATCATCTGCGAAAGTGAGAAAATAACGATATCCGCCACGAGCCTCAACATTCATCGGACCACATACATCTGTACGTATGATTTCCAACAAATCTGTTGCTCTCTCCATAGTTCCGGAGAACGGCGTTTTAGTCATCTTGCCCATGAGTCATGGTTCGCAAGTACCAAGTGATTCATAATCAAGTAGTTCCAAAAGTCCATCAGTATGGAGTTTCTTCATGCGCTTTACACCGATATGACCTAAACGACAGTGCCACAAATAAGTTGCACTATCATTATCAACTCTGCATCTTTTGGCTTCAACATTATGAATATGTGTATCACTACTATCGAGATTCATCAAAAATAGACCACTCTTCAAGGGTGCATGACCATAAAAGATATTACTCATATAAATAGAACAACCATTATTCTCTGATTTAAATGAATAACCGTCTCACATCAAACAAGATCCAGATATAATGTTCATGCTCAACGCTGGCACCAAATAACAATTATTTAGGTCTAATACTAATCCCGAAGGTAAATGTAGAGGTAGCGTGCCGACCGCGATCACATCGACTTTGGAACCATTTCCCACGCGCATCGTCACCTTGTCCTTTGCCAGAGTTCGCTTAATCTGTAGTCCCTGTTTTGAGTTGCAAATATTAGCAACAGAACCAGTATCAAATACCCAGGTGCTACTGCGAGCTCTAGTAAGGTACACATCAATAACATGTATATCACATATACCTTTGTTCACCTTGCCGTCCTTCTTATCCGCCAAATACTTGGGGCAGTTCCGCTTCCAGTGTCTAGTCCGCTTGCAGTAGAAGCACTCAGTCTCAGGCTTAGGTCCAGACTTGGGTTTCTTCTCCTGAGCAGCAACTTGCTTGATGTTCTTCTTGAAGTTCCCCTTCTTCTTCCCTTTTCCCTTCTTGAAACTGGTGGTCTTACTGACCATCAACACTTGATGCTCCTTCTTGATTTCTACCTCCACAGCTTTTAGCATTACGAAGAGCTCGGGAATTGTCTTATCCATCCCTTGCATATTATAGTTCATCATGAAGCTCTTGTAGCTTGGTGGAAGTGATTGGAGAATTCTCTCGATGACGCTATCATCCGGAAGATTAACTCCCAGTTGAATCAAGTGATTGCAGTACCCAGACATCTTGAGTATATGCTCAATGACAGAACTATTCTTCTCCATCTTGCAGCTATAGAACTTATTGGAGACTTCATATCTCTCAATCCGGGCATTCTTTTGAAATATTAACTTCAACTCCTGGAACATCTCATATGCTCCATGACGTTCAAAACATCGTTGAAGTCCCGGTTCTAAGCCGTAAAGCATGGCACACTGAACTATCGAGTAGTCATCAACACATGATTGCCAGGCATTCACAATGTCTGCAGTTGCTGGCGCAGGTGGTACACCTAGCGGTGCTTCCAGGACGTAATTCTTCTAAGCAGCAATGAGGATAATCCTCAAGTTACGGACCCAGTTCGTGTAATTGCTACCATCATCTTTCAACTTTGCTTTCTCAAGGAACGCATTAAAATTCAACGGAACAACAGCACGGGCCATCTATCTACAATCAACATAGACAAGCAAGATACTATTAGGTACTAAGTTCATGATAAATTTAAGTTCAATTAATCATATTACTTAAGAACTCCCACTTAGAAAGACATCCCTCTAATCTTCTAAGTGATCACGTGATCCAAATCAACTAAACCATAACCGATCATCACGTGAAATGGAGTAGTTTTTAATGGTGAACATCACTATGTTGATCATATCTACTATATGATTCACGCTCGACCTTTCGGTCTCAGTGTTCCGAGGCCATATCTGCATATGCTAGGCTCGTCAAGTTTAACCCGTGTATTCTGCGTGTGCAAAACTGGCTTGCACCCGATCATCACGTGGTGTCTGGGCACGATGAACTTTGGCAACGGTGCATACTCAGGGAGAACACTATTATCTTGAAATTTAGTGAGAGATCATCTTATAATGCTACCGTCAACCAAAGCAAGATAAGATGCATAAAAGATAAACATCACATGCAATCAATATAAGTGATATGATATGGCCATCATCATCTTGTGCTTGTGATCTCCATCTCCGAAGCACCGTCATGATCACCATCGTCACCGGCGCGACACCTTGATCTCCATCGTAGCATCGTTGTCGTCTCGCCAAACTTATGCTTCCACGACTATCGCTACCGCTTAGTGATAAAGTAAAGCATTACAGGGCGATTGCATTGCATACAATAAAGCGACAACCATATGGCTCCTGCCAGTTGCCGATAACTCGATTACCAAACATGATCATCTCATACAATAAAATTTAGCATCATGTCTTGACCATATCACATCACAACATGCCCTGCAAAAACAAGTTAGACGTCCTCTACTTTGTTGTTGCAAGTTTTACGTGGCTGCTACGGGCTTAGCAAGAACCGTTCTTACCTACGCATCAAAACCACAATGATAGTTTGTCAAGTTGGTATTGTTTTAACCTTCGCAAGGACCGGGCGTAGCCACACTCGGTTCAACTAAAGTTGGAGAAACTGACACCCGCCAGCCACCTGTGTGCAAAGCACATCGGTAGAACCAGTCTCGCGTAAGCATACGCGTAATGTCGGTCCGGGCCGCTTCATCCAACAATACCGCCGAACCAAAGTATGACATGCTGGTAAGCAGTATGACTTATATCGCCCACAACTCACTTGTGTTCTACTCGTGCATATGACATCTACGCATAAAACCATGCTCGGATGCCACTGTTGGGGAACGTAGTAATTTCAAAAAAAATCCTACGCACACGCAAGATCATGGTGATGCACAGCAACGAGAGGGGAGAGTGTTGTCCACGTACCCTCGTAGACCGAAAGCGGAAGCGTTAGCACAACGCGGTTGATGTAGTTTCGCCTCATGGAGGCAGAGTTTCGTCCAAGAAGATGGCTTATGATTTTTTCCCATCGAAAGACTCCATATAGCAGAAGATGGCCACCGGAGGGCCACCAGGGGGCCCATGAGGTAGGGGGCGCCCAGGGGGGTAGGGCGCGCCCCCACCCTCATGGGCAGGGTGTGGCCCTCCTGGTGAAGTTCTTACTCTTAGTATTTTTTTATATATTTGGAAAACATCTTCCATGAAGTTTCAGGACTTTTGGAGCTGTGCAGAATAGGTCTCTAATATTTGCTCCTTTTCCAGCCCAGAATCCCAGCTACCGGCATTCTCCCTCTTTATGTAAACCTTGTAAAATAAGAGAGAATGGGCATAAGTATTGTGACATAATGTGTAATAACAGCCCATAATGCAATAAATATTGATATAAAAGCATGATGCAAAATGGACGTATCACCGCCCCCAAGGGTTGCCATTTGTATGGGTTCAGTGACCGCCCTCAAGGGTCCCTTAGTGGAATCATGGCATCTTGCATTGTGCGGGGGCGTGAGGAGATTACGGTGGCCCTAGTGGCTTCTTGGGGAGCATTGTGCCTCCACACCGCTCCAAACGGAGATTAGCATCCGCAAGGGTGTGAACTTCGGGATACATTGTCGTCTCCATGTGCCTCGGTTATCTATTACCCAAGCCCTGTACTTATGCACTTTACTTTGTGATAGCCATATTGTTTCTTGTCATATATCTTGCTATCACATAGTTCTTTATCTTGCTTAGCATAAGTTGTTGGTGCACATAGGTGAGCCTAGTTGTTGTAGGTTTTGTGCTTGACAAATTAACCGCTAGGTTTATTCCGCATTTGTTCAAGCCTAACCGTAATTATTTTTGTTGGGACCCCGACTCATAAGTCGTGATCGCCGAATGCACATGTACAGTGATCCCAGAGATCAATGCTCACTGGATGCACACAAGCTGAATAACAAGAGTCTTACATACATACATACCGTCTTACACAAATTACGACCGTTACGGTCAAGTCTTACATAGATAAAGCTACAAGGGTTGAATGCCAAATAAACTTAAGCAGCGGAAATCTTTGTTGATAAATAGAACCCATGCCATCTGCCTTAACCTTATAGGCATTCTAACTGGGAAACGTCCTAGTTCGCATGTTCGTCTCCAAAGAACTCTTCTTCAAACTCCTGTTCTTCCATGCCTGGCCAATTAAATAACCAGTGGCAAGCCAATGAGTACTTTAAATGTACTCGCAAGCAACCCATGATTGGAACAGGGCACAATAATGCAATGATATAGCACTAAGTAGGTAGTTTGCAAAAAGCTAGTTTTGAGTGCGAAGACATGATCTATCAACATGTAAAGTATGCATCATGAGAGCACAGATATCCGTATGAACAAGTTACAGATATCAACATAAGCGGAGTTGGACACCAATCCAACTTGCTCATCGTGTCAAGCCATCTGACTTAACCCAAATAGTTTTATCAACACAGCCACACGCGGTTTGTAAAACTCTGGACATAGTTTAAGCAGCATCGCCCAACTGTCCTTGATCGTGGACATGACTATTCGAATAGTTTTACACTCTGTAGAGGTTGCGCACTTTACCCACAAGATCCGGGGAACTTTCATGTCTTCCACGACCCGCGGTGCCTCGAGTACCCGGGGTAAGCACCCGATCACTATCTTTCCCTAGACGACACTAACATAGAGTCCACTCAATTGGTAGTAACCCCCGTGCCCAACATTTCACATCTTAAAATTTATGGAGCCTCGCTCCCATATTCATCACATACCACAAGCATGGGGTACCAACGGTGTGTCCGGTGCCCTGTGAAAACAGTCATGGCCGCCCTACCTGGCACGGCCCCGTCCCGAGAGAGCGCAACAACAACTCTCCCGTCACTAGTAATGCGGTCTCCAAGCTAGTATCGGCCTAGGTAATCAATAATGCCCTTTCCCATATAAGGGTAGAGTGGTTGCGCAGGTAAAGTTGGGTCAGTCGACAAATCTTAAATCCAATCCGTTTTCGAAAACCACACACACACTTGCCTCGGTACACCACTTCGTCATCAAGTAGTTACCCAACTCATTATCTCCCTCGGGCATAAGTGGCACCCGACAGGGTTTTCCAAGAAGTCTTTTGAAAATACTTTGCCTTCATCACCATGCATATTCCCGTCCCTTTTGTGAATCAACTACTCCAGCACCCTACCTACTACCACCAGCATAACCCTCATAAGGAGGTAGGGTCATGCACCATGCAAGTATCAACGAGGAAAGCAATGGAGGCAAGCCACCTCAACTGGTCACAATTTTATCATGATTTCGATGCAAGCAATGAAAGTGCCATATGACATGCATAAAAGGGGTTTCTTAGATATGGTCAAAGGGCTGCTTGCCTGGATCAGCAAAGTCTTCTGGGTCTTCAAAGTCTTCTGGTCTAACTCCTTCGTCAGCAACGCAATCTATCGTCCCAAAATAATAATGAGAAAAATAAGGCAATAATAAAACAGAAAAACCAAAGTGCTCAGAAAAATGTCAGCTTATTTTTGTTAAATACTAGGGTGAAAACTAAGAAGGGGATAATTCCTAGTTTCAGATTTGGAGTGGCAGATTAGGAGAAATGGATTTTCAGAGGGGTTTAAATATATTCAAATTTGAATTTGAATATGAACAGTACATAAAAGTTGGTTGGACATGAATGAAAGTTATACCATTAAATAGGTGGGATTTTTACAAGATTTTAGGAACTGGAATTATTGCATTTGGATTAATATTTAATCCTGTGGAATTTTTGGAAAAGGGACAGAAAAAGAAAAAGAGAAAGGGCACTGTGCCCGCTGGGCCAGAACAGCTGCAGTGCAGTAGGCCCAGAGGGGAAAAGGCCCAGGCGAGCCAGCGCGCGCGCCAGATTTTCAAACTTGACAGGCGGGGCCCGGGCATCAGCGAGAGGGAGAGAGGGGTGAGGGAGAGGTGAGGATGACAGGTGGGCTCCACCTGTCATCTCTAACCTCGCGGCAGAGAGTTCGGCGAGCTCACCGGCGACGCTACAAGGCACGGCAGGTCGAGCGGGTGGCACCGTTGGACTCAGGGGGATGTCGCAGTTCGGGTGGTGGTGGAGGTGGTCGCCGGGGCAGCCTGGTTCACCGGCGACGAGGTCACGCGGCAGAGGTGCTTTGGGCGTCGGTGGTTCCGGCCGTTACCGGCTGCAAAAAGAGTGGGGAAGAGAGGGGAAAGGGTCAGTGATGCCATGCGGTTCTAGATCAAGAGAGAACGGGGGCGGAGGAGGCATGTACCGTGCGAACGCCAACGAGCCGAGGTGGCAGAGCTCGAGCTCGATCTCGAGCTCAGGCGGCTCTGGAGGAAAATGGGTGGTACGGGAGGTTGATTAGGTGTGGGAGGGAGCGACGGGGAGTGAGATAGAGGCTCGGGGTCACCTTATATAGGCTGGCTGAGGTCCACCATAGGCGCGGCCTACGGGCGTCTGCGGGATCGGCTCGGGTGGCTGTTAGAGAGGAAATGGAGGGCTCGGGGTGTTCGTGGGAGTGGTTTGGGTGCCAGGGAGAGAGAGAAGGAGCGGGACGAGCTGTGGGCGGGCCATAGGAGCTGCGCGAGCATTGGCCGAGCGGGGCGGTGCTCTGGCGTGAGCTGTAGGAGAGAGAGGAGGGCGCGGGGGCAAGCGGGCGGCATGCTTGCGTGGAGCGGATGTCGAGGGGCATCGACTGGCGCGCAGGCTCGAGGCAGTCGGGGGACGTGACGTCAACGATCGGGTGCTCTGCCAGGTGCTCCAGAGCGCGACTTTGGCCGGCATCCACGGTATTCTCGCGTCCTCGCGCGTCCACTTGCGTCTGGCAACTGCAGGGGGCGTGGGCAAACTCTGGGGAGAGCCTTGGATGCTTTGGAAAGCTGAGGGGAGAGAAGGAGGCTGAGAGAGAGGGAGGAATCCACTGTCCAGAGAAGAAAAATGGGGTTCTCCCCCCTTCATCATTGCTTCCTCGGGCAGAAAAGCATACAGGTGCTAGAGGGGGACTAGGAGGGGCCATGGTAAAATTTGAGCCCATGGAGATTAGTGGAAGGGGTTAGAATGGTGTTTTTGGAAATGTGGTAGATGGTGTTTGTTGTTGGTTTGGGCAAGAAAATGAATTACACTTGCCATGAGACTCCATAGGGTGAAATGGCACATATAATTAGGGCCTTCCACCAATTTCGAGCTCATTTGGGCAAAGTTGACAATGCAACTTTTGTAAACCCTAGAAACCAGCAGAAATGAACTTGTGTAGATCTAGTTGAGCAAACCACTTCCCTTTGATTCACCACTTGGTGTAGTGGCCTCATTTGGTCATGTGAACATGCTCACAAAAGTTGGGGTCAAGGAGAGAAAGTTGGTAGTACAAAGTTGTTCAAATTTGAATCTGGACAGAGATGGTCTTGGGCACTTTTGTGAACCAAAACAGTTTGGATTGAGCTGAAACTTTGCAATGTCATCATATTATGTATATGTGACTTGCTAGAATTTTCTTGGATTTATTTGAAAATATTTCTTGTAGAAATATCTCAAATACTTGAAATGTACAGAAATGGTTTTGGACGGTTTTGCCCAATATTTTGAACATGACCATGTGTTGAAACTCTTATATATGGAAAATATATGTCCACTGAGTTTCCCTGATTTTTGTCAAATATTTTTGAAATAATAAAATAATTTTTCCTTATTAAAGACCATTTCTGGCCTTAAGAAAAAGCTTTTAAATAAAATAGGAAAATAACTTTTAAAATTATATTTTTCTGGTTTATGGGAATCCTATATCTAATAGGTTTCAATTATACTCTTTGAAAAAAATTTCATACCCCAAATCAAGTACTTGTAGTGCATACCTCAATTCAGGGGGTTTTGGAAAACTAATTTTTGAAAATACTTTTTGGCCAAATTATTTTTGTAAGAAAATACTATATTGCACTATACACATGGCATGATCATTGGGCAGAAGTTTGGGGCAGGGAGATGAAGTATATAAAGTGGAGTAGTTGACTTTAAAGAGCACATGGAAATCGTGGAGTAGTTGACTTTAAAGAGCACATGGAAATCACAGAGAGAAAACCAACTCCAAATAAAAAGCCAAATAATGCAAAAGTTTTTGTTGGTCCAAATTTTCATGCTTTATTAATGCAAATGACATGTTACAAAATGCAGGGTGTGACAATTTTAAATCGCCTATTCACCCCACCCCCTCTAGGCGACATCCACGATCTTTCAATTGGTATCAGAGCCTCGGCTCTCTTTGTTAGGCTTAACCGCCTAGAGAGTAAAGATGTCGACTAGGGGATTAGGATTCTCTGACACTCTTAGTTTTGATGGCACAAATTTTGATGTTTGGGTAACTCGCATGCTAAATCTCTTTAGGGTCATGGACCCAAACTTAGAGCGAATTGTAGATATGGGTTTTTCTCCTCCAAAGGATCCCCAAAGATTATCTTTTGAGGATGAGAAAAACTCTTATCTCAATGCTCAAGCTTCTAATGTGTTTTTCAATGCTTTGAGCAATGTAGTTATATTTCAACTCATGCCGTTCTGGGATGCTCATGAGTTGTGGACAAAGCTTCAAGATAAATATGGTGTGTCCAAGATTTGTGGGGATGATCGTTCTCCGTCCACCTATGGCCGTGTTGCCTTCTCAAGTTCTTCTACTTCGCCTACATGTGGATTGCCACAA
The DNA here is from genome assembly GCF_056163025.1 of Triticum urartu. Classification (NCBI taxonomy): domain Eukaryota; kingdom Viridiplantae; phylum Streptophyta; class Magnoliopsida; order Poales; family Poaceae; genus Triticum; species Triticum urartu. Next base: position 525,044,961 of record NC_141878.1, read on the forward strand.
GGTAATGCTATGGTGAGTAGTGTTGGTCATTGCAATGATGATAGTGTGCTTATCGTTGATGACTCCTCTTCACTATCTTATTGCAATGCTCCATCTTTGGACTTTAGCACTTCAAGCACTCCAAATGTCTCACATGCTTGTGTTGATAGTCCTTACATATCATGTAGAAATTTCTTGACTAAATCTCATGATGATATGCTTGCTATGCCTTGCTGCCATGATAAAAATGTATCTATTTCCTTGAGTTGTTGTGCTAACAATGTAGAGGAAATCCAACACTCCATGGAACAAGATGTGGTCTTGAACAGTGCTTCAAGGGATCCTACATCATCATCGATTGCTTTTTGCCTTATGGCTAAGGCTTCAAAGGTATCTCCCACTTTGAATCCCAATATATCTTGTGATGATATTGATGATGGCAAGAATGATGATGCTGTTGATTATGATGAAGAGAATGATAATGTTGCCTCCTTAAAAATTAAGGGGAAATGTTTTTTAAAGCTCTTCATAAAAATAAAATTGCTCGTTCCAACTTCATGAAAATCATGTCTATTGCCATTGAGGGCAAGAAATATTTTGATGAGTTGGAATCTCGTCTTGACGAGCATGAGGTCACCATTGATAAAATGGAAGGTCATGAGCATGATTACGCTAATGAGATTGCTGACCTCTCTCAAGCTCTTGAACTTGAACAAACCACCAAGGAATCTCTTGAGAAGACTTTTTCTCTAGAATTATCTAGAGTGAGGGAATCTCGTGATAGAGATCTTGAGGTGGCCAATGATTTTGAAACTAAAAATGAGGAGCTTGAAGTTGCGCATGCTAAACTCCTTGAGGACTTTGAGCACCTCGAAAATGGCTCAAGGGTCATTAAGAGTGAGCTCATCAAACTCACCGAGTCTCATGCTCAACTTAAAGCTTCATATTCAAAAGAGCTTGCCAAGTTGTCTTCTCCTCTTGTTGCTAATGATGATGCTTGTGCTACTAACTCTATCTCTTGTGAAGCATCCATATTGAAGGAGAATGTTGAGCTAAGGGCTCAACTTGAGTTGCTATCTAGCAATTATGGGATGTTGGAAGAAAATCATGTAAAGCTCACAAGCTCTCATGATGATCTTCTAGTATCCCATAATGTGGTAAATATAGCTCATGAGGCCATGCTTGCTAAGGTAACATCTAGTGAGCCTCATGTGGATACTAGCACTACTTTTAGTCAAAATGCTATATTGTTGTGTGCTAGTCCTCGCAATTCATCCATGCATAACATTGGTACATCTTGTGATGAATTGCTTTCCTTGCCTTGTTGCTTTAACGATGAAGCTTATACTTCCTCTAGTGCTTGTGTTGAGACTAACCATGTAGAGGAAATCAAAGGGCTCAAGGCCCAAGTCACTTCTTTGAAGAATGATTTGGAAAAGTGTCATGAAGGGAAGACCACACTCAACAATATCTTGAGTGTACAAAAATCCCCCAATGACAGAGGTGGACTTGGATTCAACTCCAATAAGAAGAAGAAGTCCAAGAGCAACAACAAGAAGGGCCAAAAGCAAGTCAAGAATTCGGCCAAGATCATTTGCTTCAAGTGCAAAATTGAAGAGCATCATGTTAGATCTTGCCCTTTGAAGAAGAAGGCCATTAGTGACAATCAACAAGGGAAGCGGCCACAAGTCCACTCTTTTTCTCAACCTCAAGTTGAAGAAAGGCCTCTTCCCAAGAAAACTCAAGCCAATGCTTCTCAAGTTGAGAAATCAAGTGAGAAGAAAGTAACTAGTGGACGTTGCTACCTATGTCATGAAAAAGGTCACGTCGCTTCTTCATGCACAAATGGTACCTTATCCAACCCTATTATAATTGATGATATCTATTCTCTTGGGAAGGATAAGGTTGGCAATGTGTTTGCCAAATTTGTTGGTGCTCAAAGTGGTGTCAAGAAAAGAACGATTTGGGTAGCCAAGCCTATTGTGACTAACCTCTTAGGACCCAACTAGGTTGGGGACCAACTAGCTCATACTTGATCAATAGGTGTTTTTGGAGGTCATTGGAGACTTGGCTACATTATGAAGAATTAAGGGGACTTCATCATTCTTATTGTCTCAAGCCAAGTCTTTCGGATTATCAAGTTTCTATCATATATCCAACGTTCCTCCTTGCGGTAACTCGTGCTTAAAGTGTCTACATTGATAGTTACTTGCCCCTTTGCATGTTTGGTTTCGTTCCTTGCATGTGTTTGTATATGTTGTGCTTCCAACTTGATTATCTTGAGCAATCAAGTATGTGTGTGTTGGTTTGCACATCATGTACCTGTGTGTCATGCATTGAGCCTTTCGCATCTTGTTTATTTCTTAGTTGGCTCTTGTGAGAGATTAATGGAATATCCCATTATGGGGGAGTGATATGCTTTGTGCACCTCACAATCCTATAAATGTGTGTACATGAGTATTACCATCTAGTATTGATACTTCAAGATTATCTAGTCGCTATGTGGTATGTCTTCTCATGAGAAATTCAAATTCTAAATAGTCCATTAATTATCTCTTGTTGGATCCTCTTATTGCCTCTTGTTAAGTTTTTACTGGTATCACATTATGGGGGAGTAATATGCTATGTGCATATTACAAGCCTGGAAAATGTGTACATTTGAGATATTGTCACCTAGAATTGATATTGCAAATTATCTTGTTCCTAGGTGGCATGTTAGTTCTACAAGTTGCAATTTGGTTGTGTTTGGTGTGAAGATGGTGTTGGATATCCTTGCTATCTACCACCGAGAATTATTTCCAAATACTTCTTGTCTTCTGACAATTGGTCCTCTCTTATGTGTGGTAGAAATTATTGATCATCTCCACGTTGGTGTTTGCTTCTTATTGCCTTTTCTCTTGCCAAGGAATGTATCAACTCCCTTTGTCTTCCATACAACTTGTGGATATTGTTGTTGTCTTGTTCTTGTCTAGTGTTTTCTAGATATAGTGAAAGTGGTGATCTCACCTTGTGCATTTTTGTATTCATATGCAAATCCTCTGTAATGCACAACTCTTGGGGGAGCTATCCTATTTTCTATAGAACACTCATCTTGCGATCCTTATCAAGTGTGTGTTGGTGGAAGGCAAGCCGTTTTCGTTTTGGTACGTTGTGCCATCATGAAACTTTGTAGAGAGCTTGCTTTGTTTGGAACCATCCTCTCTTTTGGGAGTTTGATATCTTTTATTTTGAGTGTATCAATGGATATCTTGTTCCTTGACCGTATCGTTCAGTTGATATCCACCAAGTGATGATTTATTCTTTTGGTATCTTTTCTTCACTTGGTTTTTCTTTGTCAATTGGTATTGGTTCTTGAAAGTCTTGAGCATGCATTTTAACTTCATGTAGTTTCTTTGGCATGCTTTCTTTCTTTAACCCAATATATAAGGGAAACTCCACCAAGTCTCTAATTGGCTAAGATGTGCATGAAATTCTATTTCATATCTATATGTACATATTTTTGTGGAGTTTGTCTTGTATATTGTTGGTTCTCTAACTCTTTGGTCCCAATGAGTTTGGGTACCATTTTGTTTGTGTCGTTGTTCTAGGAACAATTGGAGATGCATTGGATGCTCAGCTCACTCACAAGGAAGGTGGTGTCACCATGTGCTTATTGGAGTCAAGCTAGGATGCTCAATGAACTACTATCTACTACCTTCAATTGGTTTCTTCTACATCCTTCCAATGATATCCCGGTAACAAGTATCTATTCATGCATTCTTTTCTTGCATTCAACCTTGTGTAGGTTGCATCTTGGCATGATATTCATTCCATCTTGTGATACTTGTTTCCTTTCTCAAAGAATCTCAATGATGATCTCGTGTTGCTAGTTGTGATGTCTTTGATGGGTGTGTGGTAGGAATTCATTTATATACTATAAGACCATATCTAGCCATGTGCTATGCTTCCAAGCAAATATCTTATTGGTATATGTATGACTTTCTTTTGGATATCTTATTCCTTTTGGATATCTTGTTCCTTCATGTTGTAACTATTTTGGGTGTACATCCTTCTTTGTAGATATATATCATCATGATTTCGTCTACCTAGAACCTTATACACTTGAGAGAAATTATATCTCTAGATGACATCCTTTCTTTCACGTCCACCTTGTCTTTCTTTTGCTATTTCTTTGGTGGCCCCGTGAAAGCTTTTGCCTGGAGTGCGTGTCTTATCTCGTTGCATCTTGATGCACTCTTGTGCGGTCAAGATTTTTTTCCGGATGCTTATCTTTACAAGGCTTTTGCCATCTTAATTGGTATCCCTCGTCTTGATGAGGCTTTCATCTTCTATCTTCACCACGGGTTGTCACAAGCATAGGTTCTTTATTTGCTTGTTAGTAAACTTGTGAACCCATTTGCTAGTTGTGTGTGGGAATGATAGGCCTTGCACCGTGTGTCTCATTCTTTCAAGACTTTATTGATGCTTAATGCTCATCCATACATTAGTCTTCTCAAGTGCATTGCCTTGACTCACACACATCTTTTTGGTTGAGCCCATTCTTAAGTTGCCTCTTTTACTTGTTGCTCAACCATGTGTTTGTTGCAAGTACTAGGCTTAGTTTCCTATATGCTCTCTTGCACTTGTTGTAAGTTTCTATTGATTTTCGGGGAGCTATGATCCTATTTTGTGCACTTTGTATCCAAATACAAAAATTATATGTGTGCACAAATCATGGGGAGCTTCTCTAGATTATTTAGAACACTCATTTGCTCATATCATAATATTCTTCATTCATGTGGCTCGTAGGATATTTGGGCTAGTTGGTTCAATTGATATCCGTTGATTGCTTGATTCAATTGGTATCTTTTGATTGCTTGATTGCTTGTGTCTCTCTCTGTTATGTGTTTGTGGCATATCTTCCTTTTGCAATATTTGGGCCTCAATATAGTTTGTCTTCCTCCAAGTATTTACCGTTGGATATGTGTATTGCATTCCACTCGCTTGTTGAGAAATACACAACTTTTGGTGGAACACCTTTTATATTGGTCTTCTTAGCTTTTCGCCCATTTTGGCAATCGATGCCAATGGGGGAGAAGTTTCAGAGAGTTTTGTGGAGAAGTCTTCGGATGTGGAGAAGTCTTCAGAGTTTCCTCCTTGCTTTGGTTTAGTTCCTAAGCATTTGCATCTCATACGCATGCATTATTGGTTGTTGCATTGCATGGTGATGCATAATTCCTTGTATAAACTCTCTTGAAAGTGATTGTCGTCAATTACCAAAATGGGGGAGATTGAAGGAACATGTGGTGCCCCCATGTTTGGTTTTGGTAATTGATGACAATCTCTATGGACTAATGGTTGCATTGATTTATATTTGAAGGATTTGTCCATAGGCATTTTTTGAAGTCCATGTGTTGGTTTTAAGGAGTTTATGAGTTGACCAAGGTGATATTAAGGAATTATCCAAAGTTGGGTCATGCATCATCCAAATGAAGAGAGTTGGAAAGGTTCAAGGTTGATCAAGACTAAGTCAAGAGTGAATCAAGTTGATCAACTCACAAAGCGTAGAAGATGTACTAAGAGAGATCAAGTGATCCCATGGTATGGTAAGCATTGTCAATTACGCTTTGTGTACTAACCCATGGTCTTCGTGAGAGTTCTTTGTGGGTTAGGTTGTCGTGTGCAAGTTCAAGTGATGCATCACGAAGAGATTAAGTGCTTGAAGCTTTGTCGTCCATTGTGGTGACAATGGACTTGTGAAGGTGTACGGAAGAGTGGCTCACCCATAGTGGAGTATGGGGGAGCAATCTACTAGTCTTCACCAAGCCAACGCAATCAAGAAAGGTGGTCCAACTTGAGGGAGTCAAGATCGTCATCATCTAGCTCAAGTGGACCATGTGCAAGGCAAAGGTTTGCCCTTGATAGATTTTCTATTTTTCGGTCTCATGGTGGTAGTTGGGAGACCGGGTTATAGGATCGATTGCCTGTGACGCCCCGAGACCGACGCGCCAAGTGTCTTCCATTTATTCGCTGTTGTTGCCTTGTCTTTCGCTTGTGTGTTGCATCTTGTCATGTCATCATCCGCATTGCATCATCATGTTTTCAAAACTTGCATCCGTCCGGGTTTCCTCAGTTCCGTCTGTTGTCCGTTCCGAGTACAGACACACTTGCACGCGCCCGCGGCACGTCCGAAATATTATTTTATAAGTGGCCGGAAAATGTTCTCGGAATGGGTTGAAAGTTGGCACGCGTTTTTGTTTTAGTGTATATAGGCCGCCTGCCAAGTTTCATCTCATTCGGAGTCCGTTTGACGCCCCATCGGTTAACTATAGCCGCAGTATAGTCGGTCTAACGTCGGACGTTTTCGGTCTCCAAAAACGGTTGCCGGGCTGCCTTCTTTCCTCTCCTCTCAGCCCAAGCCCCTCTACAGAGTCCTTTCAGCCCACCTAGTTTCCCCCTATGTCCGGAGCCATCCGATGTTGATCGAATGGTCCAAAAACAGGTAAAACCCCCTCCTCTAGCCCTCCTTTTCCTATTTATACACCCCTTCCTTCCAAATATGGGCTACCCTAGTCTTTCCCTATCCACTAGACCCCTTCTCCTCGGATACAGCGCCTCCAACCACAACCAACCCCCTCCTCCTCATTTTCCGGTGACCCCCACCTCCACCGTGCCACTTGGCGCTCAGCCATTGGCCAAGCCGCCACCTGCGCGCCGCTCCAGCCAACCGAAGCCCTCCACCTGTCCCCGCCACGTCTCCCCACTCCTCCCCGCCGCCGCAGGCCCGTAGGGCCCATCTGGAGCCCGCCCGGGCTTGGAACCGCGCCGCCGCCCGCAGCGCAGGAGCGCTCGCCCCGCACCTCCAGCCTCCCGCGTGGGAAGCCCAGGCATCGTCGCCCGCGACCTTCCGCCTCCACCCCGTCGCTCGCCGGAGACCAGGGTCGCCGGAGGCCACGACCACCTCTCCGACCAGCAGGTCAACAGCGCCAGGCCTCTCCTCGTCCTCACCCCGTTTTCCCTGGTTCCTCTCTAATCCCCATGCCACATCAGCTGCAGGACGCTGCCGCCTTGGTCAACCATCGCCGGAGCTCCACATCGACGCCGCCGTTGGTCGGATCCGGCCCGGAAACAGGCGGATCCATCCATCCCCGTCATCGCCTGGCCTCTGCCCGCTCCGGCCGCCGCTCGTCCAACTCCGGCGAGCTCCTGCTGCATCGGTCTGGCCTCTGCTCCGAGACGACGATCGCTGCCACCACGCGTTGACCCGCGCCAAGGCCCAGCGCGCGAGGCACGCAGCGAGATTCGGCGGCCCAACACCCCTCTGCAGCCTGCTCCATTGACCGGGCCAGGCCCAATGTGAGCATCCGCCTAGCCCCTGGACCATGCACTGTTGGGCCAGCTAGAACCGGCCCAGTGTATTTTTTTCCTGCCAGCGAATTTATCTTTTATTCCAGAGAACACCGTTTTGCAGAAAAGTCCCTAAAATCCATGCATATTAAAACTCAACAACCGTGCATCATATGCAAAAACATTATATATGAAAAGTGCTTAGCATTTTGTGTAGTTTCATAATATGCCACTTTCATCCATGTTTGAAATGTTTAAAATGATGTTTGCTTTAATTTACTTAAATAACATGCAAAAATGGTTTAATTCATAACTATTTAACCATAGCTCCAAATTTAATAATCTTTATATGTAAATGGAGTAGAAAATTGCCTAGTTTAACATGGTGACTTTACTTTGCATGTTTAACAACTATAAAATATAGTTTGGGACAGAACAGTACCAAACCTTAAAATATGCACATGAGGAGTTTCCGGACTTGTTGTTTGTTGTTCCGACCTCATTTAAACTAGGCGGGTTCCTCCTCTGAATACACCACGGAAAAATTTGAATACAAGGATAGTGTCCGACCCTACAAACACATACCACCGTAGAGAGAATAATATTTCCACAAATCTAATCTGCTGACTTGTTTTGGCAACATGACATTATGCCATGGCCTGGTGATTATTTGAACCATTTCCTTTAACTAGCCCCGCACATAACGCGAGGCAGTTTTTTGACACGTCTTGTCAAAGCAGAGATCGTGTCCCCCTTATTACGGGATTCTCGTCAATACGGGCGTGGGTAACCCAACCGCGCCTAGGACTCCTAGGTTTTAGGCAAGTCCCAAATGGCCACGAGGAGGACGCTTGATATTCACCCTCTTTATAAAGGGTCAATGTTTTTACTTTTTTCCTCCCGTGCTCAATCGAATCCTTCTCCCGCCTCGAGTTCTAACACCCAAAGCCCAGGTCAGGTGCTTCGGACCTTCAATCATGTCCGGATCCAGCCTCCAGGGCCGGTGGATGCCCTCCTCCGTCACGGAAGAGGATATCAAGAAGTTGAGGGAGGCAAGATACTTGACCGCCGAAGTCTCGCATCGGATGGCCGCCCGAGGGCAGGTCGTCCCTACTCCCGAATCCAACGAAGACATCGTGTTCATCTCCCACTTCCTTCGAGGACTAGGCCTCACTCTGGATCCCTTTGTAAGGGGTTTGATGTTCTATTACGGGCTTGATTTCCATGATCTAGCCCCGGATTCCTTTCTCCACATCTCGGCATTTATTGTCGTATGTGAGGCCTTCCTCCGCATTACCCCTCACTTCGGCATGTGGCTCAAGACCTTTGATGTGAAGTCGAAGACAGTCGAGGGGCAGTATGCAGCGTGCGGAGGTGCATTAATAAGCAAGATTGCTGGAGCTCTGTGGCCAAAAGGTTCCTTTCCAGAGGTGTCCGGATTATGGCAAAGGGAGTGGTTCTACATCACCGCTCCCAGAAGTGCCAAGTGGGTAGCTCCCCCCGCCTTTCGCTCGGGCCCTCCACCACAACTGATGTCATGGATCAGCAGGGTGCTGAGCTGGGGTTCAGCCAAGGACGTGCCCATACTGCAGAGCCACATCTGGGATCTCTTCGAGGGAGATTTTAGTTTGGTTATGGTAGTGCAAGTCATGCTGGTTCGTCAAGTCCAGCCTTGCAAACACCGGCCCCTCCGTTTATGGGAATTCAACCCAGAAGGACCGCACGCTATTCAGAATTTCCTCGGCCTGACGCACGAGGAGATGTACAAGTCGTTCTTCAGACCCTAGATAGAGTGTCCGGACACCTCCGAGGACGTGGGCCTGAGCAGCAACCGCACCATGGCCCAAGTAAGTAACCCTCTAGCCGAACACACTGTCTTTCTTTTATCAGGACATCATTCTAAAGGATCGCTCTTTGACCAGGACTGGATAGCAAAGGCGAAGATGATCCGGTGTTCGGCTCCCCTTCCCAAAGGCTTGGACAATCCGGTGCTGGAAAAGATGCTCGAGCCAGCACCTTGCCTAGTGCCCGCAAAGGAAGATGAAGGGGGGAATAAAGAGGGCCAAAGCGGACCTCCAGCGCTATCTGTTCCAACCGAGGGAACGAGCGCCTCCGTGAGGGAGGATAGCCAAGAGAAGGAGTCTGACATTCCTTCGCCCCGGGGGAGGAAGAGGACAACCTCTGATGATCCGGAAACCAAGGTTTCCAAACAGGAGAAGAAAACTCCACAAGAGGATCCCGTCTCGGAGGGTGCTTTTGCCGCCCAAAGTTCGTACGGGGATCAGCCCTCTAACGGGTCATAAGTGATCAAAATTTACTTAATAGTAGAGATATTCTACCTTACTTCCGAGGAAAATAACCGAAGCATTTATCTTGCAGTTCGGATCTTAGCCCTTCTCAACAGAGCTCGTCTTCAGGGGACCTTCTTCCGGAGATGATGGAGAGCAAAACGCTTCCCCCGAACTCCCCCGCTCAAGAAGCGGGCGACCTTGAAGTATCGTCACGAAGGGCCTCTCCGGATCCGGTGAGGCCAGAAGATAATCCCATAGTCACTCGAAGTCCCCAGCATCCGGCTCTTGAAGAGGGCAGACAAAAGAGTCCGGCGCCGTCTGGTATGCGGTCGGGCGCACTGAGGGATCGGCTGAAGCGAGCGACCATCTCGGAAGAACACCGTACGTTAATGGGTACAGTGATGGAAAGGATTTCGTCCGCCGAAAGCGGGTTGCATGACGCCTTTATGAGTCTACAAACGGGCTTTGAGGTATGTAAAATGATATACCTTTGTGATGGTACCGCACATTTTTAAGTGTGCCCGGTGTAGATAGTAGCCCCTGAGACTCTGGTTGTCACCGAGAACGGTGGCAAATAGAGGATTGTAGTCCTAGGTAATAACCATACCGCCTTTATGTGCAGGTGGTGGAAGCTCCGGTGGCTAGCCGGACTCATGAGTTTGTTCAACTAAAGCGGCAACTGGATGCAGCGGATGCCGACATCGAGCTTGTTAACAAGCGGCTTGACGAGGCACAGGGTAAGTGATATTTTCTGGTGAATGTCACATAGTAAGAGCAGCATGATGCCAGTATCTTTAATATGTTGTGACTGCAGACGGAGCTGCCACTGTGGAGACCCTTCGGGAGGAACTTGCCCGAGCCAAAGAACAAGCAAGGAGTAGTAACGCGGCTGCTTTGAAGGCGGCCGAAGAGTTAAGAGCCGAGAAGGCCGCGCATTGCGAGAGCAAAGAGAAAATGGCCAAGATGACTACAGAGTTAAAAGATACTGCCGACCGTTGTTAGGTCCTTGAAGAAGAAAACTGAACGAGGGCGACGGACCTCGAAAAGGCCACGATGGCGACCAAAGACACCCGCTCTACCATGAGAGCGAAGGAGGAGCTACGTGAAGCCAGTGATATTTTGGTTGGGAAGCCCTTTTTGCTGCGGAGGAAGTTCAGAGATCCACGGTACACCCCTCTGGATCGGATGTGGAGTTCGGCAGACGCATATCTAGATTTGACGGCGAGTGCTATTGATGCGGCCGAATACTTCCGAGATCAAACAGATCGTGAAGTGGACAAGCTATTCTGGTCGCAGTTTAACGTTCCAGAGCGTCCGCTTCCACTAACTGATCAGCTTGCCGAATGGGCCGAACTCAATAGATTGTCCGGACTTGCCATGAGGTCCGTCGGAGATCATCTGTGGCCGGAAAAACCGAAGCCGAACAGCTATTTCAACTTAGTGCAACAGTTCCTTGGTGCGGTGCCGCTCATCAATGCGATGAAGAGGTCGGTGTGCATAGAAGGCCCGCGAATGGCCTTTGCCCGTGTCAAAGCATACTGGGCGGAAATGGATGCTACCACTGTTGCGGCGCAAGGTTCGGCCATAGGCCGAGTGGCTGCCGAGCACTATTTTGAATAAGTTCTTGAGGGTGCTTGTTTGATAGAGGCCCAGTGCTCGAAGAATATTATGTTTGAGTGACATGTATTCCCATTGTAAAAACAATGTTTTATTAATTTTATCAAGGCTGTATTTATACTTTTGCCCGAAAGTATTGTGATGCCTCTTGTGCGGCCGTTTTATGTATACATGTGTATAACCTGAAAGATTGCAGTCGTCGGCTTCAGCCCCCACGCATATAATGCGGGGGTGTTCGCAGAAGAAGAGTATTCACACTTAATCCAACGTCTTGATCCCACTAAGGATGTGAGAGTGCATCGAACTAGGCAACCAGACTATAATTCTTTAGCACTTTCATTTAGCCATTGGAGTTTGACAGTGGGGCTACTATATAACCGCTGGTGGGGCCGCACTCACCCGAGTTCGGGGTGCGTACATGCCCGGCCAGGAAACGGCCCTTCGTTAAGGCAGAGGAATTCTAGGATTCCGATAGGTCATCGAGTGGTTGACCAGTCTCGCGCTATATCATGTCAGTCAGTTTTCGGCTTTCTCTACTAAGGTGCTCGTCTGGATGAACCAGGGCACAATCGCAGTAGTTCTCCTGGTGCCGCCTTAGCCGATAGAGCGGAACGTAAGGTAGCAAAACATAGGAGCCGGGCAAACCCAACATTTGACCCAAGACATGATTCAGAGCTGATGCATATAAGGCCAAACTCGCGACGCCGAACACTCCCTAAGGTTTTCGGTCTTTATGGTGTAAACTGGGCCTAAATAGTGTGCTTTGTAAGAAGCCCCTAATGTCCAGGTACGTGCATTGTTCTGACGTGGCCACATGCCAAGACGTCAGCATCCTTCTCAATTGTACTGAGAATCCGAGGGATGTGTATCAACAAGAGACAGTAAAAAAGGTTGACGCAGGGTCTTAATCCAAAAATAATCCTTGGAACAGGTCCCTGCTGCACGTCTGCGCCTATGTCTCCGTTGTGCCGTATCCTGGACGGGTGTAGCACGATTGTCATCTGTAAAAGAGAGGAACTTAGGTGAAAAGTTGTCGTGCAAAAAGTGGGTTTAAAGAAACCATCTACAGTTCAAGGTGAGTAAAAATTGCCACTTGTCTGCGTGCGTTGAGCCCCTTGTATTTGTAATAGGGGTGTGGCCATCAAACCTGTATGAATTTCATATAGCTGCGCCGCACTCGTCTAACCGTGTCCGTGGTCTTGACGACCTATCGAATGCTTTAGTTGGTGAGGCCGTTTTAGTGTGCGGCTGCCAAGGCAGCCGCACTCTCTTCGGCACGCAGGGATCACTCAATATTTCCATTTATTGTAATGATGCCACGTGGACCGGGCATCTTAAGTGTGACGGAAGCGTAATGCGGTATTGCATTAAAGCGAGCGAAAGCTTCGCGTCCAAGTAGTGCTTGATAGCCACCTTGGAACGGAGCAATGTGGAAGGTTAAATTTTTGCTACGGAAGTTATCGGGGAGGCTGAATATAACCTCTAGTAGCAGGGAGCCCGTGCAATGAGCCCCTGGGCCTGGCGTTACCCCTCTAAAGGTAGTATTGTTGTGGCGAATTTTCGTTGGGTCTATCCCCATTTTGCGGATTGTGTCCTGATATATTAGGTTTAAGCTGCTGCCGCCGTCCATCAGGACTCGTGTGAAGTGGTATCCGTCAATTATTGGATCTAATACCAACGCAGCCCACCCTGCGTTCCGGATACTTGCTGAGTAATCCTGATGGTCGAAGGTGATCGGTTGATACGGCCAGTGGCAGAACTCCGCGGTGATAGGCCCTTGGGCATGTTTGACTGGGAGTGCCGCTTTGGTTCTCCCCTTTATCACGTGTAACACGTTTACTGTTTTGACTTCTGGTGGAAATTTCTTCTGTTCCCCAGTGTTTTGCTTGCGAGGCTCATCCTCGTCTTCGCTTGGTGTATCCTGCCCCTTATGTTCGGCGTTGAGCTTGCCGGACTGCTTGAAGACCCAACATTCTCTGTGGGTATGACTTGCAGGTTTATCGGGGGTGCTATGGATCTGACATATGTGGTCCAGAATTTTGTTTAAGCTGGACAGTTCATCTCTGGTGCCTTTGGAGGGCGGCTTTTGCTGACCTGGCCGAGAGCTTCTGAACCCGGCGTTTACCGCCGTGCTCTTCGGGTTGTCTTCTTTATTCCGACGCTTATTATTTTTGCTGCGTCGTGATTTCCTGTTTCCATCTCTAACTTCGGATGTACTTGGGTCGCTAGTGATGCATCGGGCTAGCCAACTGTCCTCGCCCGTGCAAAAGCGGGTCATGAGGCTTGTTAATGCTGCCATTGTTCTCGGCTTTTCTTGGCCGAGGTGCCTGGAAAGCCATTCATCTCGGACGTTGTGCTTAAAGGCTGCCAAGGCCTCGGCGTTCGGACAATCGACTATTTGGTTCTTTTTAGTAAGAAACCTGTTCCAAAGCTTTCGGGCTGACTCTCCGGACTGTTGAGTTATATGACTTAGATCGTCTGCATCCGGTGGTCGGACATATGTCCCTTGAAAATTTGCCCGAAAGGCGTCTTCGAGCTCTTCCTAGCTTCTAATGGAGCTTTCGGGGAGGCTTTTTAGCCAGTGCCGAGCTGGCCCTTTGAGCTTGAGGGGTAAGTACTTGATGGCGTCGAGATCATCCCCTCGGGCCATATGGATATGGAGGATATAGTCCTCAATCCAGACCCCAGGGTTTGTTGTTCCGTCGTATGCCTCTATGTTTACGGGTTTGAATCCCTCTAGAAATTCATGGTCCAGCACCTCATCGGTGAAACATAGGGGGTGTGCGGCACCCCTGTATCTGGGTGTACCGTGGTGTTCGGATGTTTGTTGTATTGCATCGTATGCTGGAGCGCGCTTGCGTCCATAAATGGATCTGGTTGCGTCGTCCTTTTCATGCGAGCCCTCGCGTGGGTCGCGCATTGGCTTATGTGCGGCGTTGTTCACCGCTTTTATGTTGGCCGTGAGGTCGTCTATCCGGCCGGATGGCCATTTTAATTTTTGGTTGCGGGGGATCTAAGGCCTTCTCATCGAATTCAGGTAGCAACTTCCGCTTCGAGTAGCTCTTGGTGTGGCGATTACTGCCGTACTTCGCTGCTGTGTTGAGTACTCCACTCCATTTTATTTTGAGTGTGTCTTGTGCAACCTTGAGCCTTTGCTTCTGTTTTTTCAGACTCCTCGTCGTGGCAACAAGCCTTTGGTGGGCCTTACGTTGCTCCTAGCGCCTGTCCGATGTTGGGCTGTTCGGCTTGATTTTCCGTGTTACCGTGGTCGGGCAATGGTTCACCCTGCTCTAACGCTGGGTCTATGTGATCGTTATTTCTGTCGGGGCGGGATTTGGGGCGGCGTTTACGCCGCCGCTTTGACTGCTACTCGAGGGAACCACCCGTCGCTGCGTCCTTCCGTTCCTCATCGTTATTTTATTTGGGTGTGTCCACCATATATACGTCATGTGATGAAGTGGGCGTCCAGTGCCCTGTGAGCAGTGGTTCCTCTTCGACTCCTGCATCGTCGTCCATATCGTCGATGTTTTCGGAGTCGAAGTCGAGCATGTCGGTTAAGTCATCGACAGTGGCTACTAAGTGGGTGGTGGGTGGGCAGCGAATTTCTTCGTCATCCGGATCCCAATCCTGCCGGACGTAGTTCGGCCAGGATTCTCCTGACAAGGAGAGAGACCTTAATGAGTTCAGTATGTCGCCGAAGGGCGAGTGCTAGAAAATACCCGCGGAGGTAAACTCCATGATCGGCGCCCAATCGGATTCGATAGGCACGGGCGCAGGCGGTTCGGAGTCCGTGGCCGGAGAAGGATACGGCAGTTTGGCAACATGGCTCTCATGAAGGGTAAGGTCGATATTCGGCTCGATCGCCGCTGAGGGTACGACCTCCGTGACGGGGTCCATCCACCCGTCCATGGATAGCGCAACTGGCTCCGAATTGAGGCTCGAGGCGGCTACCGGTGCGATCTCCTGAATACGGTCCGATGATAGAGCTAAATCGTACTCATCATGACCGCGCGGCGCATAAGGCAGGGGCTCGAATCCGTCGAAGATCAAGTCTCCGCGGATGTCGGCCGTGTAGTTTAAGCTTCCAAACCTGACCTGGTGGCCAGGGGCGTAACTTTTGATATGCTCCAGATGGCCAAGCGAGTTGGCCCGCAGTGCGAAGCCACCGAACATAAAGATCTGTCCGGGGAGAAAAGTCTCACCCTGGACTGCATCGCTATCGATGATCGTAGGAGCCATCAAGCCTAACGGCGACGACACAGAGGAACTCTCAATGAAAGCACCAGTGTCGGTGTCAAAACCGGCGGATCTCGGGTAGGGGGTCCCGAACTGTGCGTCTAAGGCGGATGGTAACAGGAGGCAGGGGACACGATGTTTTACCCAGGTTTGGGCCCTCTTGATGGAGGTAAAACCCTACGTCCTGCTTGATTTATTCTTGATGATATGTGTATTACAAGAGTTGATCTACCACGAGATCGGAGAGGCTAAACCCTAGAAGCTAGCCTATGGTATGATTGTATGTTGTCCTACGGACTAAAACCCTCCGGTTTATATAGACACCGGAAAGGGCTAGGGTTACACAAGGTCGGTTACAAAGGAGGAGATGTACATATCCGTATTGCCTAGCTTGCCTTCCACGCCAAGTAGAGTCCCATCCGGACACGAGACGAAGTCTTCAATCTTGTATCTTCATAGTCTAACAGTCCGGCCAAAGGATATAGTCTGGCTGTCCGGAGACCCCCTAATCCAGGACTCCCACAATGGTTGTTTACTATGTTGCTTGCTTCTTTCCGGGTTGCTTCTCTCGTTAGCTTCAGTTTCATTCCGGAGTTGTGAGGATCCGTTCGACTCCGTCCGTTTGTCTTCTTCATGGACTCGTTCTTCTTCCTTGCGGGATTTCAGGCAAGATGACCATACCCTCGAAATCACTTCTATCTTTGCTTGCTAGTTGCTCGCTCTATTGCTATGCCGCGATACCTACCACTTGCTATATCATGCCTCCCATATTGCCATGTCAACCTCTAACCCACCTTTCCTAGCAAACCGTTGTTTGGCTATGTTACCGCTTTTGCTCAGCCCCTCTTATAGTGTTGCTAGTTGCAGGTGAAGTTGAAGTTTGTTCCATGTTGGAACATGGATATTGTTGGGATATCATTATTATATCTTATTTACTTTAATGCATCTATATACTTGGTAAAGGGTGGAAGGCTCGGCCTTATGCCTGGTGTTTTGTTCCACTCTTATCGCCCTAGTTTCCGTCATACCGGTGTTATGTTCCTTGATTTTGCGTTCCTTACGCGGTTGGGTTATAATGGGAACCCCTTGACAGTTCTCCTTGAATAAAACTCCTCCAGCAAGGCCCAACCTTGGTTTTACCATTTGCCACCTAAGCCTTTTTTTCCCTTGGGTTCTTCAGATTCAAGGATCATCTTTATTTTAAACCCTCGGGCCAGTGCTCCTCCGAGTGTTGGTCCAAACTGGGTGATGTCTGGCGCCCCCTGGGCAACCAGGGTTTATGCCAATCCGACGTCTTTCCCATCCGGTGTGCCTTGAGAACAAGATACGTGCGACTCCTATCGGGATTTGTCGGCACATCGGGTGGCTTTGCTGGTCTTGTTTTACCATTGTCGAAATGTCTTGTAACCGGGATTCCGAGTCTGATCGGGTCTTCCTGGAGAAGGAATATCCTTCGTTGACCGTGAGAGCTTGTGATGGGCTAAGTTGGGACACCCCTGCAGGGTTTTGAACTTTCGAAAGCCATGCCCGCGGTTATGGGCAGATGGGAATTTGTTAACATCCGGTTGTAGAGAACGTGACACTTAACTTAATTAAAATGAATCAACCGCGTGTGTAGCCATGATGGTCTCTTTTCGGCGGAGTCCGGGAAGAGAACAAGGTCTCGTGTTATGCTTGAACGTAAGTAGTTTCAGGATCACTTCTTGATCACTTCTAGTTCACGACCGTTGCTTTGTTTCTCTTCTCGCTCTTATTTGCGTATGTTAGCCACCATATATGCTTAGTGCTTGCTGCAGCTCCACCTCACTACCCTTTCCTACCCATAATCTTAAATAGTCTTGATCTAGCGGGTGTGAGATTGCTAAGTCCTCGTGGCTCACAGATACTTCCACACAGTTGTAGGTGCCGATGATACCAGTGCAGATGACGCAACTGAGCTCAAGTGGGAGCTCGATGAAGATCGTGTTTGTTGTGTTGTTTCGTTTCTAGTTGATCAGTAGTGGAGCCCAGTCGAGTCGATCGAGGATCTAGCATTAGGGGTGGTCTTTCTTTTATTTTGGTTCCGTAGTCGGACCTTGATTGTATTCTGGATGATGTATGATATATTTATGTATTGTGTGAAGTGACGATTGTAAGCCAACTCTTTATCCCTTTCTTATTCAGTACATGGGATGTGTAAAGATTACCCCTCTTGCGACATGCCTACCATGCGGTTATGCCTCTAAGTCATGCTCCGACACATGGGAGATATAGCCGCATTGTGGGTGTTACATTGCCGTACTATCAAGGGGGGCTCTCGATGAGTAGCTTGATCGTATCATTCTAGAGAGATCAAACCATTGCATCCTTGCATCATCTTTATTGGTTCTTGTTTGGTTCTCTTTGTGAGTGTGGAGCTTATGGTCATCTTGATGACAAGCTTGAGTTCATCGAAAACGGAGTTCGCATGCATCTTCTATGATGTTTTCGGTGTTGGAGGTTTTACCGGTCTTATCCGAGGAAGGGTTATCACCATTTTCTTATTGTACTTTTCTCACTTGCTTATTATTGATATTTCTATCAAGATTGTGTTAGCCCATTTCGTTAGCTTTCCAACAAACTTGGTTTCATTGAATTCGGAGTCCGTTTGCAGAAGTTGTGGCTGTTTTAGTAAAGGCTGCAGCGGTACTACCACGGCTAGAGCGGATGTAAATTTTTACTACCACTCCAAAGCGGTACTACCGCGGCTCCTGAGAGGTAGTACCTCTCCGGACCAAAATCTCGTGTTTTGCTCAGCAGAGGTAGGCACGGGAGTATTTTTTTGTTGTACCGCTCGCAAGCAGTAGTACCGCTACTATTTGCGGTAGTACCGCCATCCCTAGCGGCAGTACCGTGAGGTCGAGCGATAGTACCGCTCCGGCGGTTCTACTGGCCTTTTGCCTCCTCGCTGTTGTTTTTCAAATGGGTACTACCGCCCTAGCGGTAGTACCGCTCCTTGGAGCGGTAGTACCACTCTGTGCGGGCTGTGAGCATAACGATTGGATTTTCCCCACCTATAAAAGGGGGTCTTCTTCCCCAATGAACCTTATCCTTTGATCTCGTGTTCTTCCCCCATTACTGACCTTCTTCGAGCTTTCTAACTCTCAACCCCTCCATGGATTCTTGCTAGTATTTGAGGGAAAAGAGAGAGGAGATCTAGATCCACACTTCCACCAATCACTTTCTCCTCTATGTGAGGGGAACCCCTTGGATCTAGATCTTGGAGTTCTTGGTGTTCTCCTTCTTGTTCTTCCTCTCATTTTCCTCCCTAGCATTACTTGCTTTGGTGGGATTTGAGAGAGAAGGACTTGGGCACTCCATGTGCCCTTGCCATTGCATTTGGTGCATCAGTTTGAGTTCTCCATGGTGATACGTGGAAGTTACGAGTTGAGAAGCTTATTACTCTTGGGTGTTTGGTGCCCTTGAGCTTGTTCCTATTGGGTGCTTAGGCGTCCTAGATGGTTGGTGGTGTTCAGAGCTTAATCATTGTGGTGTAAAGCTCCGGGCAAGTGTCGGGGTCTCCAATTAGGTTGTGGAGATCGCCCCGAGCAATTTGACGGGTTTCGGTGACTGCCCCCAAGGGTTGCTAAAGTGTACGGGTTCGGTGACTGCCCCCAAGGGTTGCCATTTGTACAGGTTTGGTGACCGCCCTCAAGGGTCCCTTAGTGGAATCACGGCATCTTGCATTGTGCGAGGGTGTGAGAAGATCACGGTGGCCCTAGTGGCTTCTTGGGGAGCATTGTGCCTCCACACCCCTCCAAACAGAGATTAGCATCCGCAAGGGTGTGAACTTCGGGATACATCATCGTCTCCGTATGCTTCGGTTATCTCTTACCCGAGCGCTTTACTTATGCACTTTACTTTGTGATAGCCATATTGTTTCTTGTCATGCATCTTGCTATCACATAGTTCTTTATCTTGCTTAGCATAAGTTGTTGGTGCACATAGGTGAGCCTAGTTGTTGTAGGTTTTGTGCTTGACAAATTAACCGCTAGGTTTATTCCGCATTTGTTCAAGCCTAATCATAATTATTTTAAGTCGCCTATTCACCCCCCTCTAGGCGACATCCATGATCTTTCAGCATGGGGTGAAAAGGTGGATTCTTATGTCCTTATAAAGGCAGTGAATATAGAGTGTCCCCCCACGAGCCTTAAAACTCGCCTATTACCAAGGGGTCGTGCGGACGACACGGTTGGATTCCCCAAAACCCGTATTGATGAAGATCCCGTGATAAGAGGACACGGTCTCTATTTTGACAAGACGTGTCATCGGAGGCTGCGTCTCGTAACCCGAAATGGGAGATTGAAAAGCAGTTCGAAATAATAGAGAGGCCAGACGTAACGTCTCACCATCAAAAACTGTCAGTGAAGACATATCATGTTTTTTGATTAAGTATTATGCCCTTGTGGCCGCGATATTGTGACTGTTAAACAGATCCGGACATAGTTCTTGTTGATCAACTACTTTGGAGTATTCGGAGGAGGAACTCGCCTTGCAATGTCGAAGACAATCTGCGCGCCGGATACATCGTCATTGAAGCCTGGTTCAGGGGCTACTGAGGGAGTCCTGGATTAGGGGGTCCTCGAGCATCTGGGCTATGTAACATGGGCCGGACTAATGGGCTGTGAAAATACAAGATAGAAGGCTTTCCCCAGTGTCCGGATGGGACTCTCTTTTGCGTGGATGGCAAGCTTGGCATTTGAATATGAAGATTCCTTTCTCTATAAACCAACTTTGTACAACCCTAGGCCCCTCCGGTGTCCATATAAACCGGAGGGTTTAGTCCATAGAGGCAATCATAATCATACAGGCTAGACATCTAGGGTTTAGCCATTACGATCTCGTGGTAGATCAACTCTTGTAACCCCTATACTCATTAAAGTCAATCAAGCAGGACGTAGGGTATTACCTCCATCAAGAGGGCCCGAACCTGGGTAAACACCGTGTCCCTGTCTCCTATTACCTTCGATCCTCAGACGCATAGTTCGGGACCCCCTACCCGAGATCTGCCGATTTTGACACTGACAGACATCACCAACGATGTAAAGGTGCTCAAGAATTCGAGCATCGCCTGCCAGAATCTTGTCGACATCCAGGACTAATACAAGATCTGGGGCAGCAAGAAGCATGAGAAGGACTCACTGGTTCACCTCGCCGAGGTGATCATCGACCCCTACTACAGAGACATGAAGGATTCCTGCAACAAGGACAAGTGTGCCTGGAACTCGGCCTGGATGGAGAAACTCGACAAAGCTCACGTCGTGTATGCGGCCAAGGAGGCGTACATGAGCTAAGACATGTACACGTGGATCGTTGACATGAGGAAGTCCCTCCTTCCCCAAAACGGTCAGGGATCTAGCCGGAAGCAGAGCAATGGCAAGCGTCATCGCAACACTAAGTAGATGATTAGATCCTCATTTCTCCTAGTTTAGTATGCATGTAATTGCTTACTTTGGTGTGTGCAAATGTTATGTGTGTAGTCACTTGTATAATTGTATGCTTAATTTGGTTTTGCAATGCTGTATTTTTAAGTATATATGTTGATGCTCTGTAGACAGAGCGTAGTTGTTGTCCAGACAGAGCAAATCACATCACATACAGACTAAACAATGGAACTCGTCGGTGTTGTTTTCATCAATCACTGACAATTGTATGTCAGCAATCATTTGCTCACAACACACATGGCTTGTTAACAGAAATCGTCTGTGTTTTTATCAATCTTCCCACACGTTTCCGAGTACAAACATGTTTACCGTGTATCACACACATCTTGTTAGGTTTAACTGTTTCTGTTCTCTTGGCTCAACGCAAACAGTTCATTCGAGTGAACTATATGCCGTATATCGCATAGACCTTCATCTGGCTGGCTGTTTCTGTTGTTCCACCTCATCACAAATAGTTTATCTGAGTGAACTATATGCCATATATTGCACACGCCTTCATCTGGCTGCCCATTTCTTTTGTTCTGCCTCATCGCAAACAGTTAATTGAATTGAACCGTAGCCCCGCATCGCACACGCAACTTAAATCTGAACCGTGTTTGGTTTATCCTTCATCGCAAACGTTTTGCATCTTTTTTGACAGTTATTTTACATCACCGTTTGCGATTAATGCATCACACATAGTTTCTTCAAAGGGTCTCTGATTGTAGTGTCGTGTTAGCAACATCCTGCAGTAGTGCCACGCCAGGGCGGCCAGACAAACGGGAGGTACCGAGCGCGTGAAGGACCACAACCAAGGAGTGGCCCGGGGTAGGGGCGGGCGCGGCCAGCGAGCAGGGGCAAGCGCAGCGCACGATGACACAGCACGGGCAGCGGCGAGCGAGGGGTGACATGGCCGGGCGCGGTGGGTAAGCAGCGTTGGGGTAGCAACAGCAGCACAACGGTAGCAGGAGGCGGCAGCAGCGACGAGAGCAGCGGGCGACAGCGAGCTGCTGTAGGCACGCACACGGGGGGGTGCGGAGCTGCCATGGCGTGGCCCAAGCGCAGCAAGGGCAGAGCGCGAGCGCGGCAAGGGCGTGGGGCAGGGGAGCCTGAGGCGTGGTCGGTGCTTGATGAGCACGAGGTCGACGGCGGCAGCTTACGGCAGCCTACGGAGGCGAATCGAAGGGGGAACTGGTGAGGGGCTCACCGCGGAGCTCGTGGCGGTCTCGGTGACGGCCGGGGTGGACCGGAGAGACGGTGGAGACCATGAGATGGTGATGATCGGAGGAATAAGAAGAGCTCGATCCTGGCGATGGAGTGGATGCCGACTTGAGCTCGTGGACGCAGATGATGAAGCAGACGAAGACGGGGAGCATGGACAAGGTCTCATCGAACGGAGAGCGCGCGGACAATGACGACCATGGCAACGAGGCTTCCGTTGGGGGCTGCAGGGATGGCAGTGAGCGGAGGAGAGGGGTGATGGGCGCTAGGGTTTGTCCAGAGGCATCGGGGTAGGTCTTGTAGGCAGACAGGGGGTTGGATGGCCGCCATGTACGGAATGGTCGGCGGATGGCCGCCACGATCCACCCTACCTCCCCTCTGTATAGTACAGAGGTAGGGGAGAGGCCGGTGGTGGGCTTGGGCTAGCACTGTAGCACTGGGCTACAAGTGCACAGTAGCGCATTTTGTTTTTCTTTCTTTTTTTGACATTAACTGTTTGGTATTTTCTCCATTGTTTTGCATTTTATTTTTTATAGCAATTAAGTTTTATAAAATGTGGAACTTGTCCCATTTATTTCATTGCAATTTTTGACACTGCCACAAAAAGTTTGGGAGAGATTTAAAATCGTTTGAATTTTTCATAATTTAGAAAAGCATTCAAATGTTGTTTTGCCACTCTTTTAAATGCTAGAGCCCAAAGAAGCAAGCAAGTGATGTTGTTTTCCTTAACCATTATTTGTTTTGGAATATTTTCTAAATGATGAACTATTTCCCCACCATGTTTGTGAATTTAAATTCTCACTTTAAATTTGAATTGATTTCAGAGGTGGAATTTGAAATGAGATTTGAACCCAAGTGATCAAGCATTGCAAATCAAAATGACTTAGCATAATCATGAGGGAATACTTTAGCTTAATTCATGGGGATGTTACACTTACATGCATCCTTGAAGAGAGTAGGCTAGTAAAAACCAGATTGCAGTACCTTATGTGCAATTCTATCTCCGGCGTAGTACCTCCGTATGCCTTGGAATGACACTTCCTTAGGATCTGTTCCTACTCACGCTCATGTACACAACGTCTAATAACACCATCCACTCCTTTTTTATAAACATGTAGGTCATCCCAGAAGTAATGTCTTAAATCAAAGAAGAACCTTTTGTTCTGTTGATATGTATAATTAGGTGGTACATATTTAGCAACAATGAAATTAGCAAATCTGCATACCAAGGATTGTCACCAGAGGTAAAAGCATTTATAACAGCTAATTGCTCATCAGGAAAACTATCATCAATAGGCAGTGGGTCATCAAGAACATTTTCCATTCCAGACAAATTATCTGCTATGGGGTTTTCAACTCCTTTTTTATCAACAATACGAAAACAAACTCTTGTAATAAAAGAACCCACCTAATCAACCTATGTTTAGCATCTTTCTTTTCCATAAGATATTTAATAGCAGCATGATCAGTGTGAATAGTACCTTTAGAATAAACGATATAAGGTCTGAATTTATCACATGCAAACACAACTTCAAAAAATTATTTCTTAGTAGTAGCATAATTTCGTTGAGCATTATCCAAGGTCTTACTAGAATAATGGACAACATTTAATTTTTTGTCAACTCTTTGACCTAGAACAACACCAATAGCAAAATAGCTAGCATCACACATGATTTCAAAGGGTAAGTTCCAACCAGGTGGCTGAACAATAGGTGCAGATATTAGGGATTTCTTAAGCATTTCAAAGGCTTCTAATCAATCATCGTCAAAAACAAACGGGACGTATTTTTGCAGGAGATTAGTAAGAGACCTAGAAATTTTGGAGAAGTCCTTAATGAACCTCCTATGGAAACCAGCATGACCTAGGAAACTTCTTATACCTTTGATATCTTTAGGACATGGCATTTTCTCAATTGCATCATATTTAGAGTTATCTACCTCAATACCTCTTTCAGAAATTTTACGACTAAGGACTATACCTTCATTAAACATAAAGTGGCACTTCTCCCAATTCAAGACAAGATTAATCTCTTCACATCTCTGCAAAACCTTGTCAAGAGTGCTCAAGCAGTCATCAAAAGTTGCGTTAATGAAAAAATCATTCATGAATACCTCAACAATTTTCTCATAGAAATCAGAAAAATATAGCAATCATACATCTTTGAAAGGTAATAGGTGCATTACATAAACCATAAAGCATACGTCTATAGACATAAGATCCAAAAGGATAAGTAAACATAGTTTTCTCTTGATTTTCTTGTGATACAGGTATTTGAGAAAAAACAGAATATCCATCTAGAAACTAGAAGTGTGTATGCTTAGACAATATAGTATTTGTAACATTTGATCAATGAAAAGCAATGTGTAATGATATTTTCTAGTAGCTTTATTTAATTTCCTGAAGTCAATTACCATCCTATAACCGGTTACAAATCTTTGTGGGATAAGTTCGTTTTTATCATTAGGAACGACAGTTATGCTTCCTTTCTTAGGGACACAATGAACATGACTTAGCCATCTACTATCATCTACATGATAAATTGTACCTGCCTATAGAAGCTTGAATATTTCAGTTCTTACAACATCCTTCATTTTAGGATTCAAGCAACGTTGGTAATCAATGACTGGTTTAGCATCAAACTCCATATTAATCTTGTATCACACATACCCCCATCATTGGTACAATCATCACACTCAGGGATCCTCTCGTTGTTAGACATTTCCTATGTTCATAATTCAAAGATTAAAAATCGACGACAAATACCAGGAACACAACACACATCACTATTCAACACAGGTTGACTTCCGGTCTGTCGAGTTCCCTTGATAAACTCTCATCTCTGGTTGTGTATATGGTGGAAACTCCCTATCGGATATTTCGACCGTCGGTGATGGTCGCTCCTCCCTTCTTTCCTGAGAGTATTACCAAAAGGTCTTGCACATGGGAAAGAAGGAGAAGGGACCCCCACGACAACAATCAGGATTCTCTCTCGGTGATATTTTGATCGTATATGGTGGACACTCCCTCTCTGATATTTCGACCATCGGTGATGGTCTCTTCCCCCTTCTCTCGTGCATTAACAAGGTATATTACGAGAAGAAGAAGAGGGAAACGACCCCCACAACAATAGTTGGGATCATTCCTTCAAGAACAGACTGAAAGTCACACAAGGAGCCCCGGCGGACTGAAAGTCAACCCTAAGCATCGGTCAATTAACATTGCATATATATCAAGTAATGGCATAAAAATGCCCTATATTTTGCTGGAATGTCGTTTAATTCCCATTCCAACACATCCCGGGCATTCGATATGTTCTACATTCTAGCACAAGTCATGCCGAAATTCATGGAAAATTTCGGCATTACCTTTGCTAAAATAGGACATATCGAGCACCTGAAATTTTTCGGACGGAAATGAATCAACATTCCGACAAAACATAGGCCACTCCGATTTGTTCCCTACAAAATGCATCAATTTTTTTCAGCTTTTTCAAAATGAAACAAAAGTGTTTCAATCAATAATGCATCCACACATCCATTCATCTAACCATCCATCTAACAATCATACAGCCAGCTAACATTATAGGAGAGGGAGGTGGTCATGGTGTGTGGGGCGGAGCCGAGCGGGAGAGGGAGACACGACATGAGAAAGTGTACACATTCCACCAAGTGAAAATTTTAGATCATCAAATCTCATACAACATTCTTTGATGACAAAGTGATAATGACAGAAAATAATTTGCAATATAATTGGCAACAACATTTTTATATTTTATTCGATACCTAAAATATTTAAAGGTATTTGGTTAATGTAAATACCTTATTTTTATATTTTATTCTATACCTAAAACATTTCTATATTCAAAAAACCTATTCGATACCTAAAATTTCCTATTGTATTACTATTTTTACTAAAAAAATCTATTCCATTACTATCTTTTACTCAAATTTTCTATTCTATTACTAGTTTTTATATTCTATTCTATTGCTAGCTTTTATATTTTCTATTCTGTTCTATAACAAAAAAAATTACTAAAAAATTATATACCTAAACATTACTGAATTAGGTAGGAGAGAGGAGGAGGGAGGAGAGAGGAGGATGAGGAGGGAGGAGGAGGCCGACGGGAGGAGAAAGGAGGGGGCGGCGGAACGAGAGAGGAGGGAGGATGTAACGCCCCGGACACACCCGCCGGTGGTCGTTACTCCTGGTGGGATCTAGACTGGCCACACAGATCAATACTAGTCGTTTCTATGCACTTTGTCCTCATTCGTGCGCAGCCAGGAGCAACTTCCCGGTCGATCACCAATCCTGAAACTACCCCAAGCTGAGCACGCTTAACTTTGGAGTTCTGACCGAATGGGCTCCTAGAAAAGAAGAAATTCCTTATTGATATGAGTAGTCTATCATCCCTAATAAGCCAGGCTATCACATACACACCCACTTAGATGAACCGACGTCCTCATCAGGCCACGGGAACGTTCCCTCTTGGCACATACGTCTGTGCATCCAGTCCTGTACATGTGCCATGCTGTGTGATGACCCACAAGTATAGGGGATCAATTCTAGCTCTTTTCGATAAGTAAGAGTGTCGAACCCAACGAGGAGCAGAAGGAAATAACAAGTGGTTTTTAGCAAGGTAATGTCTGCAAGTGTTGAAATTGTAAGTAACAGAGTAGTTTGATTGCAAGATAATTTGTAACGAGCAAGTAACGATAATAGTAGCAAAAGTGCAGCAAGGTAGCCCAATCCTTTTGAGACAAAGGACAGGCCAAAATGGTCCCTTTTGATAGGCAAAGTGTTCTTGAGGGTACACGGGATTTTCATCTAGTCACTTTCACCATGTTGGTTTGATTCGTGTTTGGTACTTTGATAATTTGATATGTGGGTGGACTGGTGCTTAGGTGTTGTTCTTACTTCAACAAACCTCCTACTTATGATTAACCCTCCCGTAAGCATCCGCAACTACGAGAAAAGTATTTAGAATAAATTCTAACCATGGCATTTTACTTTTGGATCCAATCAGTCCCTTGCGGAATAGTGCATAAACTGGGGTTTAAGCTTCTGTCACTCTCGCAACCCATCATATAATTGCTATCCACAATGCATTCCCTTAGGCCCAAATATGCTGAAGTGTCATGTAGTCGACGTTCACATGACACCACTAAGGGAATCACAACATACATACTATCAAAATATCAAACACATACCAAGTTCACATGATTACTTGCAACACGATTTCTCCCGTGACCTCAAGAACAAAAGTAAGTACTCACAAATGATAATCATGCTCAAGATCAGAGGGGTATTAAATAGCATATTGGATCTGAACATATAATCTTCCACCAAATAAACCATATAGTAGTCAGCTACAAGATGTAATCAACACTACTAGTCACCCACAAGCACCAATCTATAGTTCTGGTAACAAGATTGAACACAAGAGATGAACTTGGGTTTGAGATGAGATGGTGATGTTGAAGATGTTGATGGAGATTGCCCTCCCCAAGATGGGAGAGTTGTTGGTGATGATAAGGACGATGATTTTCCCCTCCGGGAGGGAAGTAATCGCTCTGCCGGAGGGCAAAAGTGCTCCTGCCCAAGTTCCGCCTGAGACGGCGGCGCTCCATCCTGAAAGTCCTCCCATCATTTTTTTCTAGGTCAAAATGACTTATATACTAGAAGATGGGCACCGTAGGTGGGCCTGGATGAGCAGAACCCACCAGGGCGCGCCTGGGCTCCCTTGCGCGCTCAGATGGGTTGTGCCCACCTGGTGGGCCCCCTCTGGTACTTATTTGCTCCAATATTCTTCATATGTTCCATAAAAATTCTCCGTGAAGTTTCAGCTTGTTTGGAGTTGTGTAGAATAGGTAGCCTGACGTAGCTTTTCCAGGTCCAGATTTCCAACTGCCGGAATTCTCCCTCTTTGTGTATACCTTGCATATTATGAGAGAAAAGGCATTAGAATAACTCCAAAAATCATTATTGGGGATAAAAAAATCATAAATAACAATAGGAAAACATGATGCAAAATGGACGTATCAACTCCCCCAAGCTTAGACCTCGTTTGTCCTCAAGCGAAAACCGAAATCAAAAAACATGTCCACATGCTTAGAGAGAAAGAGGTGTCGATAAAAACAAAATACGGACATAGAAGCATCATCTAGATTATTATAACAACAACAAAATTAAACATAAGGCTTTTATCGTAGAACTTTTATCATATACTTCTCATGAATAAGTAAAAATTCATCACACAATTGAAGTATAAAGCAAAAATTGTATTAAATACCAGCAAACTATGTTCTCAGTCAACTTTGCAACTACAATTCATCATCTTTTCAGGAAGGGTCACGTATCAGAGCCTCTAGGAAAGTCCACATACTCAACCATCATATAGTCTTGTATGATTGCTAACACTCACCGCATACACATGAGCAAAACGTTTCAACCGGACACATAAGAAGATAGGGGCTTATAGTTCCGCCTCCTAACGTATTCACCTCAAGGGTGATGTCAACAATAATAACTCATGCTACCCATATTCAACTGGACATATGTGCCTATATCTTTCCTCACCACATGATGCTTCCCAAAGGAGAAAATTAAAAGGAATAGAGAGAAAACTTTGAATCTTTGCATAAAAGTAAATACATAAAAGTAAAAGATAGGCCCTTCGCAGAGGGAAGCAGAGGTTGCCATGCGCTTATTTGTTTGTATGCGCAACCCCTTAGTGCAAAAGAACATCACGTTGCATTTCCCCTTGTGATATGACCTTTATTATGAAGTCTGTCGCTTTTATTCTTCACCATCACAAGTTCGTGCAACGCTCAATTTTCTCTTACACTAAATGATCTCACACATTTAGAAGCAATTTTTATTGCCTTTTTCCACCGATGACAACTTACTTGAGGGATCTTGCTCAATCCCTAGGTAGGTATGGTGGACACTTGAAAAAAAGATTTGGGTTTAAGGGTTTTTGGATGCACAAGTAGTATCTCTACTTAGTGCGGAATTTTTGGCTAGAAAAGATAGGGGCAAGCACCACATGTTAAAGGATCTATGACAATATGAATTCTATGTGAATATGAATTCTATGCGAAAGTTGTCTTCCTTGTCCAACGTCAACAATTTTGGCATATAATATTTTGATGAGGGCTCACAATCACAAAAGATTTCTAGGATAGTATATTTACACGTGAATCTTCTCTTCCCTTATTAATTCTTTCATGAGTTGCATCATTGACTAATGCTATGTTTTTCAATCTCTAACAAAATTTACTACTTATATTTTTCCTTATGTGGTGCCATCACCTACCATAAGACTAGTATATGATCTTCTTGATTTATTTCCTTTCTTTTTATTTATATCTTTTCCTTTTATAGCAACAAGAAAGTAAAGAAAGCAAAAACTCAAACTAAACTTTATTATATATCTTGCACAAGATTACAAGGATAAATCACTAAGCAAACTCTCAAAAAGAAAGGATCGAACTAAACTTTTATTCATCTAAAGCGAAAGATTGAACTAAAATAAGTAAAGGCAAAAAGATAGTGGGGATGATACGATACCGGGGCACCTCCCCCAAGCTTGGCGAAAGCCAAGGGGAGTGCCCATACTAGATACTCAATTTTCCTTTGGTGATGAAGAAGAAGGTGGTGGTGGTGAAGTAGAGATCATGTCCTTCAAGATCAAGATATTTTCCAATCTGCGTATGATACTCCGAAGGAAGATGATGTGCTCTTGATGCGGAATATTTTCACGAGTGAGATATTTATTCTACACATAGACCGTTTCAACAATCTGAAAGGCTGCAATCTCAGTAGGGGTAAGATGAGCAAGGTAAGGCTTAAGGATATCTTCTTCTTCATCCTCGGCCGGCAGTGCTTGTTCTGCCACCGAGGGTGGATCTTTGGTAGCCTCCTTGATCTTATCTCCCTTGATGGCTTCCGGGGGCTCCTCCCTCTTCAGCTTAATCTTCATCAACCAAGCATCTTCTTCCATGTTGTTAGAGGAGGAGGAAGACATGATGCCTGGCTTGATAGATCTGACCAAAAACAACAAGAAAAGAGAACAGAAGATTTCTCTGCGATACGGTGGTCAACAGGTTCGAGGAGTATATAAAGATTTTTATCTTGGGAGACAAGCAAACAGAAGAAAAACAGAGTCCGGAAGGTGTCCCAGGTGGGCACAACCCACCTGGGCACGCTTGGCTTGTCTCCTGTGCCCACCAGGGTACGCTTCCTGGAAGTTTCTTATTTTCCTAATTTTCTAAATATTATAAAACTGAAAAAATGTGGATTTTTCGGAGTCCGTTTACTTACTATATCACATACCTCCTTATTTCACGATTCTTGAGTGTTCTGGAAGGACTCTTTTATGTGTTCATCTGGTGTCAAAGTTTGGACAATATTACTTTCAACATTAATGGGCGTACCTGAGATATAATGTTTTATTCGTTGCCCATTAATAACCTTCGAGTTAGTACCTTTGGCATTATTTATTTTGATAGCTCCAGACTGATAAACCTCCTCGATAACGTAGGGTCATTCCCATTTGGAGAGGAGTTTTCCTGCAAAGAACCTGAAACAAGAGTTTTACAAAAGAACAATTCTACAACTTTGAACTCACGCTTTTGGATTCTTTTATCATGCCATCTTTCAACTTTTTCTTTAAATAATTTGGCATTTTCATAAGCTTGGGTTCTCCATTCATCTAATGAGCTAATATCAAATAACCTATTTTCATCGGCAAGTTTGAAATCATAGTTGAGTTCTTTGATTACCCAATATGCTTTATGTTCCAACTCAAGAGGCAAATGACAAGCTTTTCCATAAACCATTTTATAAGGAGACATACCCATAGGATTCTTATATGCTGTTCTATAAGCCCAAAGTGCATCATCTAATTTCTTAGACCAATTCTTCCGGGACCTATTGACAGTCTTTTGTAAAATTAATTTTATTTCTCTATTGCTAAGTTTAACTTGACCACTAGACTGAGGATGATAAGGTGATGCAATTCTATGGTTAACATCATACTTGGCAAGCATTTTCCGGAAAGCACCATGAATAAAGTGTGAACCACCATCAGTCATTAAATATCTAGGGACTCCAAACCTTGGGAAAATAGCTTCTACCCATTTAGTAACATAATCAACAGCAACCAAAATATGTGTATACCCATTAGAGGAAGGAAAAGGTCTGATGTAATCAAACCCCAAACATCAAATGGTTCAATAGCAAGTGAATAATTCATAGGCATTTCTTGACGCTTTCCGATATTGCCTATTCTTTGGCATTCATCACAAGATAAGACAAACTTACGGGCATCCTTGAAGAGAGTAGGCCAACAAAATCCAGATTAAAATACCTTGTGAGCAGTTCTATCTCCAGCATGATGCCCTCCATAAGCTTCGTAGTGACATTTCTGTAGGATTTGTCCCTGTTCATGCTCAGGTACACAACGTCTAATAATACCATCTACTCCTTCTTTATAAAGATGTGGGTCATCCCAAAAGTAATGTCTTAAATCATAGAAGAATTTTTTTCTTTTGTTGGTATGTAAAGCTAGGTGGTAAATATTTAGCAACAATGTAATTCGCATAGTCATCATACCAAGGAGTATTATGAGAAACATTTATTGCAGCTAACTGCTCATCAGGAAAACTATCATCAATAGGTAGTGGGTCATCAAGCACATTTTCAAGCCTAGACAAGTTATCAGCTACGGGGTTCTCAGCTCCTTTTCTATCAGTGATATGTAAATCGAATTCTTGTAGCAACAGTACCCATCGAATAAGTCTAGGTTTAGCATCTTTCTTTTCCATAAGATATTTAATAGCAGCATGATCGGTGTGAACAATTACTTTTGAATCAATAATATAAGATCTAAATTTATCACAAGCAAACACCACTGCTAAGAATTCTTTTTTAGTAGTTGCATAGTTTCTTTGAGCACTGTCTAGAGTTTTACTAGCATAATGAATAACATTTAGTTTCTTATCAACTCTTTGCCATAGAACAACACCAACAACATAATCACTAGCATCACACATAATTTCAAAAGGCAAGTTCCAATCAGGTGGTTGAATAATAGGTGTAGAAATTAAGGCTTTCTTGAGTGTTTCAAAGGCTTGTAAACAATCATCATCAAAAACAAAAGGAACATACTTTTGCAAAAGATTCGTAAGAGGCCAAGAAATTTTAGAGAACTCTTTGATAAATCTCCTATAGAAACCAGCATGACCTAGGAAACTATGAATACCTTTAATATCTTTAGGACATGGCATTTTCTCAATTGCATCAACCTTAGCTTTGTCCACTTCAATACCTCTTTCGGAAATTTTATGACCCAAGACAATGCATTCATTAACCATAAAGTGGCACTTCTCCCAATTCAAGACAAGATTTGTTTGCTCGCATCTCTGCAAAACTCAATCAAGATTGCTTAAACAATCATCAAAAGACTTCCCATAAACAGAGAAGTCATCCATGAAAACCTCAAAAATCTTTTCACAAAAGTCAGAGAATATAGCAGTCATACATCTTTGAAAGGTAGCAGGTGCATTGCATAAACCGAAAGGCATACGTCTATATGCATAAGTTCCAAAGGGACAAGTAAAAGTGGTCTTTTCTTGATCAGATTGAGAAGCAGGTATTTATGAAAACCAGAATATCCATCAAGGAAGCAAAAATGTGTGTGCTTAGATAATATTTCTAGCATTTGATCAGTAAAAGGCAGAGGATAATGATATTTTCTAGTTGCTTTGTTTAATTTTGTAAAATCAATTACCATTCTATAGCCTGTAACAATTATTTTTGGAATAAGTTCATTCTTATCATTAGGAACAGCAGTTGAGGGAGTCCTGGATTAGGGGGTATCCGGACAGCCGGACTATATCCTTTGGCTGGACTGTTGGACTATGAAGATACAAGATTGAAGACTTCGTCCCGTGTCCGGATGTGACTCTCCTTGGCGTGGAAGGCAAGCTTGGCAATACGGATATGTAGATCTCCTTCCTTGTAACCGACTCTGTGTAACCCTAGCCCCCTCCGGTGTCTATATAAACCGGAGGGTTTAGTCCGTAGGACCAACCACAACAATCATACCATAGGCTAGCTTCTAGGGTTTAGCCTCTTCGATCTCGTGGTAGATCAACTCTTGTACTACTCATATTATCAAGACCAATCAAGCAGGACGTAGGGTATTACCTCCATCAAGAGGGCCCGAACCTGGGTAAACATCGTGTCACCCGCCTCCTGTTACCATCCGCCTAGACGCACAGTTCGGGACCCCCTACCCGAGATCCACCGGTTTTGACACCGACATTGGTGATTTCATTGAGAGTTCCTCTGTGTCGTCGTCGTTAGGCTGGATGGCCCTTTCAAATATCTATAGCGATGTAGTCCAGGGTGAGACTTTCCTCCCCGGATAGATCTTTGTATGCGGCGGCTCCGCACTGCGGGGCAACTCGCTTGGCCATCTGGAGCAGATCGAGAGTTACGCCCCTGGCCACCAGGTCAGGTTTGGAAGCATAAACCACACGGCCGACATCCACGGAGACTTGATCTTCGGGAGATTCGAACCCTTGCCGAGTGCGCCGCACGGTCACGATGAGCATGATTTAGCTCTACCATCGGACAGTGTTCGGGAGATCGCACCGGCGACCGTTCTGACCCTCAATTCGGAGCCCATTGCGCCATCCAAGGACGGGTGGATAGACCCTGTCACGGAGCCCATTGCGATTGAGCCAAAATACCGACCTTACCCTTCACGCGAGCCGTGACGCTGAACTGCCAGACTCTTCCCCGGTCATGGACTCCGAACCGCCTGTGCCCGTGCCTATCGAATCTGACTAGGCGCCGATCATGGAGTTCACCTCCGCGGATATCTTTCAACACTCGCCCTTCGGCGACATACTGAATTCATTAAAGTCTCTCTCCTTGTCAGGAGAGTCCTGGCCGAACTATGTCCGGCGGGATTGGGATGCGGATGACGAAGAAATTCACCGCCCACCCACCACCCACTTAGTAGCCACTGTCGATGATTTGACCGACATGCTCGACTTCGACTCCGAAGATATCGACGGTATGGACGACGATGCAGGAGATGAACAGGAGCCACTGCCCACAGGGCACTGGACGCCCACTTCATCATATGATGTATACATGGTGGACACACCCAAAGAAAACGACGACGAGGAATGGAAGGGCGCAGCGAAGGATCAATCCCTCGAGAAGCAGTCAAAGCGGCGGCGTAAGTGCCGCTCCAAATCCCGCGGCAGAAACAACGATCATATAGACCCAGCGATAGAGCAGGGTGAGCCAGCGGACGACGAACACGGCATTGAACCACCGTCCGACCACGGCAACACGGAGAATCAAACCGAACAACCCGACTCCGGCGAAGATAACAGTCCGGATGACATCACACCGGGAAGGCACCTGGAGCAACAGAATACCCATCAAAGGCTTGTTGCCACTGCGAGGAGTCTGAAAAAGCAGAAGCAAAGGCTCAGGGCTAGACAAGACACACTCAGAATTAGATGGAGTGAAGTACTCAACACTGCAGCAAAGTACGGCGGTAGTCGCCACACAAAGAGCTACCCGAAGCGGAAGCTGCTACCTGAATTTGATGAGGAGGCCTTAGATCCCCCGCAATCAAAAAACAAAACAGCCATCCGATCGGATAGACGACCTCGTGGCCAACATAGAGCGGAAAACGACGTCGCACACAAGCCAGTACGTGATCCACGTGAGGGCTCGCATCAAAAGGACGGCGCAACCAGATCCATCTACGGGCCAAGCAAGCGCGCTCCAGCACACAATGCAACTCAACAAAAATCCGAACACGACGGTACACCCAAATACAGGGGTGCCGCACACCCCCTATGTTTCACCGACGAGGTGCTGGACCATGAATTTCCAGAGGGATTCAAACCCGTAAACATAGAGGCGTACGACGGAACGACAGACCCTGGGGTCTGGATTGAGGACTACATCCTCCATATCCACATGGCTCGAGGAGACGATCTCCACGCCATCAAGTACTTACCCCTCAAGCTCAAAGGGCCAGCTCGGCACTGGCTTAAAAGCCTCCCCGAAAACTCCATTGGAAGCTGGGAAGAGCTCGCGGACGATTTTCGGGCAAATTTTCAAGGGACCTATGTCCGACCACCGGATGTAGACGATTTAAATCACATAACTCAACAGCCCGGAGAGTTAGCCCGAAAGCTTTGGAACATGTTTCTCACTAAAAAGAACCAAATAGTCGACTGTCCGGACGCCGAAGCCTTAGCAGCTTTCAAGCACAGCGTTCGAGACGAATGGCTTGCCAGACACCTCGGCCAAGAAAAGCCGAGAACAATGGCAACATTAACAAGCCTCATGACCCGCTTTTGCGAGGGCGAGGACAACTGGTTAGCCCGATGCAGCACCAGCGACCCAAGTACATCCGAAGTCAGGGACGGAAACGGGAAGCCACGACGCAGCAAAAACAAGCGCCAGAATAAAGAAGACAGCCTGAAGAGCACAGCGGTAAACGACGGATTCAGAAGCTCTCAGCCAGGTCAGCAAAAGCTGCCCTCCAAAGGCAACAGAGACGAACTGTCCAGCCTGAACAAGATTCTGGACAAACTATGTCAGATCCACAGCACCCCCGATAAACCTGCAAATCATACCCATATAGAATGTTGGGTCTTCAAGCAGTCCGGCAAACTCAACGCCGAACACAAGGGGCAGGATACACCAAGCGAAGACGAGGATGAGCCTCGCAAGCAAAGCACTGGGGAACAGAAGAAATTCCCACCAGAAGTCAAAACAGTAAACGTGTTACACGTGATGAAGGGGAGAAACAAAGCGGCACTCCTAGAGACACATGCCCCAGGGCCTATCACCGCGGAGTTCTGCCACTGGTCATCCCAACCGATCACCTTTGACCATCGGGATTACTCGGCAAGTATCCGGCATACAGGATGGGCTGCCTTGGTGTTAGACCTGATAATTGACGGATACCACTTCACACGAGTCCTGATGGACGGCGGCAGTAGTTTAAACCTGATATATCAGGACACAGTCCGCAAAATGGGGATAGACCCAACAAAAATCAGCCATAGCAATACTACCTTTAAAGGAGTAACGCCAGGCCCGGAAGCCCATTGCACGGGCTCCCTGCTACTAGAGGTTATATTCGGCTTTCCCGATAACTTCCGCAGCGAAAAGTTAACCTTCCACATCGCTCTGTTCCAAAGTGGCTATCAAGCACTACTCGGACGCGCAGCTTTCGCTCGCTTTAACGCAATACCGCATTATGCTTCCCTCATGCTTAAGATGCCCGATCCACGTGGCATCATTACAGTAAATGGAAATATTGAGCGCTCCTTGCGCATGGAAGACCGTGCAGCTGCCTTGGCAGCCGCACACTAAACGGCCTCACCAACTAGAGCATCTGACAGGTCGTTAAGACCACAGACGCGGTTAGACGAGTCCGGTGTAGCTATATATAATTGATACAGGTTTGATGGCTATACCCCTATAACATTAGAAGGGGCTCAACATGTGTAAACAAGTGACAATTAGGCTCAACTTTACTCATCTTGAACTGTACATGGTTTATTTAGTATAACCTACCTTTTGCACGACAACTTTTTAGCTAAGTTCCTCTCTTTTACAGATGACCATCGTGCTACACCCGTCCAGGATACGGCACAACGGAGACACAGGCGCAGACGTGCAGCAGGGACCCGTTCTAAGGATTCTTTTTAGATTAAGACCCTGCGTAAACCTGTTTTACTGTCTCTTGTTGATACACATCCCCCGGATTCTCAGTAAAATTGAGAAGGATGCTGACGTATTGGCATGTGGCCACGTCATAATATTGCACGTACCTGGACACCAGGGGCTTATTACAAAGGGCACTGTTTAGCCCGGTTTACATCATAAAGACTGAATACCTTAGGGAGTGTTCGGCGTCACGAGTTTGGCCTTATATGCATCAGCTCCGAATCATGTATTTGGTCAAATGTTGGGTTTGCCCGGATCCTATGTTTTGCTGCCTTACGTTCCGCTCTATCGGCTAAGGCGGCACCAGGAGAACTACTGCGATTGTGCCCTGGTTCATCCGGACGAGCACCTCAGTAGAGAAAGCCGAAAACTGACTGTCATGATATAGCGTGAGACTGCTCAACCACTCGATGACCTAGCGGAATCTTCGGGATTCCTCCGCCTTAACGAAGGGCCGTTTACCGACCAGGCATGTGCGCGCCCCGAATTCGGATGAGCGCGGAGCCACCAGGGGCTATATAGTAGCCCCACTGTCAAACTCCTCTGGCTAAGTGAAAGTGTTAAAGCATTATAGTCTGATTGCCTAGTTCGCTGCGCTATCACCTCCTTAATGGACCAAGACGTTGGATCAAGTGTGAACATGCGTCTTCTGCGAGCACCCCCGCATTACATGCGTGGGGGCTGAAGCCGACGACTGCCATCTTTCAGGTTATATACATATATACATAAACGGCCGCACGGGAGGTATTATAATTCTTTCAGGCACAAGTATAAAATAGCCTTTACAATTCAGTAAAACCTTGTTTTTCAATGGGAATACATGTCATTAGAACATAATATTCTTCGAGCATTGCGCTTCTATTGAACGAGCGCCCTCAAGAACTTCTCTAAAGTAGTGCTCGGTTGGTACTCGGCTCTCGTCCGAATCTTGGGCTGCAATGGCGGTGGCCTCCATCTCCGCCCAGTATGTCTTCACACAGGCAAGGTCCGTCTGCGCACCCTCTATGCACACCGACCTCTTCATCGCGTTGATGTGTGGCATAGCACCAAGGAACTACTGCACCAAACTAAAGTAATTGTTTGGCTTTGGCCTTTCCGGCCACAGATGATCCACAACAGACCTCATGGCGAGTCCAGACAACCTATTCAGCTCGGCCCATTCGGCCAACCGATCAGTCAATGGAAGCGGACGCTCTGGAACGTTAAATTGTGACCAGAACAGCTTTTCCACTTCGCGATCTTTTTGATCTCGGAAGTATTCGGCCGCATCAGCAGCACTCGCCACTAAGTCCAGATATGCGTCCGCAGAACTCCACAGCCGGTCGAAAGGGGCGTACCTAGGATCTCCAAACTTCATCCGGAGCATAAAGGGCTTCCCAGCCACGATATCCCCGGCTTGACGCAGCTCCTCCTTCATCGCTCTCATTGCAGAGCTGGTGTCTTTGGTCGCCATCGTGGCCTTCTCTAGGTCTTTCCTCTTCGCTCGATCTTACTTTTCAAGAAGCTCGTAACGGTCAGCGGCATTCTTCAATTCCACAGCCATCCTGGCTATCTCCTCCTTGCTTTGGCAGTGAGCAGCCTGTTCGGCTTTCAGCTCCTTAACTGCCTTTAGGGCAGCCACATCGCTTTTCCTGCCTTGTTCTTTGGCTCGGGCAAGTTCCGCCCGAAGGTTCTCCACGGCCGTAGCTCCATCTGCATGCACACACATGTTATAGATACTGGCATCATGCTCCTCTTCCATGTGTTGCCGGAGGAATCACATACCATGTGCCTTGTCAAGCCCCTTGTTGACAAGTACGATGTCGGCATCTGCCACGTCAAGCTGCCGCTTTAGCTCGGCAAACTCATCAGTCCGGCTGGCCACCGGACCCTCCGCCACCTGCATATTAAGGCAGCACGATTATTCCTGGGACTATGATCCTCTGTGCACCGTCGTCTTCGACAGCACCTAGAGTCTCAGGGGCTACTATCTACACGGGGCACATCTAAAAATGTGTGGTACTGTCAAAAATGTACATCATTTCGCGTACCTCAAAACCCGTCAGTAGACTCATAAAGGCTTCATGCAACCCGCTTTCGGCAAACGAAATCCTTTCAATCACCGTACCCATCAACGTGCGGTGCTCTTCTGAGATAGCCGCTCGCTCTAGCAGATCCCTCAGTACGTTCGACCGCACACCAGATGGTGCCGGACTCTTTCAATTGATCTCTTCAAGAGCCGGATACTGAGGACTTCGGGTGGCCATAGGATTGCCTTCTGGACGTGCCGGATCAGGAGAAACCCTCCGCGACGACACCTCGGGGTCGCCCGCCTCATGAGGCGGTATGGAAGGGGGAGGCGTTTCGCTCTCCATCATCTCTGGAAGAAGATCCCCTGAAGACGAGCTCTGCTAAGAAGGGCTAAGATCCGAACTGCAAGATAAATGCTTCGGTTATTTTCCTCGGAAGTAAAGCGAGGTATTTTCATTATTAAGTACCCTTTTACTTACAGCTCGGTGGAGGGCTGATCCCCTTGAGGGCATAGTGCGGCGGGGGTAGCCCCCAGGGCAGGACCCTCCGGCGAAGATTTCTTCCCCCGTTTGGAGACCATTGTCTCCAGGTCCTCGGAGGCGGTCCTCTTCCTTCCATGGGGAGAGGAAGTTTCAGTCCCTCCTCCCCGGCTAACCTCCTTTGCGGAGGCACTAGCCTCCTTGTTCCCCCCTTTATCTTCTCCTAAGGGCACTTGATAAGGCGTGATCTCCAGCATCCTGGTTAGCACGGGATTTGGTGAGGTCTCAGGGAGGGGGGCCGGACACCTGATCAACTTTGCCTTCGCTATCCAATCCTGGTCAAAGAGCGGCTTTTTTAGGGCGATGTTGTGATAAATAAACGGACAGTGTGTTCGGATGCGGGGCTACTTACTTGGGTATCCGGGCGATTGCAGCTCAGACCTGCATCCTCAGTGATGTCCGGACACATCATTTGTGGTCCGAAGAACAATTTGTACATCTCCTCGGGCATCATGCCGAGGAAGTGTTGGATAGCTCGCGGTCCCTCCGGGTTGAACTCCCACATGCGGAGGGGACGGCGTTTGCAAGGCTAGACTCGACGAACTAGCATAACTTGCACTACCATAACCAGACTGAAATCTCTCTCAAAGAGATCTCGGATACGGCTTTGCAGTATTGGCACGTCCTTGACTGGACCCTAGCTCAGCCCCCTGCTGATCCATGACATCAGTTGTGGTGGGGGACCTGAGCGAAAGGTGGGGGCAGCTACCCACTTGGCACTTCGGGGAGCTGTGATGTAGAACCACTCCCGCTGCCACAATCCGGACACCTCTGGGAAGCTACCCTCAGGCCATGGAGCGTCAGCAATTTTGCTTATTGAAGCGCCTCCGCACGCTGTGTGCTGCCCCTCGATCATCTTTGGCTTCACATCGAAGGTCTTGAGCCACAGGCTGAAGTGAGGGGTAATGCGGAGGAAGGCCTCGCATACGACAATAAAATGACGAAATGTGAAGAAGGGAATCCGGGGCCAGATCGTGAAAATCTAGCCCATAATAGAACATAAGACCCCTAACAAAGGGATCCAGAGCGAGGCCTAGTCCTCAGAGGAAGTGGGAGACGAACACGACACTCTCGTTGGGTTCGGGAGTAGGGATGACTTGCCCTCGGGCAGGCAGCCGATGCGAAATTTTAGCGGTCAGATATCTGGCCTCTCTCAACTTCTTGATGTCCTCCTCTGTGACGGAGGAAGGCATCCACCGACCTTGAAGGTTGGATCCGGACATAGTTGAAGGTCTGAAGTGCCTAAACCTGAGCTTTGGGTGTTGGAACTCGAGGCGGGAGGCGGATTCGATTAAGATCGAGAGGAAAAAGCCTAGTCCCCTTTATAAAGAGGGTGAATATCAAGCGTCCTCCTCGTGGCCGTTTGGGACTTGCCTAAGATCTAGGAGTCCTACCCATAGGCACACTTGGGTTACCCACGTCCGTATTGATGAGAATCCCGTGATAAAGGGGACACGATCTCTGATTTGACAAGACGTGCCAAGGAAACCGCCTCGCGAAACACGCTGAAATGGGTTATGAAAAACGATTCGAATAAAGACCTGGCTATGGTGTGATGTCACACTACGGGGTACGTCAGCAGATTAGATTTGTGGAAATATTATTCTCTCTATGGTGGTATGTGGAACTCGTTTTGCACAGCCGGACACGATCCTCGTGTTCAAAATCTTCTATGAAGTATTCGGAGGAGGAACCCGCTTTGCAATGCCGAAGACAATTTGCGCGCCGGACTCATCGTCATTGAAGCCTGGTTCAGGGGCTAGTGAGGGAGTCCTGGATTAGGGGGTATCCGGACAGCCGAACTATATCCTTTGGCCGGACTGTTGGACTGTGAAGATACAAGATTGAAGACTTCGTCCCGTGTCCGGATGGGACTCTCCTTGGCATGGAAGGCAAGCTTGGCAATACGGATATGTATATCTCCTTCCTTGTAACCTACTCTGTGTAACCCTAGCCCCCTCCGGTGTCTATATAAACCGGAGGGTTTAGTCCATAGGACCAACAACAACAATCATACCATAGGCTAGCCTCTAGGGTTTAGCCTCTTCGATCTCGTGGTAGATCAACTCTTATACTACTCATATTATCAAGAACAATCAAGCAGGACGTAGGGTATTACATCCATCATGAGGGCCCGAACCTGGGTAAACATCGTGTCACCCGCCTCCTATTACCATCCGCCTAGACGCACAGTTCGGGACCCCCTACCCGAGATCCGCCAGTTTTGACACCGAAAACAGTAATACCTCCTTTCTTAGGGACACAATGAACATGACTTATCCATCTACTATCAGCTATGGGATAGATTATACCTGCTTCCAGAAGTTTTAATATTTCCTTTCTTACCACTTCTTTCATCTTTGGATTTAACCGACGTTGATGATCAACAACGGGTTTAGCATCAGGTTCCATATTAATTTTGTGCTGACATAGAGTGGGAATAATTCCGTTTAAATCATCAAGAGTATATCCAATAGCAACTCAGTGCTTCCTTAGAACTTTCGATAATCTTTCTTCTTCATGTTTTGAATGCTTAGTGATACGTCTCCAATGTATCTATAATTTTTGATTGCTCCATGCTATATTATCTACTATTTTGGACATTATTGGGCTTTATTATCCACTTTTATATTATTTTTGGGACTAACCTATTAACCGGAGGCCCAGCCCAGAATTGCTGTTTTTTGCCTGTTTTAGGGTTTCGAAGAAAAGGAATATCAAACGAAGTCCAAACGGAATGAAACCTTCGGGAACGTGATTTTCTCATCGAATACAACTCAGGATACTTGGACCCTACGTAAAGACATGTAACAGGAGGCCACGAGGTAGGGGGCGCGCCTACCCCCCCCCCCCCAGGCGCGCCCTCCACCCTCATGGGCCCCCTGTTGCTCCACCGACGTACTTCTTCCTCCTATATATACCCACATACCCCCAAACGATCAGAAGAGGAGCAAAAACCCTAATTCCACTGCTGCAACTTTCTGTATCCACGAGATCCCATCTTGGGGCCTGTTCCGGAGCTCCGCCGGAGGGGGCATCGATCATGGAGGGCTTCTTCATCAACACCATAGCCCCTCCGATGAAGTGTGAGTAGTTTACCTCAGACCTACGAGTCCATAGTTAGTAGCTAGATGGCTTCTTCTCTCTTTTTGGATCTCAATACAATGTTCTCACCCTCTCTTGTGGAGATCTATTCGATGTAATCTTCTTTTTTGCGGTGTGTTTGTTGAGACCGATGAATTGTGGGTTTATGATCAAGTCTATCTATGAACAATATTTGAATCTTCTCTGAATTCTTTTATGTATGATTGGTTATCTTTGCAAGTCTCTTCGAATTATCAGTTTGGTTTGGCCTACTAGATTGGTTTTTCTTGCAATGGGAGAAGTGCTTAGCTTTGGGTTCAATCTTGCGGTGTCCTTTCCTGGTGACAGTAAGGGCAGCAAGGCACGTATTGTATTGTTGACATCGAGGATTGTCGGCGTTCTGGGAACGGGGGTCCCCAGACTTGCCTGCCTGCGGCGTGGCTCAAAGGGGGGCCCAGCACGGCCCATCTTCATCAACACAGACCCAAGACCCTCGCGAGGGGCCAAGCCTCGTGGGGCGGACGACACGGAGCTTCCTCAGGCATGGCCTCATCAGGCTGGCTCGCGAGGAGGCGGAGAGATCAAGGCGGGGTACCTCATGAGGTGCCCGTGACGCAAGCCATGACGACCAAGGGTGCCAGGCGGGCGCCAGCCCGCGCAGTGTCCTTCTTTCCTCTTTGGTGCAAAGGGAGCAAGCGCAGGCGAGAGCACCAAGCAAAGGCACCCGTTTCGGTGCAACGAGACCAAGACCAGTCCAACGGCAGGGAGGAAGTCATTGTGGAGCCCAAGCCAGCGTCACCACCAGAGCCTTTGGCAGGCGAGGACCAACTTTAGTCAGGATAAGTGTACCAGATGTTCCCCCTTCAAAATGGCCAATTGTTGGCGCCCTTCCCGCTCAATATTTGGGAAGAGGCCCAGGGCCTTTGCCTATAAATAGGACTAGCCACCCCCAGGGTAGGGGGGATCGAGAATCGGCCAACCCAGAAACAAGCTGGGATCGAGATCAGATCGCAATCGAGAAGAGAGAGAGAGAGAAGGGTGAGTGAACTCCTCCTAGCAGTTCGTCGCCCCAGCCAAGAATAGACCCTCGCGAGGCTGTTCTTCCTTGTATTGCTCATCATCATCATCCCAAGAGGCAATCCACCACACCACACACTGGAGTAGGGTATTACACCACAACGGTGGCCCGAACCAGTATAAACCCTGTGTCTCTTGTGCTGTTTTTTCCATAGCTTAGATCTTAGCGAGGCGGAGGGGTGTAGGTAGGTAGAAGGCGAAATCTTCGCGCGCACCCCAGTGTTCGAACCTCAAGGGTCAGCCAGAACCCGGAATCCGACATTTGGCGCGCCACGTAGGGGTGCGCCGGAATTTGTCTTCCACCACCCAGTTCTCCTCCGACCATCGCGTCCATGTCTGACGCTCGTCGGGCCCGCGCCGAGCGCCGGGCCGCTCTCGTTTCCCGCGTCGCCCAGACGGCTCCTATCGGTGGGCGTCCTCGTCATTCCCAGTCACCTGCCGTCAACGCCGCCACCGGCCCGGCGGGGGACGAGCAGCAAGCGTCGTCTCAGCATCCGTCTGTGCGGCAAGACGGCCGCACCGCTACTCCCTCGCTCACCCCAGCTGGTTCTTCGTCCCGCGCGCTCTGCCACCCATGGAGGCTCGAGCTACGCTCA
This sequence comes from Triticum urartu, assembly GCF_056163025.1. Classification (NCBI taxonomy): domain Eukaryota; kingdom Viridiplantae; phylum Streptophyta; class Magnoliopsida; order Poales; family Poaceae; genus Triticum; species Triticum urartu. The sequence goes on from NC_141878.1 coordinate 525,089,160, forward strand.
TCGCGGCAAACGAGCTCCTGCGCTACCGTCCCGTCGATGACGTCTATGAAGAATAGCTCGACCACATCGCCGAGCTCGTCCGCGCCGCAGGAGGCTCTCCTGCGCCGTCCGTTCCGCTGCACCGCACCCCGCCCCGCGCGGGCAACGAAGCTCCGGCGGCGCCCTGGCCGCCTCCTCCTCAAGAAGGCGCCATGGCTCCAAGGCGCGTGGCCCCTGGGCGGAACCCGCTCTATCAGGTGCCAGCGCGGCAAGAGCAGAGCTGCCAAGAAGTCCCTCGCCCGCAAGAAGCTGCCCGGGTGCTCCCTGCTCCAGCACGTCGCGACCATGCTCCTGCTCCCGCACGTCAAGACCCCACGCTGCTCCCAGCTGCAGCGCGTGGGGACATGCAAGACCAAGCTCTCCGTCACCCAAGGCCTCCCGTGGCCACAGCTGGCTGCCGTGCCTTCACCACCGAGCTATGTAGCATCGTGTGGCCCGGCAAGTTCAAGCCAGACCTGCCTCCTCGTTACGACGGCACGGCCGACCCTGTGGAGTTCCTCCAGCTCTATGAGCTGGGCATCAAAGCTGCCAATAGAGACGAGAAGGTCATGGCGAATTGGTTTCCCATGGCGCTCAAGGACGGGGCCCGCACCTGGCTCCAGGCACGATCTCCTCCTGGGACGAGATGCGCACCCGCTTCATCGCCAACTCCCAAGGTACTCGCGACCGGCCACCCGCCGTGAGCGACATGCACCACATCAAGCAACAACCCGGAGAGACCCTGCAGAAGTACATCCAGCGCTTCAACAACGCACGCCTCAAGATTCCCAAGGTGACTGAGGAGGCCATCATCTCAGCCTTCTCCAATGGCGTGCGCGATGTCAAGATGAAGGAGGAGCTGGCGATGCATGAAGACCTGTGCACTTCCTTGGAGTTGTTCAACTTGGCAACCAAGTGTGCCAGGGATGAGGAAGGGCGTCTCTCCCTCCTCGAGCTGCCTGCCGCAGACCCGGAAGAGAAGAAGCCCAAGGCCAAGGATGTGAAGCGCAAGGGGGCTGCCGTGCTCGCGGCAGAACCAGACACCAAGCGGGGCAGAGATCAGCCTGAACCTTCCAAGGGCAGTCGGTACTGTGTGTACCACGACCTCCACACTCACAACACCAACGAATGTCAAGAGCTCCAAGCCGTGCGAGAAGGAAGGATCGGCCGTCGCCCCGACCGCGGTGACCGGGGCTACGGTCGAGGAGGGGGAAGGAACGCAGGACGCTGGGAAGACCGCTGCCCGTGCTAAGGGTGGCGCGATTGACCTCGCGAGGATCGCTGGCAAGACCCGCCTCGCAAGGGATACTAGAGGGATCAGCCTCGCGAGGATCGCCCGCAAGGCAACGCAGGCCTCCCTTCGCTGCCGCCGTAGCCAAGGAGAAACGAGGACCGCCATCAGGACGAGGGGGCTGGGGGCTTCCAGGAGCCGTGCGCGATCGCCTGCATCCTGGGCGGGGCTCAAGCCCCAGCCTCTCAACGCATCTTCAAGCAGTTCACCCGCGAAGTGAATGCAGTCCTCCCCAAGCTCGAAGCCACGCGCCCTCTCAGGTGGTCGGCGTGCGCCATCATGTTCAGCTCAGCAGATCAGCTCAAGTGTGCGGCCATAGCCGGAGTCCTCCCGATGCTTTGTTCCCCAATCATCAGCAACATGGTGGTCATCAGGACCCTCATCGATGGCGGGGAAGGGCTCAACATCCTGTCCGTGGAAACATTCAACAATCTCCAAGTGCCCTACAACCAGCTTCAGCCAACCAAGCCTTTCTCTGGAGTCACCGACGGCTCCACGGTCCCGATTGGGCAGGTCCACCTCCCTGTCACCTTCGGGGCACGCGACAACTACCGCACCGAGCTCATCGACTTCGACGTCGCCCACATTCGCCTGCCATACAACGCCATCCTTGGGTACCCAGCGCTGGCCAAGTTCATGGTCGTAACTCACCACAGCTACAACGTCCTCAAGATGCCAGGAAATGGCGGAGTCATCACGGTGCCCTGTGAAGAGAAGGACGCGGTGTGTTCCCTGGAACGAGCCTTTCAGGCCGCATCACTGGAAGACCCGGATTGCGGAAGTAGGAGGCTTCCCGAGACCGCCCCCAAGAAGAAGAAGACATCGTCCGGCCCGGCCCCTCAGCAGGCAGGCCCCTTAGGGCCCGCGCCTGCCCAAGGGGAACCTCCTTCCATCGCATAGGAAAGCGCGCCCGGCGTCCTCCTCAGGCAGGGCTCGGGAGCTCTCCCCTGGAGGGCCACCGACCTGGCTAAGGTCACGAGGGAGGCGCTTGGGCACCACATGGAGGCGTGTTTCGAAGCATGTTTCCCTCAAGAAGGAGTAAGGCAAGGAGAGCCAGACCCTCAGGAGTTCGTTAGCAAGGCCATTCAGGAGCTACAGGAGTCAAGAGTCATGAAAGGCGGCCGCCGCCTACCAGCTGTGGCTCCCCATCCAGGCGAGGATGGTGGGCTGCGCGTCTGCATCGACATACCAGGGCTCAATCGAGTCACCTCTCTGGAGCGCCTCTGGCCCTCGCAAGTGGGGCGCTGCGAAGGTCCACCCCACAGCTACGTTCGCTTGCCTTACGGCTTGCCGAACGCGGCTGCCACGTACCAGCGCCTCATGAGGGATATCATGGAGGCTCAAGAGGCCAGGCGTTCCGCAGCCCTGGCGGAGATGGAGATGGTCCGCGAGGAGCCACCAGCGCCTCCGGAGCCTCCCGAGGCCCTTGGGCCTGGGGGCTCATGAGGATCGGCTTCCGCAGCCCACCGAGTCTGCTACACCAACACTCCTTCGTCCTCAACATCATCAGGTGACATCTTTCAAGTCTCATTTCCAGCTGGGAGCGCCCCCCCAGGGCTGCATTATTCCCAGGCCGCGTGGGTCCGTCCCTGCGGCATGTATCCCTTTTATTTCATGTTGTTAGCTTACCTTGTTGGGGGCGCCCCTCGGGCTGCATCATCCCCCAAGTCGCTCGGGCCAGACCCAGCGGCATGTATCCCTTTTGCGTTTATTTCCGGCCATGCGTTCGACCCACCATGCTTGATTATTTGATGCCTGTCCACGGCACCTCTTCTTCTCCATGCCGACCACTTGCACATTAAAGGGGGGGTACCTGAGCATCATGACTCAGGGCTTTTACTGGCTCTCCAGCCCTCACCTTCTAGCGTTGTCCACGGCATCGCGACCTGGCATACCAGCGACGGCTGAGACCAGCTCGAGGGCCGGGACCTGAGGACGTAGAGTGTCGGCATCTAACCAAATTTGCAGGGACACATCACAAGATAAGTCCCAGTGCCAGGCGCAACCCGCCTAGAGGTAGGGCCCCGTGAGTCCCGCGCTGGCTCACGGGTGCCCAGATACACCTCGCCAGGCCCTACCGTGCCAGCCATGTGTCAGGGCGGGGCTGTACACGCCCCGGGGGCTCCTCCCGGAGGGGAGCCCCCTCCCACATACCAGTGGAAGCACCATGCTCCGCACTGGTTGACGACACTGCCGAGGAGCGGCTATGCCCGTACACATACGGAAGCGCTATGCTCCGCGCTGCTGATAAACAACTGAGGGCGGCCCCCGGGCCGCATCAACATCAGGGAGCCCAGAGCTCAGTGTCTAGCCTCATCGTAACGCCTCCCCTTGGGAGTGCCGCGCGAGGGGGCTGGGCACGGGGGCTGCGCCTGGATCACGCCCAGACGCACGCCACCCAGCCAGGCCCCCCCGGGCCTGGTTCGTCGCACCTCTCTCCCCGAGTAGAGCCAAGGTACGAAGGTCGTTTGAGCGTCAAGGGGGACTCCTGAGCATCGCGACTCAGGAGCCTAACTGGTCACGTAGCCCCTCACTCCTTAGTTCCGAAAGGCTAACGGCGGTTGAGGTATGCGCGCGGCCGGGCTCTGCAGACATAGAACGGTAGATCCACCCACATCACACCTCCCTACTTGCTGTTCGTGCGCCAAGGGGGACTCCTGAGCATCACGACTCAGGAGCCTAACTTGTCACGTAGCCCCTCACTCCTTGGTCCCATCTTGGTTTCTGGTCGGGGCTAACGGCGGCTGAGGTATGCGCGGGGCCGGGCTCTACCGACGTAGAACATAAGAAAGTAGGAAGGAAAAGCGTAAATTTCAAGGAATTCAAAAGCAAATATTACAATCCACACTGTTATCTCAATGCCAAACGCAAGTTTAAACGCCTCCTCGAGGCATGATACATGTGCAGGAATTAAAGGCAGGACAGGAGCCACAACGGAGTCACTTGTCGGCGGTGGAGCAGCGCGGAGTGGGTTCGCCTCATGGAGCAGCGGGGTCGGCAGCGCCTTGCTTCGGCTTGGTGCTGAAGGCCCGGAACTTCCCCAGCAGAGCCTCCGCGCGACCCTTCGACTGTCAATTGTCATGGCAACCCCTCGTTCTTTCTATGATGGGTCTACAGGATCTCCTAAAGGAGCTGCGTCAGGCGAGGCCCTTGCGGTGTCTCCTCCACTCTCATCCACGCGAACCGCTTGCACGTTAAAGGGGGGTGCCTGAGCATCGCGACTCAGGGCTCCTACTGGCTCTCCAGCCCTCACCCTCTGGCCTTGTCCACGGCATCACGACCTGGCATACCAGCGACGGCTGAGACTCGCTCGAGGGCCGGGACCCGAGGACGTAGAGCAGAAAGGGGAGCAAAGGCGAGAGGGGAGGGACACGCGAGGACCTCGCCGAGCAACCTCACGCCTGCCGATGCACGGACCCGGCGACACACCAGAGAGTGGCCCCTGATTCTCGAGATAAGTCACCACCCGGAAGCACCAGCTACCGTGGCACCATCCCCGCACCTAATGCAATCCCGTGTTAGCGACGCCGCTCTCCTTTCTCACCGAACGACGGCTGCTTGAGCGCCAAAGGGGACCTCCTGAGCATCGCGACTCAGGGGCTCTTACCGGACCCCGGGTCGCTCACCTCCTGGCCTTGACCATGGCATCGCGACCTGGCATACCAGCGACGGCTGAAGCCGCCTTGGGACTGGGACCTGTCGGCGCAGAGCACCAAGCCCTCATGAGGTTCGAAAGGGAGAACTGAGCTAAGACGGAATGAGCAACTCGCACAATTCTACGACAAGGGTTATATTAACAAAACAGGATCACAGGCACCTTACAAGCCCCCACGGGACGCGTCTTTGATTCCTCGCAGGGAACAGATCCTAAAAGGACGCTAACTACACGCGCCCCTGCAAAAGACGCCATCATCAACAGTGGGCCGTCAAGCACCGGCGCCAACCCCATCCAGATCAGAGTCGGCGACGGCCTGACGAGCCCGCCCTGCTCCAGGAGCGGCGCTGGCTCGGGGGCTCGTAGCTGTCGTCGCTCGTCTCCGGAGTCGCGAAGAGCTCGTCGGAGTCGCTGGAACCTCCGACGCCTCCGCCGCCTGAGGAGCCGCCAAGGGAGCGGTCGACGGGCCCAGTCCCCGCCATAGCAGGGTCCCGACCACCTCTCCCGGGGCAGCACTCCAGCCGGCGCCCGTTCGCATCAAAGACCTTGAAGAACATCACCGAAGCACCATCATACTCCAAGTGGATCGCGAAGGCGCCTCTTGTCCTGCAGACCCGGGCGATTTCGCTCCAGCCTCGAGTCATGAAGACCTCGCCTGGGGCAACGACCGCGATCTCTGCCACGGTCGCGAGGGTGCTGCAGCCGGCGTGCTGCAGCCAAAGCTCCAGGAGTTCTCCCTGCGGGATGATGGAGGCGAAGAAGGAAGGAAGGCGAATCCAAGACTGAGGAGGCATGGCGGCGTGGAGCACGAACTCTCAGGAGGAACCCTCGGTGTGGACCCTAGGGGGGGACCCACACCTTCATGACCCGTCGGCGCCGACGGCGGCGCCGCCCGTGGCGATCGGCATCGACTCCTTCAGAGCCCTCGATGTGGGCGTACAAGGGAAGCGGGAACCCCGGCGGTGGCCGCTCGCACCAGGGCCTCGACACCACCTGATGGGCCCCCTCGTCCCGGTCGTGGAGGGCGAGCCGTTTCTTTGGTGGGAGCGGGTCTGGTTCCTCTCGGGGAGCCTTTCCCTTCTCTGCCATCGAGAATCGGCAGATCGGAGCCATCGCAGCAAGACGGAGCAAGGACCGGGAAGAAGGAGAAGCAAGAAGGGATGGACTGGAAGGGCGCGCACCGTTCCGTACTTATGGCCGGCGAAGGCCAACCGCCGACCTCCACGATCGCAGGTAATCATGATCCGCTTTGCATGGAGGGACTTGTCCAATCTGTGCAGTTGCCGAGGCACCGTGGGGAAGTGGAGACGCCCACGTCCAATCAACCGCCATGCGGCGCCCAAGGCCGCAGGCTGTTAGGGCCCGCGGCGCTTCGCACTTGCCCTTTCGCCTCCCTGCACGGCCAAGTCCGGGCGCGCCTTGGGCCCAGGGCTACTATCGGCGTTCTGGGAACGGGGGTCCCCAGACTTGCCTTCCTACGGCCTGCAGCGTGACTCAAAGGGGGGCCCGGCACGGCCCATCTTCATCAACACAGACCCAAGACCCTCGTGAGGGGCCAAGCCTCGCGGGGCGGACGACACGGAGCTTCCTCAGGCACGGCCTCATCAGGCTGGCTCGCGAGGAGGTGGAGAGATCAAGGCGGGGTACCTCACGAGGTGCCCGTGACGCAAGCCATGACGACCAAGGGTGCCAGGTGGGCGCCAGCCCGCGCAGTGTCCTTCTTTCCTCTTTGGTGCAATGGGAGCAAGCGCAGGCGAGAGCATCAAGCAAAGGCACCCGTTTCGGTGCAACGAGACCAAGACCAGTCCAACGGCAGGGAGGAAGTCATTGTGGAGACCAAGCCAGCGTCACCACCAGAGCCTTTGGCAGGCGAGGACCAACTTTAGTCAGGATAAGTGTACCAGATGTTCCCCTTCAAAATGGCCAATTGTTGGCGCCCTTCCCGCTCAATATTTGGGAAGAGGCCCAGGGCCTTTGCCTATAAATAGGACTAGCCACCCCCAGGGTAGGGGGGATCGAGAATCGGCCAACCCAGAAACAAGCTGGGATCGAGATCGGATCGCAATCGAGAAGAGAGAGAGAGAGAAGGGTGACTGAACTCCTCCTAGCAGTTCGTCGCCCCAGCCAAGAACAGACCCTCGCGAGGCTGTTCTTCCTTGTATTGCTCATCATCAGCCCAAGAGGCAATCCACCACACCACACACTGGAGTAGGGTATTACACCACAACGGTGGCCCGAACCAGTATAAACCCTGTGTCTCTTGTGCTGTTTTTTCCATAGCTTAGATCTTAGCGAGGCGGAGGGGTGTAGGTAGGTAGAAGGCGAAATCTTCGCGCGCACCCCAGTGTTCGAACCTCAAGGGTCAGCCGGAACCCGAAATCTGACAAGGATAACAAGATGGGGTTTTCTTCATATTGCATGAGTCTATCCCTCTACATCATGTCATCTTGCTTAAGGCGTCACTCTGTTTTTAACTTAATACTCTAGATGCATGCTGGATAGCGGTCGATGAGTGGAGTAATAGTAGTAGATGCAGGCAGGAGTCGGTCTACTTGTCTCGGACGTGATGCCTATATACATGATCATACCTAGATATTCTCATAACTATGCACAATTCTGTCAATTGCTCAACAGTAATTTGTTCACCCACCGTAGAATACTTATGCTCTCGAGAGAAGCCACTAGTGAAACCTATGGCCCCCGGGTCTATCTTTATAATATCAATCTCCTACTACTTAGTTATTTACTTTGCCTTTATTTTACTTTGCATCTTTATCATAAAAATACCAAAAAATACTATCTTTATCATATCTATCAGATCTCACTCTCGTAAGTGGCCCTATAGGGATTGACAACCCCTATTTGCGTTGGTTGCGAGGATTTATTTGTTTTGTGCAGGTGCGAGGGACTCGCGCGTAGCCTCCTACTGGATTGATACCTTGGTTCTCAAAAACTGAGGGAAATACTTACACTACTTTGCTGCATCATCCTTTCCTCTTCGGGGAAAACCAACGCAGTGCTAAAAGAGGTAGCAGTTAGCACTAATAATAACAGGATATATCTTCTTTTCGTCAAGATAAGCATATTTCAAAGTGTCTGGCAATTGTTTTAATTCAAACATAGTGATGCGGAGCATCCTACGGTCATCCCCATGGACCTACCATCATCTCACGAAGTGCCAAGAGGACCTATGACACGAGCTAGAGCTAGAGCTCTCGAGACCGAGGTGACTTCCTTCCTTAGTGATATCACATATGATCCTCTCGAGACATGGCTACTACCTAAGTCTGGAATGTTGTGCATGATCAGGTACCAAGAGGATCCTCCCGAAGATGCACGTGAAGACGGACAAGTCCCCAAGTTCATGGATGAAGAGAACCAACGAAAGGAGTCAGGAACAGCTTCCAGGCCCCGGACATCCGGCCCCAGCCTGGACATCCGACCCGAAGCCCGGAAATCCGGCACCCTCTGTCCAGAGAGCGTCAAGGCCAGCCCCTCTAGCCCAGACATCCGGCCACCCTAGCCCGGACATCCGGCCTCTCATGAAAGCCCGGACATCCGGCCCGACGCCTGGACATGCGACCTCCCCTGTCTGCGCACAGTGTAAGGGCCCGAGGCCCGTGTACCCCTTCGCCCACCTAGACTATATATACTTCCCCTCCTCCCTCTTTCTAGGGTTAGCATTGGATTCGCTCATACTTGAGATAGAGCTTTGCTCATCCATACGGATCTACTCCTTGAGAGAGACCGCGGCCCCTCTTCAGAGAAGATCCACATTGTATTCAAGACCTCCTCACAGAGAAGACCCCCATCAAGACCTCCTCACGGAGAAGAACCGGTTACCCCTTGTATCGTCCCTTGTTGACTTTGGATCGTGTGATCTCTATGTGTACTCGGATCTAGCATATGTGTGATCGTTCCTGTTGGTTTGAGTGATTCTCTCGTGTTTTCCCTCGTGTTCTTCGTGTTCTTCTCGAGATCCGCTCCTTTCGTGAAAGATCGACCATCTAGGGTTCCACCCTACATCATCTTGGTATCTAGAGCCACGTTGATCATGATTTCGGAGCCTCCCCATTGTATTTTCTAGCCTTCTTTTGTTGATTTTGTCCTTAATTCGAAAATTTCCCACAAAAATAGCCCCCCCCCCAATTTTTTTGGGATTTGTTGGTGTGATGAATTTTTGTTGGATTTGATCCGCGGATTTCATGTGTTGCAGGTAAATCTAGCTTTCCCCATCTTTTCCCCAATTTCCATCCACAAAATCTCCCGAATTTTGCCCCGATTTTGCCTCTTCCACGCGGAGTTCCTCGAGTTCGTCCACGGATCCAGAGCCCAGACATCCGGCCCGAACCCCCGGACATCCGGCCCTCAAGCCCGGACATCTAGCCACTGACAGCATCACATCCATCCACCGCCCCGTTTTCCGTCCAAATTTTGTTCTGGTGCCCACATCCACTTCCACATAACACCACCACTTCCGCATAGCACCACCATTTCCCACATACACCACCATCGATTACCACTACCAACTCCGACAATTTTGTCACGTTTTGCTTTGAGAATTTGAGTTGCGGTTCCGTTTCCTATTGTGTTTCGGCTATTTAGGTACGGTTCGACATCGACATCACCACCTCTCATCTTCGCCACAGACGCGTCATCGACAACAACCACTTCATCATTTTGACACTATAGCGTAAGCAAGAAACGGTAACCTCATCTTGGTATCGTGATATATCATTCTTGCCATTCCATTGATAACCACCATAGCCCAATTTTGCGTATCTTACCCATCGAGACTAGCCTTTGAGTATTGTCGGCAACGTCACTTGTGCACATTAGTGGTCATACTTCACATTACATACTTACCATATCATCTTGGTATATATCTTGATATCATCTTTTGTGTCACAAATTTGTCATCGCATACACAATTACTATCTTGGTTCGTGAAACATTGCATGAGAAAAGAGCTCAAAAGAGAAAGAGCAAAACAAGCTTTTAAGCAAAAGGGAAAGATAAGCAAAGAGCTTTTAAGCAAGAACCATAGCATCATACTACATTAAGATTGTCATACTAGATCTGGATCATATCATCGGAATACCATACATAGAGCATACTTGTGATAGAAGCCGTTGCATTTTTGCTTAGTAGGTTGTGCACAAGTCTTCGTATCCACCTATTGTGCAATCGTGCTAGCGTCTCTCTAGTGTTGTGCACCAAGAGCATTTTCGTGGATTCCACATTTTGGCTCATCCTTGGTTGCACGACCCCATTTATCTCTCTGCGTGTGTATTTCCGTGCACCATATTTTGCTATTGGTCTACTTGTTGCATTGCAAATTTGTGAATCTTTTCCAACATTATTGAGGCTCACTAACAATTGCATCAAATTTTGTGCCACCATCCTAACCGACCTCCACTATAAGCTTTTACTTGTGTAGGTGTGAGAAACCGACAAGAATTGTTACCAATTGTGTTATTTCCTTGTTCCACATTGAGTGATCATTGATCCATCTTCAACATCAGTCAAGGTACATTTGGTATAAGTTCTTCTCTTTCTCCCACTCACATATTTGCTTGGAATGATGGATAGGCCAAGTACTTCTACCAACCCACTCTTCATCGAGCAAGACGACGACATGTCCTCCTATGTCACAAAGAGCCACCTCTTTGGTGCACAACGTGCTTTGCATCAAGAGCAACAAGCAATGAGTGAATGCATCGACAACCTCGCCACCGACTTGCGACTCTCTGAGCAACATACAAGAGACTATTTCGACAACAAGCTCGATGACCACAAGCAAGAGAATGACGCACGAATGGACGAGATTCGTGCTTTGTTGCTCAACCACTCTTCTTCCACTTCGTCCTCCTCAAGACGGAGCCTCTCAAGTCGACACTTCGACTACACCATCTCTGGCTCAACTACACCGACATCGAATACTCTTTGACGTGTCGCGCGCCAAGATCGTCAAGAAAACTGCAACCCTCTACACGACTACTACTCTCAAGAGCAACGACACCATCAAAACCAAGCTAATTTTGCGCAAGCACAAGAACGGCAACGCCAATGCCAATACGAAGAGGAAGAGCGAGCGCGTCTACACCAAGATGCACAAGATACCGAGGCACAACGTCAAGACCAACAATTGCGAGAAGCTCAAGCACTTGAGGCGCAACGTGCCCTTCAAGATTCAAGTCGAGTCGTAGCCACGCACAACTGACAAGCTCATGAGCAACAAGAAGCGCTTCGCGAAGAGGTTCAAGAGAGGATTTTTCAATCAAGAGTGCATCGTCAAGTTCCTCAAGCTCCTCAACAAGCTCGACAAGCACCTCAAGTTCAACTAGAGCAAGAAGACAATGGAAATCATCCACGACAAGAGCAAGTTGAGGGAGACAATCCTCCTCGTCAAGGACGTTGACGGTGTCCTGGACTAGGGGGTACTCACCACCTCATCTCCTGATCTGCTAGATTGGGCCGAGGACCCCCATGGCCGTATACTCATGGGCCACTTCGGACAGTTGCCATATACATGGAAGATTCCAAAAGACTTGGTGATCAAGACAAGGACTCCTCCCCACCGGCGTATTCGGCTAGGACTCTTGTTATCCTAGGCCTCCAGTGCATTATATAAACCGAGGCCAGGCTAGTCGATAGAGATATACATACAATCATACCGTAGGCTAGCTTCTAGGGATTAGCCTCTACGATCTCGTGGTATATCAACTCTTGTAATACTCATATCATCAATATCAATCAAGCAGGACGTAGGGTATTACCTCCATCAAGAGGGCCCGAACCTAGGTAAAACATCGTGTCCCCCGCCTCCTGTTACCATCGATCCTAGATGCATAGTTCGGGACCCCCTAGCCGAGATCTTCCGGTTTTGACACCGACAGACGTCATCACCCTCGACCCCAAAACAAAGAAGAGCAACGCTACGACAAGCTAAAGTTCGGCATGACCAAGTTTTCTAGAAGCAATGATCCCGAAGAGTACCTTTCATGGGCATTGAAGGTTGACAAAATCTTCCGCTTGCACAACTATGAGGAAGAGAAGAAGATCGCTATGGCATCCCTTGAGTTCCAAGATTACGTCCTCATTTGGTGGGAACAAGTCATTGAGCGTCGAGAGGCAAGAGGTGAACCACCCATCACTACTTGGGCGCAAATGAAGGATGTCATGAGAGCACACTTCGTGCCAACCTACTACAACCGCGACCTCTTAAAGAAACTCCAACTCCTCAAGCAAGGAACCAAGAGTGTTGAAGAATATTACAAGGAAATGGAGATTGCAATGATACGAGCCAACATCACGGAACATGATGAGCAAACTATGGCACGTTTCTTGAATGGACTCGGTCATCCTATCAAGAAGATCTCTGACTTTCAACCATACTCGAACCTCATCGAGCTAGTGCATCAAGCTACCAAAGCGGAACGTCAAGTGCAAGACGACTTCAAGTATGCCAAGTACTCATCCAAGTCCTATGGCTTCTCCAATACCCAAGCTTTAACGACTCCAACACCTTCTACCTCAACCAAGCCATCTACAAGCAACGCCGACTAGTCGAGTTACAAGAAAACTTCGACAACCTCAAGTCATCCTCCTACAACAAGCAAGTTCAAGCCGAGAGCTTCATCATCATCTCCCCAACCGATGAGACCATCAAGACAAGTTCCTTCAAATGCTTCACATGCGGAGGCCGAGGCCACAAGTCCTTTGGGTGTACCAACAAGCGCACCATGATCCTCAATGATGATGGTACATACGAATCCATGAGTGAAGGAGAAATGGAAGCACTTGAGCAAGTGGCCATGCACCGGCAAGTGAGCGAAGATCAAGAGGATCAAATCTTCTATGACGAAGATTCAAGTACCGCTCTCGTTGTCTCCAAGGTCTTGACTCTTCAACATCAACGAGAAGAAGACCAAAGATACATATCTTTCATACCAAGGCCGGCATCAATGGAAGGTCCGTCAAGGTCATCATCGATGGAGGGAGTTGCCATAACTTAGCAAGTGAAGAACTATGCTCCAAGCTCCAATTGGCCAAGATGAAGCACCCACATCCCTACAAAGTTCAATGGCTTAGCGACTCCAGCACTATCCAAGTCGAGCATAGAGTACAAGTCTCCTTCAAAACCGGAGCTTACGAAGACACTTTGGAGTGTGATGTCGTTCCAATGACCGTTTGCCACCTTCTTCTTGGGCGACCATGGCAATTTGATCGAGGTGTCATCCACAACGGCCGTACTAATCACTATATCTTCAAGATGAAAGGAAAGGAGTACATACTTCACCCTATGTCTCCAAGCCAAGTGATCGCCGACAAGCAAGCCACCCATCGTGGAGAGAATAGTGAGAGAGCTAACCACCAAAAAGAGAGTGAGCGCCACAAGCCCAAATCGAGTGCCTCCACGATGAGCAACAAGAAGAACTTAGTTCTATTTGCCACCAAAAGTGAGATAAGAGAAGTGTGTGAGAACCCATCAAGCACTATGTCCTTTTGTGCAAGGACGAGGCACCAAAAGCTAACACCTCTCACAATCTACCTTTAGTGTTATCTTCTCTATTGCAGGAATTCCAAGATGTTTTCCCCTATGAGCTACCTCTGGGTCTAGCTCCACTACGAGGCATCGAGCACCGAATCGACCTCATACCCGGAGCTCCTCTTCCTAACAAGTCTCCATACCATGTCAACCCCGAGGAAACTAAGGAGATCCAACGGCAAGTACAACAACTCATCAACAACGGCCATGTACGAGAAAGTTTGAGCCCTTATGCTGTCCCGGTAATCCTTGTTCCCAAGAAAGATGGTACATATCGCATGTGTTCCGATTGTCATCCTATCAATGCTGTTACCGTGCGTTATCGTTACCCTATTCCACGCCTAGATGATATGCTTGATGAGCTTAGAGGAGCTACCATTTTCTCTAAGATTGATCTTAAGAGTGAATACTATCAAATACGTATCCAAGAAGGTGATGAATGGAAAACCGCATTTAAGACCAAGTTTGGCTTATATGAATGGCTTGTTATGCCAATGAGTTTATCCGAAGAACCCGGTACTTTCATGCGACTCATGCATTTTGTTTTTCGACCTTATATTGGTGTATTTGTTGTGGTCTAATTTGATGATATCCTTGTCTTTAGCAAATCTTTAAAAGACCATGTCACCCACCTTTGCACTTTGCTTCAAAATCTTAGAAAATAGCACCTTTTGCTAATATGGACAAATGCCTTTTCGGTGTTGACAAGCTTATTTTCTTGGGTTTCGTTCTCTTCTAAGGGTGTTCATGTAGATGAATCTAAGATCAATGCTATTAAAACTTTTCCCCAACCAACCAACTTGCAACAAGTGTGTAGTTTCCTTGGTTTAGCTGGTTTCTACCGTAGATTTGTGAAGGATTTTAGCACCATTGCTTCACCTTTACATGCTTTGAGTAAGAAGAATGTGCCTTTGTTTGGGGACCATCCCCAGATAATGCATTCAATGAGCTTAAGAATTTACTTACTCATGCTCTCGTGCTTGCTTTACCAAACTTTGACAAACCCTTTGAGATTCATTGTGATGCTAGTGGTAATGGCATAGGAGGTGTGTTAAGACAAGAGAAGCACCCCATAGCTTACTTTAGTGAGAAACTTTCCAGAGCGCAACTCAATTACCCCATCTATGACAAAGAGCTATATGCTTTAGTGCGAGTTTTGCATCAATGGGAACATGATATTTGCCCTCATGAATTTATCATCCATACCGACCATGAAACACTTAAATACCTTAAGGGTCAAACTAAGTTGAACAAGCGTCATGCTAAATGGAGTGAGTTCATTGAGTCTTTTCCTTATGTCATCAAGTACATTAAAGGTAAGGAAAATGTTGTGGCAGATGCACTTTCCCGCATATGCATGCTTGTTACTAACCTTGAATTGAATGTCATTGGTTTTGAGCATATAAAATACTTGTATGTGCATGATCCTACTTTTGCTATTGCTTATGCCAAATGTTTGACGCATACATCTTGGGAGTGCTACTACATCAAAGATGATTATCTTATGAGAGCTAACAAACTTTGCATCCCTGAGTCTTCTCTTCGTTTGCTACTTTTGCAAGAATCTCATGGCGGAGGACTAATGGGACACTTTGGACGCGACAAGACATTCGCTACGCTCTCCAAGAACTATTATTGGCCCAAGATGTTCCGCGACGTCAACCGCTTCACCAACTGATGCTCTACATGTCGCAAAGCTAAGTCTAAAGCTCAATCCCATGGTCTCTATATACCTCTTCCAATTCCGTATCAACCATGGGAAGATATTAGCATGGATTTTGTGCTTGGTTTTCCTAGAACTAGAAATGGAAAGGATTCCGTATTTGTTGTTGTGGACCGATTATCTAAGATGGCTCATTTCATTCCTTGCAACAAGATAGACGATGCTTCTCATGTTGCCAATCTCTTTTGTATGGAAATATTGCGCCTACATGGAGTACCAAAGACGATAGTCTCGGACCGCGACATCAAGTTCCTAAGCTACTTTTGGAAAACCTTATGCGCAAGCTCGGAATCAAGCTACTCTTCTCCACGGCATACCATCCACAAACCGACGGCCAAACGGAAGTGACAAACCGCACACTCTCCACTCTACTTCGCGTGCTAATCAAGAAGAACATCAATGAGTGGGAGGAGTGTCTACCTATCGCCGAGTATGCCTACAACCAAGCAAGACATTCGACTACCGGCAACTCCCCCTTCGAGGTCGTCTACAGTTTCAACCTGTTGTCCCCATTGGACATTCTTCCTCTACCACTACAAGAGTGCACAAACATGGACGCGAGTGCCTGAATCAATTATCTCAAGAAGATGCATGAAGATACAAGGCACACCATTGAGCGCCAAGTACAACGACTCGCGACCAAGCTCAACCTCAACAAGCACCCTGGGGTATTCAACATTGGAGATCTTGTGTGGCTACACCTTCGCAAGGACCACTTCCCCCACGAACGCAAGTCCAAACTTCTACCACGGGCGGATGGACCCTTCAAGGTGCTTGAATGCTAAAACAACAACGCCTACAAGATCGACATTCCACGCGACAAGTACTCCGTGAGCGACATCTTCAACGTCAAAGATCTCTCTCCCTACCATGGTGATGAAGATTTCGATCCGAGGTCGGATCTTTCCCAAGGGAGGGGAGATGATGCAGAGCATCCTACGGTCATCCCCATGGACCTACCATCGTCTCACGAAGTGCCAAGAGGACCTATGACACGAGCTAGAGCTAGAGCTCTTGAGACCGAAGTGACTTCCTTCCTTAGTGATATCACATATGATCCTCTCGAGACATGGCTACTACCTAAGTCCGAAATGTTGTGGATGATCAGGTACCAAGAGGACCCCCCCCCCCCCCGAAGATGCACGTGAAGATGGACAAGTCCCCAAGTTCACGGATGAAGAGAACCAACGGAAGGAGTCAAGAACAGCTTCCAGGCCCCGAACATCCGGCCATGACCCCAGACATCCGGCCCCTCGAGCAGCAACCGCCCAGCCGCCAAGCACCTACAGGCCCCGGACATTCGGCCCTAGCCCGGACATCTGGCCCGAAGCCCGAAAATCAGGCACCCTCCATCCAGAGAGCGTCAAGGCCAGCCCCTCCGGCCCAACATTCGGCCACCCCAACCCGGACATCCGGTCCCTCGTGAAATCCCGGACATCCGGCCTGACACCCGGACATCCGGCCTCCCCTGTCTGTGCACAGTGTAAGGGCCCGAGACCCGTGTACCCCTTCGCCCACCTAGACTATATATACTTCTCCTCCTCCCTCTTTCTAGGGTTAGCATTGGTTTAGCTCATACTTGAGATAGAGCTTTGCTCATCCATACGGATCTACTCCTTGAGAGAGACTGCGGCCCCTCTTCGGAGAAGTTCCACGTTGGATTCAAGACCTCCTCACGGAGAAGACCCCCATCAAGACATCCTCACAGAGAAGAATTGATTACCCCTTGTATCGTCCCTTGTTGACTTTGAATCATGTGATCTCTATGTGTACTCGGATCTAGCATATGTGTGATCGTTCTTGTTTGTTTGAGTGATTCTCTCGTGTTTCCCCTCGTGTTCTTCATGTTCTTCGCGGGATCCGCTCCTTTCGTGAAAGATCGGCCATCTAGGGTTCCACCCTACATCACACGGGAACACCTTTAGGTGGAGGAGGACCTCCTAGAGTTTCAATAGGCAAATTGTGTTTAAGCAGAGGATGTTGTTCAATGAAAATCTTATCTATTTCATTTCTTTCATGCATATGTAAATAATTTTCATGGTCAAATATTGTTCTAGTGGATCAGTAGGAGGCACAACAATAGAAGCAAGACCTATTAATTCATCTTTACTAGGCAAATCTTTTTCATGAAGCTTTCTACTAAACTTGGAAAAATTAAACTCATGAGACTCATCACCAAAACTAACACCGAAAATTTGTTTCTCACAATCTATTCTAGCATTAACAGTGTTCAAGAACGGTCTACCAAAGATAATGGGACAAAAGTCATCTTGTGGGGAACCAAGAACAAGAAAAACAGTAGGGTATTTTATTTTCCCACACAAGACTTCAGCATCTCTAACAATCCCAATTGGTGATATAGTGTCTCTATTAGCAAGTTTAATAGTAACATCTATGTCTTCTATCTCTGCGGGTGCTATGTCATTCATAATTTCTTGATATAAGGAATAAGACATATCACTCACGCTAGCACCTATGTAACATAAACCATGATAATGGTGATCTCCTATTTTAACTGAGATAACGGGCATGCCAACAACAGGTCTATGTTTATCCTTTTTATCAGGTTTGGCAATTCTAGCAGCTTCTTCGCAGAAGTAAATAACATGCCTATCTACATTTTCTTCCAAGAGATCCTTAACCATAGCAATATTAGGTTCTACTTTAATTTGTTCATCAGGTTTAGGTGTTCTAATATAGCTTTTGTTAACCACAGTTGAGACTTTAGCATGTTCCTTTATCCTAACAAGGAAAGGTGGTTTATCAATATAAGCAGAAGGAACAACTGGATCAACATTGTAAAGTATAGTTTCTTCTTTAGCTGGTACCGATTCTTTAATTTCTTCTTTAATAGCTGGGTGATATTTAAACCACTTCTCTTTAGGGAGATGCACATGAGTAGCAAATGATTCACAAAAGGAGGCTACTATCTCATAGTCAAGTCCATATTTAGTGCTAATTCTTTTAAAAGCATCTGTATTCATAAAAGATTTAACACAATCATACTTAAGCTTAATACCTGACTCCTTACCTTCGTCGAGTTCCCAATCTTCAGAGTTGCATTTAATTCTTTCCAAAAGATCCCACCGGAATTCAACAGTCTTCTTCATAAAAGAACCAGCACAATAAGTATCAAGCATGGTTTGATCATTACGAGAAAGCCGAGCATAAAAATTCTGGATAATAATTTCTCTTGAGAGCGCATGATTGGGGCATGAATATAACATTGACTTAAGCCTCCCCCAAGCTAGAGCGGTAGTTTCTCCTTTACAAGGCCAAAAAAATTATATATATATATATATATAATTCCGATCATGATGAACTAGATGCATAGGATAATTTTTTTATGGAACTCCAATTTCAATCGATTTCAATTCCAGGATCCAATATCATCGCATAGCCTATACCATGCTAATGATTTTCCCTTCAAAGATAAAGGGAAAACCTTCTTCAAACTTCATCTACGGGAAACCTGCAAGCTTGAACAATCCACAAATTTGTTCTACATATATCAAGTGCATATCAGGATGTTCGGTTCCGTCTCCTGCAAAAGGATTAGCTAGCAGTTGTTCTATCATACCCGAAGGGATTTCATATTCAATATTTTCAGTAGGTGCAGTATGTTGAGGGGTAGCTAATTGTGGTTCCGATCGAGGCGAAGATACCCCGAACAGACCCCTCAAAGGATTGTTTTCCATAGTATCAATTGACAGTAAATTTCAGCACACTATATAAATGTTTCCTTACCAAATTCCACTTACCAAAGGCGCTTCACTCCCCGGCAACGGCGCAAAAAAATAGCCTTGATGACCCACAATTATAGGGGATCAATTGTAGCTCTTTTCGATAAGTAAGAGTGTCGAACCCAATGAGGAGAAAAAGGAAATGTCAAGTGATTTTCAACAAGGTAATGTCTGCAAGTGTTGAAATTGTAAGTAATAGAGTAGTTTGATAGCAAGATAATATGTAACGCGCAAGTAACGATAATAGTAGAAAAAGTGCAGCAAGGTCGCCCAATCCTTTTGAGGCAAAGGACAGGCCAAAACGGTCTCTTTTGATAGGTAAAGTGGTCTTGAGGGTACATGGGATTTTCATCTAGTCACTTTCACCATGTTGGTTTGATTCATGTTCGGTACTTTGATAATGTGATATGTGGGTGGACCGGTGCTTAGGTGTTGTTCTTACTTGAACAAACATCCTACTTATGACTAACCCTCCTGCAAGCATCCACAACTATGAGAATAGTATTAATAATAAATTCTAACCGTAGCATTAAACTTTTGGATCCAATCGTTCCCTTACGGAATAGCGCATAAACTGGGGTTTAAGCTTCTGTCACTCTCGCAACCCATCATCTAATTGCTACTCCACAATCCCTTAGGCCCAAGTATGGTGAAGTGTCATGTAGTCAACATTCACATGACACCACCAAGGTAATCACAACATACATACTATCAAAATATCGAACACATATCAAGTTCACATGATTACTTGCAACACGATTTGTCCCGTGACCTCAAGGACAAAAGTAACTACTCACAAATGATAATCATGCTCAAGATCAGAGGGGTATTAAATAGCATATTGGATCCGAACATATAATATTCCACCAAATAAACCATATAGTAATCAACTACAAGATGTAATCAACACTACTAGTCACCCACAAGCACCAATCTATAGTTCCCGTAACAAGATTGAACACAAGAGATGAACTAGGGTTTGAGATGAGATGGTGCTGTTGAAGATGTTGATGGAGATTGCCCTCCCCAAGATGGGAGAGTTGTTGGTGATGATGAGGACGATGATTTCCCCCTCTGGGAGGGAAGTTCCCCCGGCGGAATTGCTCCGCCGGAGGGCAAAAGTGCTCCTGCCCAAGTTCCGCCTCAAGACGGCGGCGCTCCATCCCGAAAGTCCTCCCCTCTTTTTTTTCTAGGTCAAAATGACTTATATACCAGAAGATGGGCACCGGAGGTGGGCCTAGGTGAGCACAACCCACCAGGGCGCGCCTGGGCTCCCTGGCGCGCCCAGATGGGTTGTGCCCACCTGGTGGGCCCCCTCTGGTAATTATTGGCTCCAATATTCTTCATATATTCCATAAAAATTATCCATGAAGTTTCAGCTTGTTTGGAGTTGTGCAGAATAGGTAGCCTGACGTAGCTTTTCGAGGCCCAGATTTTCAACTGCCGAAATTCTCCCTCTTTTTGTATACCTTGCATATTATGAGATAAAACGCATTATAATTACTCCAAAAAGCATTATTATGGATAAAAACATCATAAATAACAGTAGGAAAACATGATGCAAAATGGACGTTCACCGTGTGCCATGACGGGTCACAAACGTCATGAACAACATGACCGCACACCTGTCCGCAAACATCCATGTAACCGCGAGGGTCGGCTCTAATACCAGCTTGTAACGCCCCGGACACACCCGTCGGTGGTCGTTACTCCTAGCGGGATCTAGACTGGCCCCACGGATCAATACTAGTCTTTTCTACACACTTTGTCCTCACTCGTGCGCACCCGGGAGCAACTTCCCGGTCGATCACCCATCCTGAAACTACCCCAAGCTGAGCACGCTTAACTTTGGAGTTCTGTCCGAATGGGCTCCCAGAAAAGAAGGAATTCCTTATTTATCTGAGTAGTCTATCATCCCTAATAAGCCAGGCTATCACAGAGGAGGGTGGCGGGAGGAAGTAGGAGGGAGGAGGGCGATGGCGGGAGGAGGAAGAGGCGGTGGAGGGACTGAGTAGAGGGATAAGGGAGCCTTTGCAGTAGCACGGGACACGAGCCTGCGCTACTGCTAAGCCCATTAGTTGCAGCGCGGGCCAAATACCCAATGTTGCTGCTAGGCGGGGCCGGGGAGCTGGGCCTGTGTATCTACAGTAGTAGCGCGGGCCCATGCCCCAACACTACTACTAAGGCCAGCCCCTCGGGGCATGATACGTCTCCGTCGTATCTATAATTTTTTATTGTTCCATGCCAATATTATACAACTTTCATATACTTTGGGCAACTTTTTATACTATTTTTGGGACTAACATATTGATCCAGTGCCCAGTGCCAGTTCCTGTTTGTTGCATGTTTTTTGTTTCGCAGCAAATCCATATCAAACGGAGTCCAAACGGGACAAAAACTTACTGAGATTTTTTTTTGAAATATATGTGATTTTTGGGAAGAAGAATCAAAGCGATATGATGCCCCAGGGGGGTGGGCACGCCCCTGGCCCTCGTGGCCACCCCGTAAGGCGGCTGGTGCCCTTCTTTCTCCGCACGAAAGCCAATATCCGGATACAAATCGTGTTAAAATTTCAGCCCAATCAGAGTTACGGATCTCTGGGAATATAAGAAACGGTGAAAGGGCAGAATCAGGAACGCAGAAACAGAGAGAGACGGAGAGACAGATCCAATCTCGGAGGGGCTCTTGCCCCTCCGCCGCCATGGAGGCCATGGACCAGAGGGGAAACCCTTCTCCCATCTAGGGAGAAGGTCAAGGAAGAAGAAGAAGAAGGGGGGCCCTCTCCCCCTCTCTCCCGGTGGTGCCAGAATGCCGCCGGGGCCATCATCGCGACAACGATCTACACCAACACCTCTGTCATCTTCACCAACGTCTTCATCACCTTCCCCCATCTATCTACAGTGGTCCA
This sequence comes from Triticum urartu, assembly GCF_056163025.1. Classification (NCBI taxonomy): domain Eukaryota; kingdom Viridiplantae; phylum Streptophyta; class Magnoliopsida; order Poales; family Poaceae; genus Triticum; species Triticum urartu. The sequence goes on from NC_141878.1 coordinate 525,111,049, forward strand.
CTCTCCCGCAACCCGATGTAACCTCTACTTGAACATGGTGCTTTATACTTCATATTATTATCCAATGATGTGTTGCCATCCTATGATGTCTGAGTGGATTTTCGTTGTCCTATCAGTAATTGGTGAATTGCTGTGATTGGTTTAATTTGCTTGTGGTTATGTGATGTCCTTTGTTTCCCATCATATGAGCGCGCGCGTGGATCACACCATAGGTTTAGTTGTATGTTGATAGGACTATGTATTGGAGGGCAAGAGTGACAGAAGCTTCAACCTAGCATAGAAATTGATGCATATGGGATTGAAGGGGGACCAATATATCTTAATGCTATGGTTGGGTTTTACCTTAATGAACGTTAGTAATTGCGGATGCTTGCTAATAGTTCCAATCATAAGTGCATAGAATTCCAAGTCAGGGATGACATGCTAGCAGTGGCCTCTCCCACATAAAACTTGCTATCGGTCTAGTAAAGTAGTCAATTGCTTAGGGACAATTTCGCAACTCCTACCACCACTTTTCCACACTCGCTATACTAATTGTATTGCTTCTTTACCTAAACAGCCCCTAGTTTTTATTTATGTGCTCTTTATATTCTTGCAAACCTATCCCGTTACACCTACAAAGTACTTCTAGTTTCATACTTGTTCTAGGTAAAGCGAACTTTAAGCGTGCGTAGAGTTGGATCGATGGTCGATAGAACTTGAGGGAATATTTGTTCTACCTTTAGCTCCTCGTTGGGTTCGACACTCTTACTTATCTAAAGAGGCCACAATTGATCCCCAATACTTGTGGGTTATCAGGGCACGGTGGGAACCACTTAGTAGTGGTGGTGGTCTGGTGGACCAGCGATACTGCTAATGGGCACCTGCAACACTGGGCTACACGACGTGCTACTGCTAAGCAGCAGTGGCGCGGTCCATTTACCCCGCACCACTATTACCTGTTTATCTGTAAGCTTTTCCCTAGTAGTGCCACTTTGCAACAATGCAGGAAGCAGTTAGGAAAGGTGTGGAGAGGGAATTCGGAGTGCTTCAACCTTGTTGGGACATTGTTCGTGGAGCTGCAATGATGTGAGAATCAAAAACTTTATGAAAGCTGATGACATGTTGTATTATTTTGCACAATATGATTGGTGAGGATGATGTTGATGGTGTTGGCCAAACCAATGATTTTGAAACACCTGGAGAACAAAATGAAATCCCGGAAAATCAAGATGCAAATCAAGTTATGAACTTTCTGCAGATGCATGAGAATCTTCAAGGTCATCAGTGCACGCGCAGCTACTCACTGATCTTGTGAAGCATATGCGGACCCATAATCGAAACCAAAGAGTTAATGTTTGAGTTGTGCACTTAAAATAATTTTTATGTAAGAACTATGTATTTTAGCTATCAACATTTGTTACTTACTCCCTTCGTAAAGAAATATAGTGATCTAAACACTCTTATATTTCTTTATGGAGGGAGTAAATGCGACATTGGCATGTATGATGGACATGCATGGATTTGCATGTATTTAAGAGTCTGGTTTTAAGGTATATGAATACTGGGCATAAAATATGAGTGACAGTTTAGATGCGTCTGCGGACATATAGAGACGCGGATTTAACAAATCCGGCTCTAGATGCTCAAATCCTTCACCATGGCATGACCCTTCACTGCTGCTGAAGAGAGGCACCTATATTTCTGTTCTGAACTGGAGACAAGTATATTTCAGTTGGGAGTGGCTAGGGTCAGGTGACTGATTTTAGTATCTGGGCCGGTCACTTTTTATTACTAGAGGAGATGTTGTGCTTCTTTTGAATTAGTCAATTAGCCTTAGAGCATCTACAACCGCATATGATAAATCTGACCCGTCAAACATCCGCGGATGCGCCTGGACGCATCCGCAGGTAGTGACCGGCACTCTTTAAATTAGCACAACTGTATCAGGACATCTCATAATAGATTCTCAAATCCATATAGAAGCATGCAAATAATAAAACCTATGTACTACGTATCCTCATCGGGGATGTTGATAATCTCCGTGCCCGACTCTCGCACCATGGGCGCATCTGATACGTCTCCGTCGTATCTACTTTTCCTAATGCTTTTCCTCTTGTTTTGGACTCTAATTTGCATGATTTGAATGAAACTAACCCAGACTGACGCTGTTTTCGACAGAACTACCATGGTGTTGTTTTTTGTGCAAAAATAAAAGTTCTCGGAATGGAACGAAACTTTGCAAGGATTTTTTATACAATTAAAGAGAATTTCTGGAGACAAGAACCACCGGAGGGGGGCACCTGGGTGGGCACAACCCACCAGGGAGCGCCCCCCTCCAGGCGCGCCCAGGTGGGTTGTCTCCACCTGGTGGCCCCGCGGACCCTGAAACCGACGCAATAAAATCCTATTTTTCCAGAAAAAAATCAAGGAGAAAGAATTATCATTTTCCACGAGACGGAGCCGCCGTCACCTCCTATTCTTCATCGGGAGGCCAGATCTGGAGTCCGTTTGGGGCCCCGGAGAGGGGGATCTTCAATCTTCGTCATCACCAACCCTTCTCCATCGCCAATTCCATGATGCTCCCCACCGGGAGTAAGTAATTCCTTCATAGGCTCGCTGGTAGGTGAGGAGTTGGATGAGATTCATCATGTAATCTAGTTAGTTTTGTTAGGGCTTGACCCCTAGTATCCACTATGTTCTAAGATTGATGTTGCTATGACTTTGCCATGCTTAATGCTTGTCACTTTGGGCCCGGGTGCCATGATTTTAGATCTGAACTGTTTATGTTATCACCATTATATCTATGTTCTAGAACCAATCTTGCAAGTTATAGTCACCTACTACGTGTTATGATCCGGCAACCCCGGAGTGACAATAGTCGGGACCACTCCCGTTGATGACCGTAGTTTGAGGAGTTCATGTATTCACCGTGTATTAATTCTTTGTTCCGGTTCTCTATTAAAAGGAGGCCTTAATATCCCTTAGTTTCCTATAGGACCCCGCTGCCACGGGAGGGTAGGACAAAAGATGGCATGCAAGTTCTTTCCATAAGCACGTATGACTATTTACGGAATACATGCCTACATTATATTTATGAACTGGAGCTAGTGCCGTATCGCCCTAGGTTATAACTGTCACATGATGAATATCATCCAACAAATCATCGATCCAATGCCTACGAATTTCTCTTATATTGTTCTTGCTAAGATACCGCTACTATTGCTGCTACTACTATTATCAAAACTATCATACTACTTTGCTACTGATCACTTTGCTGCAGATAATTAATCTCCAGGTGTGGTTGAATTGACAACTCAGCTGCTAATACTTGCAAATATTCTTTGGCTCCCCTTGTGTCGAATCTATAAATTTGGATTGAATACTCTACCCTCGAAAATTGTTGCGATCCCCTATACTTGTGGGTTATAAAGACCTTTTTCTGGCGCCATTGCCGGGGAGCATAGCTATATTTGTTGAGTCACTTGAGATTATTATCAATTTATCGCTATGAAGAATCTGAAGGATGCTAAGACTAAGATTTTTCCCTCTAATATGAGGAGAGGTAAGGAACTGCCATCTATCTCTACTTCAGATGCACCTTCTGTTATAAGTAAACTCACAACAACACCACATGCTATCAATCCTGATATGTCGCAAGTTATTGATGATGCTACTTCTGCTATGAATGATGCTTATGATGATGCTAGTACCTTGCTTGATGATGATGTGCCATTAGGTGAATTTCTTGATGAACAAATTGCTAGAGTAAGACAGCATGATATTGTTGAAACTGATGATGAGCTTGAAACTAAAAACCTTGAAACACCTATTAGATCTAGTCCTCCTAGATATTAATTGCCTAAGGTACCGGAAGGTTATGTTATATGAGGAGATAACTAGAGATATTCTTGCTTGTAGGGATAGAGATGATCTAGAGAAATTATTATGCAAGTATAAAGAGAAATCTTTGAATGCTAAAATGAAATGTGATCCTAAGTTTGCTACTTCACCTATATTTGTTGATGAAGGATTATGAATTCTCTGTCGACCCAGAGTTAATTACTTTGGTTGAATCTGATCCTTTCCATGGTTATGAAACTGAAACTGTTGTGGCACATCTTACTAAGTTGAATGACATAGCCCCTCTTTTTGCTCATGGTGAGAAAATTCGCTATTACTATATCCTCAAACTGTTTCCGTTCTCATTAAAGGGTGATGCTAAAGCTTGGTATAGTACTCTTGCTCCTGGTTGTGTGCGTAGTCCCCAGGATATGATTTATTACTTATCTGAAAAATATTTCCCTCCTCATAAGAAACAACATGCCTTGCAGGAAATATTTAACTTTGTGCAAATTGAAGAAGAGAGTTTCCCACAAGCTTGGGGGAGGCTTCTCCAAAATCTTAATGCTTTGCCTGAGGATCCTCTTAAGAAAAATGAAATACTTGATATCTTCTATAATGGACTGACCGATGCTTCTAGGGATTTCCTAGATAGTTGTGTTGGTTGTGTTTTCAGGGGACGAACTGTTGGGAAAGCTGAAGAATTATTGAATAACATATTGAAAAATTATGATGATTGGAATCCTCCCGAACCACCGCTTAAACCCACTCCAAGGTAGAGAGGTATTTTATATCTCAGTCCTGAAGATATGCAAGAGGCAAAGAATTCTATGAAGGAAAAGGGTATTAAAGATGAGGATGTCAAAAATTTACCTCCTATTGAAGAAATACATGGGCTTGATACACCACCACTTCCTAAGGTGGTAGAGGTAAATTCTCTAATGAAATTCAATGATAATGACAATCCTCACAATATGCACCCTAGCCAATGTCTTTATGAGTTTGATAATTACATTAGAAAATAAGGTCACTTCAATGCAAATATTATGAAATAATTAAAATACAATTCTGATATGATTGCTCGCTTGAGTGACTTGTTATTTAGAATCTCAAATGATGTTAGAGGTGTGGGGAAGCATGCTTCTATGGTTCAAACCCAGTTAGAACAAGTTGCTAAATCTCAAAGAGAGTTGTTAGATGAAATGAATAATAATATCAATGATCATGTTGTTAGAGTAATGACTAGAGGAGGTAGAATGACTCAGGAACCACTTTATCCTTAGGGACACCCAAAGAGAATTGAACAATATTCTCAAAGAGTTACCACTGATGCACGTAGTCCTTCTAAAAAGAAAAAAGAAGAATAAAAATGATAGGACTTTGCATGCCTCTAGTGAACCTGAAGTAGAAAACCCTCCTGATAATGATAATGAAGTCTCTATCTCTGATGCTGAAACTTAATCTGGTAGTGAACACTCGCCTTCTGATAATGATGAGGTTCATGAAGACACTCAAACAAATAATAAAGAACCAGACAATGATGAGATAGAACCAGCAATTGATCTTGATAGCCCACAACCAGAGAATAAAAGATATGATAAAAGAGACGTTGTTGCTAGAAAACGAACCATGGGTTCAAAAACCTATGCCCTTTCCACCTAAGCCAACTAAAAAGAAAGATGATGAAGAATTTGAACACTTTGCTGAAATGTTGAGGCCAGTCTTTTTGCGTACTCGCTTGACTGATATCCTTAAAATGTCTCCTTATGCAAAGTACATGAAAGACATCATCGCCAATAAGAGAAAAATACCGGAAGCTGAAATCTCCACCATGCTTGCAAATTATACTTTTAAAGATGAAGTACCTAAGAAACTTGGAGATCCGGGAATACCAACTACTTGGAGATCCGGGAATACCAACTATACCTTGCTCCATCAAAAGAAATTATGTGAAAACTGCTTTATGTGATTTGGGAGCTGATGTTAGTGTTATGCCTTTCTCTTTATATAAAAGACTTGATTTGAATAAACTCACACCTACTGAAATATCTTTGCAAATGGCTGACAAATCAACTGTCATACTGTGAGGATGTGCCTGTTGTTGCTAATGTTACTATTTTGACTGACTTTGTTATACTTGAGATACCCAAGGACAACAACATGTCGATTATCCTTGGTAGACCCTTCTTGAATACTGAACGTGTTGTTATTGATTGCAATAAAAGCAAGATCACTTTTCATATCAATGGTAATAAGCATACGGTGCACTTTCCGAAGAAACAATTCCAAGTGAATGGTATTAATGTTATTGAAAAATCTCCGACAATCACTATTGGAAGTTTTCAACTACCTTTACCTACTATCAAAAAGAAATATGAAATGCTTATTGTGGGGGGCATTCATATCCCCGTTGAGGTAACTTAGTGATTTACGAAAGTTCTTTGGTTTCATGCTAATCGAAAGTGGTTGGTAATAAGACTTGATCAACCTTATTAATGGATCATTTTTGAGAGGTATGAAGTTGATGGATTTAGTAGGCACTACCTTCTGTCCCTACCTTTTGTTTTATGTTTTTATTAGTTAAATAAAATATAATGCCATGTTTTGTCTGTTTTCTGAATTTCCCGTGCAATAAAAAAAGAAAAAATGTCCCAAAAATAAAAGTTCTCAAAATGCTTTGAAAATTTAATACGATTTCTGAATATTTAAGAATTTTTGGTGCAAATAATATCAGAGGGAGATGCACCAGGTGGTCACAACCCACCTGGGCGCGCCAGGACCCCCAGGCGCACCCTGGTGGGTTGTGGTCCCCACATGGGCCCCCTCACTTATTTCTTCATCCCACATCACCACATACCTCCAGAAAAAAATTGCCATTGCTCTCTCTCTCTTTCTATCATGTTCTTGCTCTCAAACCCACGATCTCTTTGCTCGAAGCTCCGTTTCCGAAACTGTTTCGGGGGATTGTTGCTTGGTATGTGACTCCTCCATTTGTCCAATTAGTTTTTGCTTTAGTGGTTTATATTTTGAATAATTAGCTACCCTTGGTGCTGCTGTACATGAGCTTTCATGTTGAATTCTTAGAGTTTTAAGTAGTTTGAATACTTGTTATGGCCTTTATACGTCCCTATGAGTAGTTGCTACCAATCTTGTAAAAGTTTTGTTGAGAAAATTTTATGGACTAAAAATTTCAGAATTTTTGTTCATAGGAAAAACATGAGCATCGTGAGGAAGTTTGCTTCCAAGAAGAACTCCAAGGGAGTGATTGGGGACTCATCTGACAGTGATCTCCATACCGGAGAATGGCGGAGCTATAGCCGTGCGAATGGCCGCATAACTCGTTCATGGAAGGGGCCGGAATCCTTCAAGAGTTTGCACAATATGCTGCTAATGCCGACCTCGCCGACTTCATCGCATCTAAATGTGAACAGTATCATCTCCTCACAAACTCCTTTGTGCAAAGTTTTAATTTCCTTCCTAGGAATAATCCCCCTGAAGTGTAGTTTAATTTATACGTTGAACCCCATCAGATACCGCTTACTGAATTTTGTGAAATATGCTTGATCCCTTCCGATGGGAGTTTAGGAGATCCTAGGCCTGCAGACTTCGAAGGTTTTTATCACACTCTGTCTATAGGGGATGAGAGAGGGGTGTCAAGTGGCACCGCTAATAGCTTGCATTTTCCTGCCGTGCATCATTTTGCTCTTTTCATTGCAAAGTGCTTGCTTGCTAGAGAGAAGGTGGGTGCACTTAGTGCCCCATACCTTGTTGTTTTACGTCGTGCACTTCAGGGCGACACCACTTATAGTTTGGGAGCTATTGTGGCACGTTGCCTCCATATTAATAAATCCAAGGGCAAAATACATGGTGGTATTTACGCTACTCGCTTGGCTAGTCGCTTTAACATTCAGATACGCCAGCATGATTATCCTTTGCCCAAGGTTTACCTAGACCGCGCGGCCATGGAACACCACCAGTTTATTGCAGGCGATTACCCTAACATTCCTATTCCTTATAACCTAGTTTTCAATGTGAAAACTCGTGATATTATTCCATTGCATGCACCTGATTTGTTTGATCCTATTGCCATGGGTGGATACAAGATTATGCTTGCGGACATCGTCGCCTACCGGAACAACCTAGCTGCAGGACAGGCTGAGCCTCAGCAGTGGGATCCACAGGTGCCCGCTCCTCAACATTTCGACATGGGACCCCATGGTTTCTTCAACTACTTATTACCAAGTCAGGACAAAAGCCTAAGCTTGGGGGGAGTACGTATTTCCACCGACATTACATTCATGTTCACACATTTCATTCCAGTTGTCAGTGTCCACACTTTTTCATTGTACTATCCATGTTAAATTTATTTTCTTGCTTTCTTCTTGTGCGTTTGAAAAACTTTGAGAAAATACAAAAATATTTCCTGCTTATTTTTTATTTTTCTTTCTAGAGTAGTTAGTTGTAGCACTAAAAAGAAAACCCAAAGAGATTCCCTTCTTCTTTTGCTTGTTGGGAGCTTTCCCGTGTAAATAGTTTCTCGTTTTTGCTTTCCCCTTTTGTTTGCTTGCTCAAGAAAACCAAAAACTCCAAAAATATTTCGGTGTGTTTCTCTGAATTTCTTTTCTTTTTATTGAGTCGTACCGAGGAGAAGACCACGATGAAAATGTTGAGTGGCTCTCATTTGCATAATTGTTGATTTAACAAAGAGCCCATTTTACTTTGTCTTCTCCTGTTGAATAAAATATTTGCAGATTCTAGCTTAGTCCACGACACTCTTGCACTTCTATTATTTTCATATCGTTCGGTCGTGCAAGTGAAAGGCCATAATGACGATATTTGATGAACTAGCCATGGCAGAGAGAAACGGGTATGAACTCGACTTGTTCTGTTTTTGTAAATATGTTTAACCTAGTATCCATGATTCAGCTCACTATGATTAAACATGTTTGCAATGACAATTAGAGATTCTAGTTCCTCATGCCATGCATAAGTAGCTAGGAGTGGATAATGATTTATCTTGGATGTGAACATTGCGTTAAAATGATTGTGATGTAGTATGATGATATGGTATCCTCCTTTGAATGTTCGAGTGGCTTGACTTGGCACATGTTCATGCATGTAGTTGAATCAAAATCAACATAGCCTCTATGATATTTATGTTCATGGTGTGCATATCATACTCATGCTAGTGTCCAATGTTACTTATGCATAATGCATGTTCATGACCGTTGTTGCCCTCTAGCTGGCCGCTTCTCAACCTGTTTGCTAGCCTTCACCTGTACTAAGTGAGAATTCTGTTTGTACATCAAAAACCTTGAACCCAAGTTATTCCAGATGAGTCCACCATACCTACCTATATGCGGTATCACCCTGTCGTCCTAAGTAAATTTGCCATGTGCCATCTCTAAAAACTTCAAATAAATATCCTTTTTGTGTGCCTCAATTGTTCATGGAACGACAGGAGGTAGTCGGTATCTTCCATGCTAAGCGGGTTATTCCCAGGTTGAGTGTTTATTCACTCGACATTGCATGAGAAAGGGGCGGTAATAGGGATTCCCAATCCCAAATTGCAAACAGTAAAGAGCTTACAAATAATCAAACAAAAACTCCTACGGAGTCATAACCCTTACTTTATCGCTTGGGAACCGCACTAACGTGTTTAGCATGGAAGATATAGATAACTAAAGGTCGTGAAGTAAACAAGAAGGGTGCATTTCTTAAAATTTCATTTACCTCTGTTTTAAAACTTGAGCTCTGGCACCGCTGCAAATCACTGCTTCCCTCTGCGAAGGGACTTTCTATTTACTTTTATGTTGTGTCATCACCTTCTTAAATAAGCGCCAGAACCTGAGAGCGCTGCTGTCATGCTGATGCATTGTGTGTAGCTAATGTTGGGTGCATCATGACTGGATATTTTCTACCATGAATTACAATGTTTAGTTGCTGCTTGAACTTTGGAGGTGCTCTACATTTATGTTTTGCGGTCTCAGAAAGGTCCAGCGAGATACCACTATTGTCATATTATATCATGGTTGTTTTGATAATTTGTTGTTGTTTGAGATATCTTATTATTGATCGCTAGCTGATTATGTCATTGATATGAGTTAATATAATTTTTAAGAGTTATTGTCGGCATGGTTAGTTATATTATTGGTTGAAAACCTGGATGATGTTTAAGCTTATTTAGGCAAACAAGAGCAAAAGAGTTAGTAAAAGTTTTTCTTTTCCACTTTCAGTTTATCAACTAAATTGCTTGAGGACAAGCAAAGTTTTAATCTTGGGGGAGTTGATACGTCTCTGTCGTATCTACTTTTCCTAACGCTTTTCCTCTTGTTTTGGACTCTAATTTGAATGATTTGAATGAAACTAACCTGGACTGACGTTGTTTTCAGCAGAACTACCATGGTGTTGTTTTTTGTGCAGAAATAAAAGTTCTCGGAATGGAACGAAACTTTGCGAGTATTTTTATACAATTAAAGAGAATTTCTGGAGCCAAGAACCACCGGAGGGGGGCACCTGGGTGGGCACAACCCACTAGGGTGCCCCCCTCCAGGCGCGCGCAGGTGGGTTGTCCCCACCTGGTGGCCCCGCAGATCCTGAAACCGACGCTATAAAATCCTATTTCTCCAGAAAAAATCAGGAAGAAAGAATTATCGCGCTCCACGAGACGGAGCCGCTGTCACCTCCTGTTCTTCATTGGGAGGCCAGATCTGGAGTCCGTTTGGGGCTCCGGAGAGGGGTATTTTCGATCTTCGTCATCACCAACCCTTCTCCATCGCCAATTCCATGATGCTCCCCACCGGGAGTAAGTAATTCCTTCGTAGGCTCGCTGGTCGGTGAGGAGTTGGATGAGATTCATCATGTAATGTAGTTAGTTTTGTTAGGGCTTGATCCCTAGTATCCACTATGTTCTAAGATTGATGTTGCTATGACTTTGCCATGCTTAATGTTTGTCACTTTGGGCCCGGGTGCCATGATTTCAGATCTGAACCGTTTATGTTATCACCATTATATCTATGTTCTAGATCCGATCTTGCAAGTTATAGTCACCTACTACGTGTTATGATCCGGCAACCTCGGAGTGACAATAGTCAGCACCACTCTCGGTGATGACCATAGTTTGAGGAGTTCATGTATTCACCGTGTGTTAATGCTTTGTTCCGGTTCTTTATTAAAAGGACCCCGCTGCCACGGGAGGGTAGGACAAAATATGTCATGCAAGTTCTCTCCATAAGCACGTGTGACTATTTGCGTAATACATGCCTACATCATATTTATGAACTGGCGCTAGTGCCGCATCGCCCTAGGTTATAACTGTCACATGATGAATATCATCCAACAAATCATTGATCCAATGCCTACGAATTTCTCTTATATTGTTCTTGCTAAGTTACCACTACTATTGTTACTATTGCCGCTGCTACTATTATCAAAACTATCATACTACTTTGCTACTAATCACTTTGTTGTAGATAATTAATCTCCACGTGTGGTTGAATTGACAACTCAACTGCTAATAATTGCAAATATTCTTTGGCTCCCCTTGTGTCGAATCTATAAATCTGGGTTGAATACTCTACAATCAAAAGCTGTTGTGATCCTCTATACTTGTGGGTTATCGCCGGCTGCAGCTCCCGAGCCTCTGGCTGCTCCGCTCCGGCCTTCTCCTCCTCTATATCCGTGTTGAGCTCGGAGAAGAGCGCGTCGGACGCCGCCTGCTCCTGTCGGAGGAACTGTCGGTTGGCCTCCATGTAGGCCTCATCCACGATGGACTTCAGGATGGCCTGCTGCTCTGCCATCTTCGCAGCTTGGGCGATGGTGAACTCCGCCTCCGCCTCCGCCATGTTGAAGCCCTACTCCGGAAGCTTCGCCTCGTCCTCCTTCGGATCCGCCTCCTCCATCAGCTCCGGTAGCGGCTCTCCTTCCTCCTCCTCCAACCCCGGCAAGTCTGAAGGCAGCCCCACAGTGATGCGGGCGGCGCGCCTTTTCTGGATCTCCTCCGCGATCTGCCTTCGGCGCTCGGGCGTGAGCATAGTGTACGTGGTGATCAGCCGCCTGACCATGGCTATGCCGGAGAGCGGGGAGAGCAGGGGAGAGCGGGGGAGAGGAGGCGGACGGGCTCGGGTGATGGCGGAGAGAGGGAGGAGGTGGATGGGCTAGGGTTGGGAGACGCCAGCCGGCTTAAATAGCCAGATTTGACCTCGGGCGGAGGGTCGAAGCGGCGCCATGCGGCGTTCGCACCGCGGCGATGGAGGAGGCGTCTATCGGAGCACCGAATTTTCAGGCGAGTCCCCGTGGGACCCCATTGTTAGTCCTACATGGCGGACGTGCCCGGGCGTGACCGGACGTCCCCATATCTACCTCATATTTGGGTTGGATATGAGGGGTGCCGGTCAGCCCGTATGTTTGAGGCTCGTTTGAGGGGACCGTCTGCATCCAAAAATTATGACCGGTTAGTGACTGAGCGGCCCGCCTGGACATATGAGGCGAGTTTGGGATGCCCGGTTGTAGATGCACCTACGTATCTTTGTTCCTCTTACACATACATGGTACGCAAGCACCAGAAGAACTTTCACACAAGCAGAGACCAGGCATCGTTGTGTTGCGATAGCTAGCTAGGGCAAGCCTAGCAAGATTCTTTAAGCTCTTGGAGAATTTATCTAGCTACGCTATATGCATACAAACACATAAAATCTACCTGGAGAAAAACCCTTATCTTTCAGTATCATTATTTTTTATTACATGTTGTATTCTTTGCATGTCTACCGTGCAACTTTCTTCCTTTGACACATCTTTGAATGGCACTATAATTTCATGGCTTACAAAGATTTTCTCCTATTTTTGCAGTGTGCGCTTAACATAACTGAAATATGCAAGTCACGGTAATGGATTATTACATATACAAAAATAATCATGTAATAGTGAAATTTTCACAAAAAATGTCTTTTCTAACAAGTAATGGATTAGTGAGTGGTGACATTGTTGTTACCCTTACAAAAGAAAAGAAAATGAAAACTAAAAAAAATAAAAAATGAAATAAAAATAAAAAACAAAAATGAAATTTTCTATGGAAGAATGAATTCGTGGCATTAGTATTACCCTTTCAGAACAAAGAAAATCAAAAAATCAAAACAATGAAGTTTTCTTAAAAAAGAAACTCTTTAAGAAGATAAAATGAAAAAAAACTTGCACACAACTTTCCACTAAGGTTTGTAAAATATGCAAAGAATAAACATGTAATAGTGTATTTTTCACATTCTACTATACTTTCCACACATTATTTACTACTAGTAAGTACTTACACACAAAAAATAAATAAATAAATTTACATTTCCTAAGAAGGAATGAATTAGTGGCACTGGTATTACCCTTTAAAAAGAAATAAGTGAAAAGAATAAAAAATAAGCTCAAAATAATTATTTTTTCTAAGAAAGAGTGAATTAGTGGCATTGATATGACCATTTAAGATGAAAGAAAATGGGAAAAATCTAAAAGAAAATGTGACAAAAATTGCACCAAATATACATAAAAATTTCTGGTTTTAAAAATATGCTAGAATAAACATATAAATGTGGAAGTTTTGCAAAAAATAAAAACCTAAGAAGGAATGAATTAGTGGCATTGGTATTACCCTTAGCATAATAAAAATTAAATAAAAACTAAAACATTGTCAAAATAATGAAGTTTTCTAAGAAATCATAAATTGGTGGTGTTGGTATTTCCCTTTAAGAATAAAGAACACTAAAATAAAAAATAAAAAACTTGCACACAACTTTGCATCAAAATTACACTTTTATATAGTATGCAAAGAACAATAATAATTATATAGTAGTGAAATTTTGACACATATTATATTCAGACTCACCCAACATCCCAAGAATACTCGTGAAAATTAAAACCAGCTAATAAACAAAAGAAAAAACAGATGCAAAACACATAAAAAGGAAAAAATAGAAAAAAAACAAAGGAGAAAGAAGATGGCTATGTTGCGTTGAAACGGGCTTCCGAGGCCGTTAAGGAATTGATTGACCCGACAATGGAAAATAATCCTATAAGACCCGAGTCATACGTGTTCAAACTGGAGACCCTCTTCCCCCAACAACGGGGTCAGTTAAAACGAAAAACAGCCCAAAACAACATCCACATCAACACAGAAAAAGAAAAGATTTGCGAATCTTAAAGCTGAAATCAACGGTGCAAAAATCGACTGACCCAAAATTAATTTTCAGGTGACTTGCATGTAGCTAAAGTGACTTTCAGTTATACGACAGATGTTATTTCGAACGAGGCAAGTCATTCTGACCCAACCATGCACGTCCATCCAATCCACGCTCCTTCGTCGACGAAATCAGCCGTGAGCCCGTGAGGGAAACCTCGGCCGTCTCGCGGTTCAATAACCTTCGGATGCTTCAGGGCCCCTGTGCCTGCCGTAGTTGAGGATGAGCTAATCCTAATGCAGCAGTGCAAAGCCGGCGGCGGCAAGCACTGTTCCTTTTGCATTTTATTTTTTTTGAGGAACTACTGTTCCTAAAGCAGGGTGGATGGCCGTCATGGCGGGCATGGGCCAAGGGGGGCCCCGATCCTAGGAACGGTGGCAAGTTGGCGTCCTCTGCTTTTCAGCGTGTCTCCCTCCAGCAGCACCCCTCCTTTCCGTTCCCCTCTTTACGAAACTTACGCGTCCGTCGGATGGAGGACCAACATTATTATTCCCGCACTAGGGTGGTAAGATGGATAGATCCCCGATCTCGCTGCGCCCTGGCCTGGCCATGTGGTGGGTCATCGTACCAGTACCAGATAGATCTCGCAGCTCGATCTGTTGCATGGTGGCACACACAGGCACGTACGCACGCTGTGTGCTGTGGCCCCGTCCAGGCGTGCGTTCGCATCCCTCACCTCCGGCCGGTGGGTGCCGCCCGGTGGTCCCCGCGCGTGATCTTCTGCGGCTTCTAGCAAGCAAACCTCTCGCGTGTTGCGTGGGTTGGAGACGACTTCTTTACGGCAGGCCGCGGACGTGATTGATGGGCGCTAGTCTAATAATCTGGCTCACCTTTGGCGGTTTAATTTGTCAGCAGGCGTCCGCATCACACCGGTGTGGTGAAGTGGTGCAATTGTGATTTTCCCTCACCCGCCCACCCACCAACCGTTTGCCCAGGAAAACAAACCCCGACTTTCTAAACTTGGGGGCGAAGGTGCGAGGTGAGGGCCCGGCTCCACCCTCCGCCACAAGACACGGCTTTGTGCTTATGCTTACGCCCGAGGGAGGTAGACGACGCGCACGGAGCATAATTCCGGCCGTGCATGCATGTATAATTTATATGCCTCGCGTGTGGCTACTGGAGTACTAGGTTTGCTAGGTTTATTACCACTTGGTGAACCACCGAACAACCAACTTGGCCAGCTGCCCTGTTAAATTCATGAGAACGCCCCGGTTTGAGTTTGATTGGCAAAGTACGTCGTGAATCCCTAGGCATTTACGTACTTACTCGCCTCGCTCCTGCAGACATGACGGTTGCAAGTCGCAACAGTGACCGGCGGAACGTGGATTGACCAATTCTATGTAAAGGAAACATGAAATGAAAAATCATGGAACCAATTAGCTCCCACGGGGAAAATGGGGAGGGCGGATGATGTTGACGGGAACAGGGTCGACGTACGTCTGCGAGCTGCCCTGCTCGTAACTGGGGGTAGCTTTCACCTGCCGCTGTCGAGAGGGACGCGTATTAATATTGAGGAAAGGACCGAGGAGAGGGGGTGAAAGGGGCGATGGATGGATGGATGGATGGAGCCCGAGTCTAACAAGACAGGCAGCTGAGGAAAGCGACGGGAGACTGGACGCGCCTACGTGGTGCGACGGGGACGGGAAATGCTATGCCCGGACGCGGAAAGAGAGGCGCGCTGGGCAAGGAAGGAAGGAAGGCATGGCAGGGCAGGGAAGGGAAAGAAAGCGAGGCAGCGGACAGGGACGGGGCAGCGTCGCGTCACGGGCCACCCCACTGACCGCGACCGTCTCTCCCTCCCCGTGCCTGTCGCCTTCCATCCTTTTCCCCCTCCGCTGCTGCTTTTTCCCCCACCTCACCACCTCGCCGTGGTGGCAGTGGTTTCCGTGGTTAAAGGGGCATCCTGTCCTGTCCTCCCGTGGGGGAGTGCAGCCGCGTCGCGTCACGCCTCTCTTGCGTGGGTGTCTGCCCGTGAACCCACACGCGTCAACAGACCCCCTGTTCTGCCTCATCTTCACTTGCTTCCATCGCCGGGTCTTTTCCTGGGGGTGTCATGTCAGGCTGTAGAGATGTCGAGGTATGACAAGTAGTAGTAGCAGAATACAAACGGTTTACTCATGGAGATCAGCATCAGCAAAACAGTCACCATCGTCCATCAGCATCAGCAATGCCTACGACCGACGCAGAGGTCAAAAATTACTGATGCAACAGATGACACCAACCAAGTAGATTGCCCAAATTTACAACAAACTGAGCAAGAAGGTGCATCTGCAAACGCCACAGCTCAACAACCTCCACCTGCAATGGAGAAACAAGTCACGGCAAAATAGAGTATTTGCGCCACACAGAAAAGAAACCAATACACCGAAATGACAGGGTCAGCCACAGCAGATTATTAGTTCCTGATCTACTGATGCAACACTTCCCCACAGGGCAGGATACATGTCACGGCTAAACCATATGTTAAAGCTGCAGATGTGCCCAGCAATGTCAAAGACAGTTGTTTATCATAAGAAACTTAGAAAAAGAAAAGGAAGAGAAGAACCACCGGGGCTAATTACAGCGGCTTGAGGTGTTTGAAGATGCCAAGGAGCATTACCGTTCCATCTCCAAACCCATACCCTCCTGGCAAAAACAGAAGCAAGCCTGGCAGATACAAAACTCTAGCAAAGCAACTGCTCAAGCTGAGGAAAACTGGTTCCAGGAAAGTATGAATATGGTTAACATTTACAGCAATTACAGCCATGTTTCATTCCTCCCACAATCCCATGTCGTCACAGACATGAATCCATGTGTGAGTTGTATATCCCAGCCCAGCAGCAGCAGGGTCACGCAGGTGCAATACAACGCCTCACTTCCACATGCAGTTGCCTCTGCAAACATAAAAGCACACACCCACTGGTTAATTAACCAAACAAGATAACAGGGTTTTTGAAGTTGGATTTTCTAGGTACAAACAAGCTCACCAGACAAAAGAAGTCGATGCGAGGTCTCGCCAAAGTTCTTACTGCCATGACAATTGCTTGTATGATGATCTGTCGGGATCCCAACTGCCCTCGGGTTCCTTCCTCTTTATTCCTACACCAGGCAATTGGTACATTCTCGTTTGCTCCTCCACAAAGGCCTGCTGTGGCGTCATCAAATTTTGTCTAACCGATGAAAGTATTCTTTCATCCTTCCCTTCTAAATCTATACTCGCGGGACCAGAATTAAGATCAAACCCTCCTGGTCTTTTCCATTTCCAATTACCGTCCAGACCATCACTACTGCTACCTTCAGGACGGTTTATTGCATATTGCCTCACATGTTGTGCAGGTAATGCACCCGTTGACCCAACAAGTGACGGGGCAATGGTTGGAAAGTATGAAACTCCGGCAGGTGCAGAATTGGCATATGACGTCGATCCAATTGGAAAACCTGCTGTCTGAAGGTGAACACTGGGGGTGAAAGGAAATCCTGCATATTGATATGCAGGAGGAGGGTGAAACACCATGGTTGGTGGTGTGGAAACAACTGGAGCCCTGCCTGAATCACTTCCAAATTGGCTGCTGTCTGCAGCAGACGCAATCATCCTCTGGGTTCCAGATGCTGTTTCAATTGGATAAGGCTGTTCTCCTCTAGCAGGCAAAAACGATTGCATAGCTACAGGAGCATATGGGTTGGCAGAAGCAAACCATGGTGACATGTTATTGATTTCGGTGCTGTTCATTCGAAGACCAGCAACTTGAGGCAGGAACGGTATGCTGCTAGCACCTTTAGATGATAGACTCCTTTGTGCAGGCTCTGTACTAGCTTCATCAAGGCTTGGTCCATTATTGAGATCAAAGAAGTTCTTTGAGCCATTCATACTAGTACTCGGTAAACCTCCTGGCAAAGATCTTGCTGGCAACAATGTGACTTCAACTCTGTTGGAAGAGTTTGAGATAAACTGGTTATTCTCAGCAACTTCATCAGCCCTATTCAAGTCAAGTTCAATGCCAGCGCTTCGCACGGGACCATCGCGACTTCTACTGTTGCCAGATTCAGATCCAACTGTCTGAGCAGAACTCTGAGAGATATCATCCTCAAGAATCTGGTCATCTGCTACATTTAGATCAATGTCAAACGCGGGGCGAGACCGCTTCCCAGCAGCATCAGTTCCTACAATATCAGGTGCAGTCAGAGATGCCCCCACAACCTTGCGTGGTTCTGCAGGACGAAATGCACTTGTAGCTGCTGAGCCTTTCCACCCAGCCTCAGGCTTCACTCTTAGTAGATTCTCAGGAGGAACAAAAGGTCCTTTAGCTGGAGCTGCTACTGTTATTGGGGCAGGCAAACCACTTAAAACAGGTGATACGAATGGAGAAAGACCAGGTACATGAATCCCAGAAGTACATATAACAGGAGAGGTAACTGGCTCAGAGTGATTCCCTTCATCCCCAAGTTCATTCAAATCAAAATCAAGCTTACCAGTAACATTTGGTTTGGCCTGGGCAGCTATAGAAGAACCCTCACCTGATGAGACAAGATCCTCTTTTGCACCGACATCATCGCTCAGTTTCTTTGGACTCTGACTTGCATCATGCTCAAAATCCTGAGATATGATAGCTTGAGGTTTTACCTGACTACTGGATTCACTGGAACTATCCTTTGATTCTTTAATCCCATTCGGCACATCAGCTGGGAATGCAACTAGCTTGTTAACATCAGCTGAAGTGGAAGAAGGCTGTTCCTTTTCGTCCTCTTTCAGCACTGTGTTAACACCCAAGACTTCAGCCTTTTTGGGACCAAGAGCCAGTGGACACACTGAAGACTTCAAATCCAATTTACTACCATCGCGTGTATCCATGGCTTCCAACTGATCTCGTACAACCCCAAGCGGCTTTTTATCAGTTTGCTTTAACAAGGCATGGAGCTGTTTATCAGGGGCAGACAATTGCAACTCCTCAGGAGGAAGCAATTCTGACGTGCGATTAGAAACAGCTGAATTGCATTGACCACCTAAAGCAGTGCCAACGACATCAGGGCTGCTTATGCGACCATCTTCAACTGGCCCACGGCTGGAACATGCATTACGATCTTGACCTGCAGATGAATGCATATTAGATTTCATAAAAATGTCGATAAAAACAGAAAGGTAAAGTAAAGTATTTATCATCATCACCTTGTGAATCAGCCCCAGGTACAGGAAGACACTTGTTTGCGCAACCCTCCGCTTGGTTTTCAGTCTTCGCTGAAGATTCGACGGCATTACAGTCTGTACCATTTTGAGGTGACAGCCCAGTAGATGTTGTGGTTTTGTTGTCGTGCAATGATAAGTGAGCCCTCTGGTTACGTTCCTCCTTGGCAATCAAACAAGGATCAGCTTTCTCTTGCTTCACCAAAATGACTTTCTGAACATCTGAGGAACCTTGAAGCTGAGAAGGGGCTATGTCACATTCTACTTTCAACTTCTCAATGCTGTCACCTTCACAGCCCACTTCATTTGCAGATGAATTTCTCGGTGAAGCTGACGGAGAAATTAAGTCGGATTTAGATATTTCCCCAGCGACACTGGCAAGAAGGTTCATTGCGGTATCATCTCCAGCTTGCAGAGGAGGACCAGCTTCAGAGTATTTTATTTCAATTAAAGCATTCATAGGGTTGAATGAGTTCCCCTTGGTTTCACTTGAACAGATTCCTTTCTCATTCACTTGCGACGAACTTGCAGGCCGTGATGCACATGCCTCCTTAACAGCTTCTTCAGTATTCCTGTTGCTCTCCAATGTAGGGAATGCTGATTTATCACCTTCATCAGACCCTGCAACCCCTTTTATCTCATTGCTATGCCAAGACTCAGCATTTGCATCAGAAGCTAACTCAGGTCGAGAATTTTCAATCTTCATTTTCACCCGCCGACCATTCTGTTCATGCTTATCTACAGGAGATGAAGATCTACTCCCAGTGACAGACGGGTCCTCAAATGAGCCTCCGCTCACACTTCTAGCAGGACTACGGCTAGGATTTGGAAAGCGGACAATCAACCTATGGCCATTACTGTTATTATCAGAGGGTGTGTCACCTCCTTTTTCAGACGCCATTCCAGATTGTGATGATTTTTCCTGGAACAACGAACGATCGAGTGAGGTAGATCTTCCCGCAGTAGCTTCTTTTTGTATCCCAGAACCAAGACGGACACTGTTTGCCCTTCGATGGACGCGTGAAGAGCTCCCGGATGTTTTATTAGCATTGCCAGAAGCAGCAGTAGAACTTCTCGCATCCTCCTTCCAAGGAGAACCAAATGTTCTTGCATGATCACTGGAGCATGAGTGACTGTTGTTCAGTGATTGACTTGAACTGCTGCTTTTCTCCTCTTTCACTGTTGGCAACTCAGAACCACCAGCCGATTTGCTGGGTGGATCCTTTGAGTTGGTTGCAACATTTGCGGGCTGCATGTGTTGCAACTTTGAAGAGCCAGAAGTGAGCAGATTCGACTTTGTAACAGCATCAGATGCACCAGGTTTAGCCGTCCGAGATACTGGGTTTTTCGGACTGGCCTCACTTGAGGCGCTTCGTCTGTTTCCACCATTAGAAACTTCTGCAGCGCCCCCTTTCCCTGACCAGGAAACAGCTTGACCAGATACTAAAGGTTTTGCTTCATTTGACTTCATTTCAGCATCAACACGCTTTTTCCAGTTTTCAACAAGACACTTCGCCCTCTTCTGTATCTCAGCACTTTTATGGCTACGCAGATGATTGACGGATTTCCCGATACTGCAACTCTGCAAGGCATTCAAATTGATAGGCAATCTTGAGAGAGCACGAAGCAGGGCCATGAGAAATTCTTCAACACGCTTATCAGTTTCTTTAGGACTACCCCCTTCACCAGACTTCCCCTTGTGAGTTTCCTGAAGCCACTCATTCAAAATAGGAAGGCCCCTTAGCTGCACAAATCTCCCGAGGCAATCAGGACTTTCTGTAGCTGAAATAATATGTGCAAGCGCTACTCGACCACCAAGGTCTATCTTCCGTTCAGTTCGATCAACTTGCATGAACTGGACTAGCTTCTCGACTGCTTCAGCGTGAGGAAGCCCACCTTTGTCTGTGAACTTCGCGATAAATTTTGCAAATGCATGCTTCATATTTTCTGCCTTTAAGTTCCCCAGTTCACCTTCTTCGACCTTAAGGGGACGATCACGGTCTCGCGTAGCTGGATCAATTCCTTGCTCAACTCTCTCCCTCTTCTTTCCTTTAGATAAAATACAATTTTGTCCATCATCCAAACCGGACTTCTGCTGGGCAGATGACGGACTATTTAGCCGCTTCGGTGAGCGTCCACCTGACTGTACTGCAGCATGCATTTCTAACCTTGTTCTATGCAGAAGTCGATTTACTTCTTCCTGCCGTTCCTGATTGTAAGACGCACACATAAGCCACAGAATATACAACACAGAAAAAAGAGGAAGGTAACTATAGCACTTACATTAATATAGTCTTTGTCGGTAAGCCACCATAAACACTTGTTGTCAATATCATATACACGCCGACACACAAATGAAGAAATTCCGGCTGGCAGCTCAACACCTTTGCGTAAAAAGGCAACTTTGCAAGGATGTAGTAGAGAGACGGCAGATGTCTCGTCCTGGTGGAATGAATAGAAGATCTCGTTTGGTGCAGCGATGAGCTGTATTGCCTTGTTAAGTTTGACGTCAGCAGATCTATAGAGCCAACTTACACGTAACTTGGGAAAGCCTTCTTCTTTTTTCTCAATCCAGCGTATCAACCCAATGAAAGGAGGAACATCAACAGCCTGAAAAAGTGCACAATCTCCAACTCGAAATTCACGCCCGTCCTGTAAAGCAAATTTGTACTTTTGTTAATTGTCAAGAAACATAAACATCTTCATGTCACGAGGATAACGCTGAAGGAGAAAGTGTAATGCTCGGAGAACACGTCAAAGCAAGAAGCACAGTTAAGCATAACTGAACCAAAAATAGAAAGAAAAAATTAACTCTCCATGCAGCAGCCAAGCAGCTAAAAAGTACTCCCTCTGTCCCATAATGTAAGACGTTTTTCGACTCTAATGTAGTGTCAAAAAACGTCTTACATTATGGGACGGAGGGAGTACTAAATAAGTAGTTGATTATCTAAACGTGTCGGGTTGCAAAGGTAGCAAACATTAGTGTAACAACATATATTTCCTTAAGCTGCCAAAGGCGGAAAAAAACGTTCCAGAAATATTAATGCCAAATATGTTCTTATAAGGAGATACTCTGACTCAACAAATTAATGCACGTCAAGCATGTAATAAAACATTCATAATCAAATTGCAATGGCTTCCAGAAATGGATGATACCTAACCGTAGAGCACAAAAACTGAAATTTCCATGATGAATTTTAGGCAATGTACAATGCTCACAACCAAGTCTGAGGTTTGTTTTCTTCATTTCTCCTATTTTCCTTGTTTAAATGGAAGATAATTCCTTATTGCCACCTTGTATTAGATTAGCAAACAAAAAAAAGCAACCAGCATATAGAAACAGTTGGCAAAATACGTTATCTTAATGAAAGTCGTGAACACGACACGACTTGCACCCGTAAACACCTTCAAATGGTATAGCTTCACTATCCAATACGCCAACGATACACTCCGAACAATTCTTATCATGCAAGTAACAAGGCGACATCTTTGACACGCTTTTACATGTGGAGTGCCAGAATTCTCACAATGAGGTACCAAAATCCAACCATACAAAACAACCCTCATTGCACCATTTAGAAGATAGCCTGGCCATTACCAAACCAAGCGCACAACCAGCCCGGCACAGATGATGTATATGTAAACTCATCAAGGAGCTTCACAGCAACGCGAGACTATGGTAACCTCTCAACCAGGCAACGAATTCTAGTTACTTTCCATAGATTAAGTTTTCGAAGCAGAAATGATGGCCATCGGATGATGACTTGAGCAGCAAACTGAATTTGGTCTAAAATCTGGCTGAGCTTAGCAAATCCCAAAGTGGTATATCCACCAAAGTATGAGGCACCTTTAGGAAGGAGTCTGCTGAGGGCGGACGGGGTGAATCGGCGGCCTCCTGCTTGTGGGGTGCCGCCGGGGGAGTCGTCGGTGCGGGTGGATAAGAGGTCGTCCGGAGCGGTGGAAGAGACGAGCGGGGAGGAGGAGGAGGAGGGGAGGCTGGTCCCTTTGCCGGTGGTGGAGCTGCCTCTACGCGAGTTGCCGGCCACATGTGCCGGACGAAAGGACGCCGGTCGCCGCACCCCTCACCGCAGCCTTGGCGCCGCCCATGCATAGCCGCGCATCTTCCCAGCCGCCGATCCCTCCTGGCCGAGTCCTCCCGGCGCCGCGCTGCACCATCACCAGATCACCGCTGCCGCAGGCGCCGGCGGTAACCCTAGCTCGGATCCGCGGGGCCTCCCTCCATGCGCCTCCGGATCACCCGAATTCGGCCGATTCCGACGCAGCGCCTGCCCGGGGCCCGCGGATCGGGGCTCGAATTCGATCGGAATCGGCTCCGGCCGCGGGGAGATTTGATCGGGAATTCGGGGATTCGGGGGCGTCCGGTCCGGGAGCGGGCGGGCCGGTCTCGATCTGCGGCGGGGCGGTGGCGACGGTGGCGAAGGGGGGAGAGAGAGAGAGAGAAGGAAATGGCGATTTGGGGGCGGATTTGGAGGAGAGAGATGGTTATATGGAGCACGGCACGGAGAGACGGAGATGAGGAAGGAAGAGAAAGAGGAGAGCGGATGCTGGGGGAGAGAGAGAGGAAAGAGGCAGGGGCATTTCGGGCATTTCCCCCCGCCCGCCCGCGCACGAAGATCCCCTGCGCAGCGCGGGGCGCCGCGCGAGGCCTGCGCTGCTGCTACGTGCGGTCGCGCTCCGCCCGGCGGGTGTCGCTGCGCGGTGGGGCACTGTTGACTCGCGGTGGGCGGGGGCGGGGTGGCCGTAGCGGTTCCCGCGGGCGCTGACGTGTCTGTGGTGGGTGGACTCGGGCAAGTGGTCCGGCCCGCGCGCGCCTGGCTCGAGGTCGCTGGTGTGCCACTGACGTCCGGATCCGGACGGGGCGGGCCCGGGCGGTGATGGGGTGGGTGGGTGGGGGTTCGGGTGCCGCGGGGCTGCGACGCGCCGTGCAAGGCGGGGCGGGGGAGGACGGCACGGCAACGGCCACAGGCGCGCCACGAGCGCCTGTCGCTGGCGTGTGGGGTGCCCGCTGGCTGGTGGCGATCCTCGTCGGTCCCACCCGTGGTTTTTTTTTTCCTTTGACATGGACGCCCGTGGGTTTCTGACTGAAAGTGGAGGGAGGGCCGGGGTGAAACCGACTCGGGCACGTGGACGTCCGTGTTGTTTCTCCAGGAGTGGAAATGGGCCGGGCCCTCCGCGGTTGCCGGATTGGTGTCGGCGCCTCTGCCGGGCTCGTGCCGCCGTGTTTGCTCGCGTTCGTGTACCAGGGGGATGGGTAAGTTCCGTGCTGTCTTCTAGTGAGCCTTCTCCCTCGTATCCGGCGAGCTCCACCGCCAATGAAGCGGATGCAGCGTCGATGCGCTTTTTTCTCGAAGGAAATAGGGTATTTTATTCCAAGATCACAGAGTCATAATCCTTAGCAACGAGTTCGGAAATAAAAAGGTCCAATTTAAAACAATGCATCAGATATTTCTTCATCGGAGAAAGGAGTATTCAACCTATCATTTATAGCCGCCGTCACCTTTGGAACAATAAGTTCTAACACACTGTCAGCTGACAAAGTAGGATCCTTTGTAAAAAAAATCCGGAAAATACGATTGCGTCATCCTCTTCAACTCAGATGGCACGTTGCATCAGGATCCATCGACCTTTTGCAACCGTCTGATGATATTTTTACGGGCGCGCCATACGGCTTGCTTATGAAAATATTGTGTGTTGCGATCGCCCTCTTTTAGCCACATAACCCTACTTCTCTGCAACCACATCATCTCCTCCCTGTACAAAAGCTCATCAAGCCTCTCCATCTTTTGAAGAATGAGGAGGCGATCACTACTTTTTTGCTGAAGGGAATCTAGTTCCTGCCGTAATGCAAAAATTTCTTTTTCGACATGGTCAAATTGTTATTTACTCCACTTCCGAAGATCTGACATAACCGATTTCAAAGAATCGACAATGTTTCCTAGGTCTCCAGACGAGCGAGACCGTTCCCAAGCACTAGTTATAATCGCCGGAATACATGGGTCTCGCTCCCACATTATCTCATACCATGAATAGCTCTTACGTCACCGCTCCTCGGACTCATCAACATGTAACGTAAGTGGGCAATGATCCAGACATGGCGACACAAGATGTTGCAACCAAGCAAAGGGGAAGAGCTCCTTCCAAGACTCGTCACCGCATGCATGGTCCAGCCGTACCCGAACATTGCTTTGGCCATGGTGGCCATTATCATAAGTAAAGGGTGCACCAGAGAATCCTAAGTCAACCAATTCACAATCAATAAGAACATCCCGAGACGCCTCCATCTTACTTTCCCCTCTCAAGGACCTTGGAAAATGTTCATGTTGCCATATAGCTTCATTAAAGTCACCACTTACCACCCAAGGCAGATCTGAACCGCCCTTGAGTCTTGATAGGTGCTTCCACATGATATAACGGTTCTCTACACGTGGTTCTCCATACACAAAAGTACATCTCCATGATTTTGTCCAAGCCTTGATCAAACACATTAATATCAATGTAGCGTTTACATGCATCCATTACTGTCACTTGGAGCGTATCATCCCAAAACAAAGCCAGGCCCCCTCCACGGCCATCACAGTCAACACCACAAAAACCTTTAAGACCTATTCTCCACTTCAATCTCTCAACACTAGCAGAAGTTTGTCTAGTTTCTGATAAAAAAACAAACTTTGGGGAACTGGCTTTTACAAGAGCCACAACTTCGCGAAATGTCGGTAGTTCCATACTAGTTGATTCATTGATCCCGGCGGTGCTCCGGATCGGAGCCCGCCAATATGTTGTGTGAATTTTCTCTATCCTCAACAACCTTTGCCTTCTTACTATTCTGACTACCCGTGGGTGATGTTGGATCAGTCATCCCATCAACAGTACCATATGTGATCGTCAGGGTGGGCGCAGAACGCTTTGACATTTGTACAACAACCACTAGACCCTCCGGATCAGCATCAATAGCAAGCCTCGTACGAGCTAACTTTTCACGTTTAGACATAACAATGTCTTTTGGCTTGCAAGACTTGTATCCATGTCCTCAAGATCCCCATCTTCCTGTCCATTCTGCGTCCTTCTCGGCGTGAATGCCGCAGCCGATGTAGTGCAACCAGCATCAAAACTCAAACGATTCCCAGGTGCTGGATCGGCATAGAGCCAATCGCCAAACTTGGGATCTTTAGGCGGGTGTACTCCATTGCCACACTCTTTATACTCATGCCCAACACGTCCACAAAATTTACAAAAACATGCCAATTTCTCATATCGAACAGTGAAAACATGCCGTTCCTTACCATGAATTATACTCACAAACTTTGTCAATGGTACTTTGGCATCATGTCAAACACACACTTGCATGTAATCACCACGGGAATTTCCGTTGAGCCTTAACTCCAGTACCTTGCCTGCATTCTTTATCAACTTTTCCACTATCTCCTTCTTGCAGTAGCCATCTGGGAGTTTATGGATTTGGAGCCATATAGGCATGTAAACTATCTCAATTTCATCAGCTTTCATAAAATCATCATAGGGAGTAAGGAGCACTGCCCAGTTCCTGAAAATCCATGGCCCTCTCTCCATGATACGCTCCCAATCGCCAAGACACGATGCTTGCACCACAAACAGGTTCGGGCCAACTGGCCGGAAGCGCACCTTCTCTGCAGGGTTCCATGCCGCACGCATATCTTTGAAGAAGGCGGTCTGATTGAAATTCTTGTCGGTATGAACCCTCGCTAGTGCCAGCCAACGCACACTCTCGTTCAGAACCGTATCATCAGCATCAACTTCCAGATCATCAAACTCCTCTCCATCCAGATCAAGCTGGTCGAAGAAATCCCCAAGATCATTTGCGACATCAACCCTAGTTCCGACACTTGTAGGAGACTGTTCGTCAGGATGTGATGCCATGGGGCTAGGGTTAGGGAAAGGAGGAACGGTGTTACCCGATGGGGACGTGGGGATGGAGAACGCCAGAGCAATCAAAACACGATGGAACTCCCAGGAATGATCACGATCGCCTGGGAGGAAAATAACCCTAGCCAGGGCTTAGGGGACGTGTCAATGTGCTCTTGTTTACCGGCCACCATCGGCTCCGAAGGACGGTAAGTAGTTTGTAGGTTTTACCGCAGGAGCAGAATTGTCACAAAAAGTAACATGAGAGATGTAAAATGCCACGTTAGTGCATCTCCAACGTTGACCCATAAATTTGCTCCGACATCTGTGTGGACAGGGGAATCAGTCCACAGACATGATGCCGGAGTCCGCTATCCAATGTTGGCCGCATTGCTTTTCAATAACTTTTTGAACCAACCGAATGAAATTCATGCAAACATGGCGGATTTTGTACAAAGAGGAAGAAAACATTTACATTTTCGACATATTTTAACTGAAAAGGTAAAACTATATGCACGTATGATCGCACAAAGCTCCATTCGCATGACATCGGTACACTAGTCCACATCCGACCACGGCGGATCTCTTTGTCTCCCCCGTGTCCAGCAACCCGCTCATTGGACTGCCTGGAGCCCCGGAAGTATATCCTTCCCCCGTATCTTCCCTATGGTCGGTTGCGTCGCTCATCAGAGTGACAAAGGGGGTGCTTCAGCTAGAGGGGAAGGGTGCCTACATTGCTTCCGTGAAGCTGAGGCGGGGCTCGACGAGCCCTGGAGGTATATTCTTCCCCAATATCTTTCCTATGTTCGGCTGCGCCGCTCATCGGAGTGGCAAAGGGGGTGCTAAAAACTAGAGGGGAAGGGTGCCTACTCCACTTCCGTGAAGTGGAGGCGAGGGTCCATGAGCCCCAATGGTATACTCTTTCCCCATTGATGGAGTCCTGGATTAGGAGGTCTTCAGCCTGCCGGCCTATCCCCTATGAGGTCGGACTGTTGGGCCGTGTTATCAATACTAGGAGGCCGAGCTATGTAGAGACCCCGTATCTGGACAGGAGGCTTGTTGGTGCCTTGGTGTGTCCTCCAAGTCAAGATAAGAAGAAGCAGCATGTTTATCCTTTCCTTGTAACCCACCATGTGTAGCCCTAGTACCCCTGGTGTCTATATAAACCAGATGGTCTAGTCTGTAGAGAGGAGAACAACCATCATCCTACTAGTCTAGGGTATAGTTCATCTGATCTCGTGGTAGATCGACTCTGTAATCCTCACATACACAAGCAATATAATCAAGAAGGATGTAGGGTTTTACCTCTTAGAGAGGGCCCGAACCTGGATAAACATCGTGTCCCTAGTCCCTTGTTCCCCATCGATCCAAGATCCATAGCTCGGGACCCCCTACCCGCGGCCCGCCGGTTTTGACACCGACACCCGTAGCTTCCCTATGTTCGGATGCGCCACTCATCAGAGTGGCAAAAAGGGTGCTTCAGCCAAAGGGGAAGGGTGCCTACTGATACGTCTCCAACGTATCTATAATTTTTGATTGTTCCATGTTGTTATATTATCAATCTTGGATGTTTTATAATCATTTTATAGTCATTTTATATCATTTTTTGGTACTAACATATTGACATAGTGCCAAGTGCCAGTTCCTGTTTTTTCTGTGTTTTTCACATCATAGAAAATCAATATCAGACGGAGTCCAAATGCCATGAAACTTTACGGAGATATTTTATGGACCAGAAGGAACATGTTGGGCCCTAGTAGCACCTACGGGAGTCCCGAGGAGGGGACAACCCACCAGGGCGCGCCAGGAGGCCCAGGCGCGCCCTGGTGGGTTGTACCCACCTCGGGTCCCCCCCGGACCGCCTCTTTGCTCTATAAATACTCAAATATTCCCAAAACCCTAGGGGGGTCGATGAAATATTCATCCAGCCATCGCAGAGTCCAGAACCACCAGATCCAATTTAGACACCATCTTGGATGGGGTTCACCACCTCCATTGGTGCCTCTCCGATGATGCGTGAGTAGTTCTTTGTAGACCTTCGGGTCCGTAGTTAGTAGCTAGATGGATTCATCTCTCTCTCGCTCTCTCTCTCTCTTGATTCTCAATACAATGGTTTCTTGGAGATCCATATGATGTAACTCTTTTTGCGGTGTGTTTGTTGGGATCTGATGAACTTTGAGTTTATGATCAGTCATATATTTTTATATCCATGAAGTTATTTGAGTTTCTTTGATCTCTTATAGCATCATATTTCTTCTCTGATATTTGGGTTTTGTTTGGCTAACTTGATCTATTTATCTTGCAATGGGAAGAGGTGCTTGATACGTCTTCAACGTATCTATGATTTTTTATTGCTCCATGCTATATTATCTACTGTTTTGAATGTTTATGGGCTTTATTATACACTTTTATATCATTTTTGGGACTAACCTATTAACCCAGAGCCCAGTGCCAGTTTCTGTTTTTACCCTGTTTTAGGGTTTCGAAGAAAAGGAAAATCAAACGGAGTCCAATTGAGCTGAAACTTCACGGAACTCATTTTTGGAAGGAAAGAAGCCCAGAAGACTTGGAGTGCACGTCGGGGGACCTGCGAGGAGGCCACGAGGCAGGGGCGCGCCCACCCCCCCTGGGCACGCCCTCCACCCTCGTGAGCCCCTCGTGGCCCACCCTGACGTACTTCTTCCGCCTATATATCTCCATATACCCTAAAAACACCCGGGAGCACAATAGATCGGGAGTTCCGCCGCCAGAAGCCTCCGTAGCCACCGAAAGCCAATCTAGACCCGTTCCGGCACCCTGCCGGAGGGGGCAATCCCTCTCCGGTGGCCATCTTCATCATCCCGGTGCTCTCCATGACGAGGAGGGAGTAGTTCTCCCTTGGGGCTGAGGGTATGTACCGGTAGCTATGTGTTTGATCTCTCTCTCTCTCTCGTGTTCTTGAGGTGATACGATCTTGATGTATCGCGAGCTTTGCTATTATATTTGGATCCTATGATGTTTCTCCCCCCTCTACTCTCTTGTAATGAATTGAGTTTCCCCTTTGAAGTTATATTATCGGATTGAGTCTTTAAAGATTTGAGAACACTTGATGTATGTCTTGCCGTGCGTATCTGTGGTGACAATGGGATACCACGTGATTCACTTGATGTATGTTTTGGTGATCAACTTGCGGGTTCCGCCCATGAACCTATGCATAGGGGTTGGCACACATTTTCGTCGTGATTCTCCGGTAGAAACTTTGGGGCACTCTTTGAGGTCCTTTGTGTTGGTTGAATAGATGAATCTGAGAGTGTGTGATGCATATCGTATAATCATACCCACAGATACTTGAGGTGACATTGGAGTATCTAGGTGACATTAGGGTTTTGGTTGATTTGTGTCTTAAGGTGTTATTCTAGTACGAACTCTAGGGCTGTTTGTGACACTTATAGGAATAGCCCAATGGATTGATTGGAAAGAATAACTTTGAGGTGGTTTCGTACCCTACCATAATCTCTTCGTTCGTTCTCCGCTATTAGTGACTTTGGAGTGACTCTTTGTTGCATGTTGAGGGATAGTTATGTGATCCAATTATGTTAGTATTGTTGAGAGGACTTGCACTAGTGAAAGTATGAACCCTAGGTCTTGTTTCCTAACATTGCAATACCGTTTACGCTCACTTTTAACATTAGTTACCTTGCTGTTTTTATAATTTCAGATTACAAATACTATTATCTACTATCCATATTGCACTTGTATCACCATCTCTTCGCCGAACTAGTGCACCTATACAATTTACCATTGTATTGGGTGTGTTGGGGACACAAGAGACTCTTTGTTATTTGGTTGCAGGGTTGCTTGAGAGAGACCATCTTCATCCTACGCCTCCTACGGATTGATAAACCTTAGGTCATCCACTTGAGGGAAATTTGCTACTGTCCTACAAACCTCTGCACTTGGAGGCCCAACAACGTCTACAAGAAGAAGGTTGTGTAGTAGACATCAGTGCCCGGTAGTGGGTTCGATCTTACGGTGCTTGATCCCAGTGACAGAAAAGGGAACCGACACGTATGTATCGTTGCTACTAACGATAAAAAGATGGGATCTATATCTATGCAATAGATAAACGAATCTTGTCTACATCATGTCATCATTCTTAATAAAATAGATGCATGCTGGATAGCGGTCGATGTGTGGAGTAATAATAGTAGATGCAGGCAAGAGTCGGTCTACTAATCTTGGACGTGATGCCTATATAATGATCATTGCCTGGATATCGTCATAATTATTTGAGGTCCTATCAATTGCCCAACAATAATTTGTTTACCCACCGTTTGCTATCTTTCTCGAGAGAAGCCACCAGTAAAACCTACGACCCCCGGGTCTTCTTCCTCATATATTTGCTCGTGATCTACTTTTCCTTTGCATTTTTATTCAGATCTATTAAACCAAAAATACAAAAATACTTTGTTGCACTTTATTTTATTTGCAACCTATTATTTCAATCTACTACAGTTTTTTGGCATCATTACCCGAAAGGGATTGACAACCCCTTTAACACATCGGGTTGTGAGGTGTTGTTATTTGTGTGCAGGTGCTGTTTACGTTGTGTTGCTTGGTTCTCCTACTAGTTCGATAACCTAGGTTTCTTCATTGAGGGAAATACCTACCATCGCTGTGCTGCATCATCCCTTCCTCTTTGGGGAAATACCGACGTAGTCCTAGCAGACGAGAGCTTTTCTGGCGCTATAGTCAGAGAGCAATCACATACTCCGCTTCCGTGAAGCCGAGGCGAGGGTCGACGATGGTCTGCGCTGAACTCGGCAAGTCACTGGATGTGTGGTCGGCGACGCGCCGGCGGTGGCCTTCCTGGGACCCAAGCGGCAACGGCCTCCCATGTCATACTTTTCCTCGATATTGGCGACGAACGCGGATGTGCTAGCCACTGACTCGTCGATCTCTGTGTAGCCGGCTTCTTTCTCCACCAATAGGGCGCGGTTTCGCTATTGACGGTGGATGGCCTCGTCCATGGCAGGCATGATGCCCATTCCGTCGTGATCCCTCATGTGTGTGTGGAGCAACTCGCCACTCCCCCACGAGTTGGCTTGGAGCGGTGAGTTGATGAACCACGCACTAGCTTGGAGCGGCAACTTGCTCTGTCAGGCTAGGCGAGGGAGGTGGAGTAGCGAGTTGCCTAGCTAGTATCTGGTGGTCTCGCTGGGCCATCCAGACAGATTTTATGCCCGAGAACTGCTCTTCCTGCTCGCTTGATGCCATGGGGTGTGTAGAGAAAATGGTGCAACTAGGCGATGGGGAGCGGAGTTGTCATGCGATTCTTGCCCAGTGTTTGGCCTCACTTAAATAGTTGGCTGATGGGAGGAGTGATACGTCTCCGTCGTATCTATAATTTTTGATTGTTTCATGCTAATATTATACAACCTGCACATACTTTTGGCAATATTTTATATGATTTGTTGGACTGACCTATTGATCCAGTGCCCAATGCCAGTTCATGTTTGTTGCATGTTTTTTTGTTTCACAGAATATCCATATCAAACAAAATCCAAACGCGACAAAATTTACGAAGAATTATTTTGGAATATTTGTGAATTTTGGGAGGTGGAATCAACGCAAACAGAGGCCCACAGTGACCACAAGACACCTGGGCGTGCTAGGCAGCCCAGGCGCATGGTGGTGGGTTGTGACCTCCTCGAACGTTGGTTGGAGCTATACTTCGGGCGCAAGGAAGCTTATATCCGAAAAAAATCGTGTTAAAATCTTAGCGCAATCGGGGTTACGGATCTCCGGGAATATAAGAAACGGTTTTCGGCCAGAAAACGGGAACGCGGAACAGAAGAGAACAAAGGGATAGATCCAATCTCGGAGAGGCTCCCGCCCCTCCGCCTCCATGGAGGCCATGGACCAGAGGGGGAACTCTCCTCCCATCTAGGGGGAGGCCAAGGAAGAAGAAGAAGGAGGGGGCTCTCTCCCCCCTCTCTCCCGGTGGTGCCGGAACGCCGCCAGGGCAAGGATCGTGACGGTGATCTACATCAACAATCTTGCTACCGTCAACACCAACTCTCTCCCCCTCTATGCAGCGGTGTAACACCTCTTCTCCCCACTATAATCTCTACTTAAACATGGTGCTCAACTCCATATATTATTTCTCAATGATCTATGGTTATCCTATGATGTTTGAGTAGATCTGTTTTGTCCTATGGGTTGATAGATGATCATGATTGGTTTGAGTTGTATATTTTATTTTGGTGCTGTCCTACGGTGCCCTCCGTGTCGCGCAAATGGAGGGATCCCCGCTGTAGGGTGTTGCAATATGTTAATGGTTCGCTTATGGTGGGTGGTGTGAGTGACAAAATACACATACCCGAGTTTGGGGGTCATTGTGTATGGGATAAAGAGGACTTGATACTTAATGATATGGTTGGGTTTCATGACCTTAATGATCTTTAGTAGTTGCGGATGCTTGCTAGAGTTCCAATCATAAGTGCATATGATCCAAGTAGGGAAAGTATGTTAGTTCATGCCTCTCCCTCATATAAAATTTCTTGTTGACAAAAGCTATCTACTTTTATTACCTTGCAATTTATTCATAGTTTTATTCTCGCAAAGTACTTCTAGTTTTATTCTTGCAAACTTATCCTTTCACCTACTGATAACCCACAAGTATAGGGGATCGCAACAGTTTTCGAGGGTAGATTATTCAACCCAAATTTATTGATTCGACACAAGGGGAGCCAAAGAATATTCTCAAGTATTAGCAGCTGAGTTGTCAATTCAACCACACCTAGAAACTTAATATCTGCAACAAGGTATTTAGTAGCAAAGTAATATGATAGTAGTGGTAATGGTAGCAAAAGTAATATTTTTGGTTTTATAGTGATTGTAACAATAGCAACGGAAAAGTAAATAAGCGAAGAACAGTATATGAAAAGCTCATAGGCAATGGATTAGTGATGGAGAATTATGTCGGATGCGATCGATCATGCAACAGTTATAACATAGGGTGACACAGAACTAGCTCCAGTTCATCAATGTAATGTAGGCATGTATTCTGAATATAGTCATACATGCTTATGGAAAAGAACTTGCATGGCATCTTTTGTCCTACCCTCCCGTGGTAGCGGGGTCCTATTGGAAACTAAGGGATATTAAGGCCTCCGTTTAATAGAGTACCGGACCAAAGCATTATCACACAGTGAATACATGAACTCCTCAAACTACGGTCATCACCGGTAAGTATCCCGATTATTGTCACTCCGGGGTCAACGGATCATAACACATAATATGTGACCATAGACTTGCAAGATAGGATCAAGAACTCACATATATTCATGAAAACATAATAGGTTCATATCTGAAATCATGGCACTCGGGCCCTAGTGACAAGCATTAAGCATAGCAAAGTCATAGCAACATCAATCTCAGAAAATAGTGGATACTAGGGATCAAACCCTAACAAAACTAACTCGATTGCATGATAAATCTCATGCAACCCATCACCGTCCAGCAAGCCTACGATGGAATTACTCATGCACGGCGGTGAGCATCATGAAATTGGTGATGGAGGAAGGTTGATGATGACGATGGCGACGGATTCCCCTCTCTGGAGCCCCGAACGGACTCCAGATCAGCCCCCCGAGAGAGTTTAGGGCTTGGCGGCGGCTCTGTATCGTAAAACGCGATGAATCCTTCTCTCTGAGTTTTTTCTCCCCGAAAGTGAATATATGGAGTTGGAGTTGAGGTCGGTGGAGCGTCAGGGGGCCCACGAGGCAGGGGGGCACGCCCAGGGGGTAGGCGCGCCCCCACCCTCGTGGACAGGGTGTGGGCCCCCTGACGTGGATTCTTCTTCCAGTATTTTTATATATTCCAAAAATAATCTCCGTTGATTTTCAGGTCATTCCGAGAACTTTTATTTCTGCACAAAAATAACACCATGGCAATTCTGCTGAGAACAACATCAGTCTGGGTTAGTTTCATTCAAATCATGCAAGTTAGAGTCCAAAGCAAGGGCAAAAGTGTTTGGAAAAGTAGATACGACGGAGACGTATCAACTCCCCCAAGCTTAAACCTTTGCTTGTCCTCAAGCAATCCAGTCGATAAACTGAAAGTGATAAAGAAAAACTTTTACAAACTTTGTTTGCTCTTGTTGTTGTAAATATGTAAAGCCAGCATTCAAGTTTCCAGCAAAGATTATGAACTAACCATATTCACAATAACATTTAGGTCTCATGTTTACTCATATCAATGGCATAGTCAACTAGCAAGCAATAATAATAAATCTCGGATGACAACACTTTCTCAAAACAATCATAATATGATATAACAAGATGGTATCTCGCTAGCCCTTTCCGAGACCGCAAAACATAAATGCAGAGCACCTTTAAAGATCAAGGACTGACTAGACATTGTAATTCATGGTAAAAGAGATCTAGTCAAGTCATACTCAATGTAAACTAAAAGTAATGGATGCAAATGACAGCGGTGCTCTCCAACTGGTGCTTTTTAATAAGAGGATGATGACTCAACATAAAAGTAAGTGGATAGGCCCTTCGCTGAGGGAAGCAGGGATCTGTAGAGGTGCCAGAGCTCGATTTTGAAATAGAGATGAATAATATTTTGAGCGGTATACTTTCATTGTCAACATAACAACCGAGAGATCTCGATATCTTCCATGCTACACACATTATATGCGGTTCCCAAGCAGAATGGTAAAGTTTATACTCCCCCACCACCAACAAGCATCAATCCATGGCTTGCCCGAATCAACGGGTGCCACCAACTAACAAAAATCCTGGGGGAGTTTTGTTTGCAACTATTTTGATTTGATTTGAGCATGGGACTGGGCATCCCGGTGACCAGCCATTTTCTCGTGAATGAGGAGCGGAGTCCACTCCTCTTGAGAATAACCCGCCTAGCATGGAAGATACAGACATCCCTAGTTGATACATGAGCTATTCAAGCATACAAAAAATAATGTTTGTTTGAAGGTTTAGAGTTTGGCACATACAAATTTACTTGGAACGGTAGGTAGATACCGTATATAGGTAGGTATGGTGGACTCATATGGAATAACTTTGGGGCTTATGGAGTTGGATGCACAAGTAGTATTCCCGTTTAGTACAAGTGAAGGCTAGAAAAAGATTGGGAAGCGACCAGCTAGAGAGCGACAACACTCATGAACATGCATTAAAATTAATCAACACCGAATGCAAGCATGAGTAGGATATAATGCACCATGAACATAAATATCGTAGAGGCTATGTTGATTTTGTTTCAACTACATGCGTGAACATGTGCCAAGTCAAGCCACTCGAATCGTTCAAAGGAGGATACCACCCTGTCATACCACATCACAACCATTTTAATAGCATGTTGGCATGCAAGGTAAACCATTATAAACTCCTAGCTAATTAAGCATGGCATAAGCAACTACAATCTCTAATTGTCATTGCAAACATGTTTCTTTCATAATAGGCTGAATCAGGAACGATGAACTAATCATATTTACAAAAACAAGAGAGGTCGAGTTCATACCAGCTTTTCTCATCTCAATCAGTTCATCATATATCGTCATTATTGCCTTTCACTTGCACAACCGAATAGTGTGGAAAATAATAATAGTGCACGTGCATTGGACTAAGCTGGAATCTGCAAGCATTCAATTCAAGAGAGAAGACAAGGTAATATGGTCTCTTTGTTAGATCAACAGTAATGCATATGAGAGCCACTCAACATTTTCATTATGGCCTTCTCCTCTCGACCCCCAAAGGAAAGAAATAAAACAAAACTATTTACACGGGAAAGATCCCAACAAGCAAAAGAAGAACGATAAATATTTTTGGGTTTTCTCTTTAGTTACTACTACTACAGACATGGAAAGTAAACTAGCTACAAGCTACAACTAATAATTTTTTTGTTTTTGTTTTTTCTTAAGGTTTTCCAAACACGCAAGAAGATAGCTTAAAAAGAAAATAAACTAGCATGGATGATACAATGAAAAAGTATGAGCACCGACAACTGGCATGAGTGTGTGAACATTAATGTAATGTCGGTGAGAAATACGTACTCCCCCAAGCTTAGGCTTTTGGCCTAAGTTGGTCTATGCCCATGGATCAAAACTGTAGTTGGGGTCGTACTAAGAAGGGTCCTCAGATTGCCACTGGATGGCGATCTCCTCCGGATTCCACTGGTAAACGGACTGACGGTGAGGGTCAGATGGTGGCTCTGGCTCTGCAGCTGACATCTGGTTCCGGTAGGCATGAATGTCCTCCGGCGGAACAAGGTATATGCCTGAAAATATGCTAAACAAAGAGGGCGTAGGCAAGGTAATAAACTCACAATAATTTTTGTTAAATATCAATTTATATTTGAGTGTCTTATTTTTATCCTTAACAATAAACTCATGTGCTACCATACTCTTATAACCTAGAGCAATAGGAGGCAACAACTTTTCCTCTTTCTCATAATGCCTGATAGCTATGTTAAAGTGTGCAGCAAGGCGCGAGGCAAAGATGCCTCCGAGGACGGGGCCCTTTGTATGGTTCAGATTTAACCGTCTAGCAACAATAGCGCCTAAGCCGAAAGTAGTATCATTAAACAAGGCATGGCGCAAAATATCAATATCATGAGCACTAAGGTTCCCACAGTTCCCGCGACCAATTAAGCATCTACTAGCAAATATTGAGAAGTAACGTAGAACAGGAAAATGTATGCTAGTGATTCTCACATCGGAAACTTTCCTCGTTTCCCCTACAACAATCATATCAATAAATCCCTCCACATCATTACGATGTGGTTCCTCTATGCTGCCCTCAAAGGGTATCAAACAAACTTGGCAAAAATCATAAAGTGACATCTCCTTATGCTCATCATATAAATAAAATTCCACCGAAGGTGTTGATCTCCTAGCATGGAAATGAAAATTTTGCACAAAGATATTGGTGAGTAAGAGGTACTGTTCACGCTGGTCGTGGAGGAAGGCAGTGAGGCCTGCATTCTCAGCCAAATGATAAAAATCTTCATGAATCCCGGTTTCTTTCAAGAACTCATCACAAGGCCATTCACATGGCCGAACCTCCATAGTACGAGGGAGATTATACTTGGGCTTCTTGTTCTCTTCACTTTGCTTATCCTTCGAGCTTCGGCTCGATGAGCCCCTCAAAAATCTCTTCATCTTTTCCTAAAAATTTCTGAAATTTTTAGTAACTCAAAAATAAAAGTGAACCAAACTCAACAAAATTGATAGCAACTACTCCTACAAGTGCCTAGAGGCTATATCATGCATTAAAACTACTTTTGACCATATAAATTTTACATGCAAGCTCAATAACAGGGTCACCTAAGCAGCAAAAATTTGCAATGAATAAAGCACTAGAACAAAAACTAATTGGGCCATTGGAGGAGTCACATACCAAAGAACAATCCGCCGAAGCAGTTTTGTGAATGGAGCTTTGAGCAAGGAGGTTGAAAATGGCAGCAAGATGAGCAAGAACTCGGGTTTGAGCTGGCTAGTGATTTTTCTGGGAGGAAGAAGGAGTGTGTGGTGGCTGGAATAAGTGGACGCGACCCACGTGGGGTCCACGAGGCAGGGGGGCGCGCCTAGTGGGGTGGGCACGCCCTCCACCCTCGTGGGCACGTGGATGCTCCCCCTGCTGTGTTCTCAGTGCCAGATATTCTCAAATATTCTAGAAAAAATCATATTTAATTTTCAGGGCATTTGGAGAACTTTTATTTTCGGGGTATTTTTTATTGCATAGATAATTCAAAAAACAGACAGAAAACACTATTTTTGCTTTATTTAATATAAATAACAGAAAGTAAAAAGAGGGTACATAGAGTTGTGTTTTCTAACTTCATCCATCTCATGCTCATCAAAAGGAATCCACTAACAAGGTTGATCAGGTCTTGTTAACAAACTCATTTCGAATAACATGAAATCGGAGAAATTTCGAATAACACTAAGTTACCTCAATGGGGATATGCACATCCCCAACAATAAGAATATCATATTTCTTCTTGACAGTAGGAAGAGGAAATTCAAAACCTCCAATAGTAATTGTTGAAAATTTTCCAATAGAATTGATAATGTGGACTTGAGGTTGTTTCCTCGGAAAGTGTACCATATGCTCATTACCATTTACATGAAAAGTGACATTGCCTTTGTTGCAATCTATAACAGCCCCTGCAGTATTCAAAAAGGGTATTCCAAGAATAATGGACATACTATCGTCCTCGGGAATATCAAGAATAACAAAGTCCGTTAAAATAGTAACGTTTGCAACCACAACAGGCACATCCTCACAAATACCGACAGGTATAGCAGTTGATTTATTGGCCATTTGCAAAGAAATTTCAGTAGGTGTCAATTTATTCAAATCAAGTCTATGATATCAAGAGAGAGGCATAACACTAACAGTGACTCCAAGATCACATAAAGCAGTTTTAACATAGTTTCTTTTAATGGAACATGGTATAGTTGGTACTCCTGGATCTCCAAGTTTCTTTGGTATTCCACCCTTAAAAGTATAATTAGCAAGCACAGTGGAAATTTTAGCTTCCTGTATCTTTCTTTTATTAGTAACAATATCCTTCATATACTTGGCATAAGGATTCATTTTAAGCATGTCAGTCAAACGCATATGCAAAAAGATAGCTCTAATCATTTTAGCAAAGCGCTCAAAATCCTCGTCATCCTTTTTCTTGGATGGTTTAGGAGGAAAAGACATGGGTTTCTGAACCCATGGTTCTCTTTCTTTACCGTGCTTTCTAGCAACAAAGTCTCTCTTATCATAACGTCAATTCTTTGATTTGTGGGTTATCAAGATCAACAACAGGTTCAATCTCTACATCATTATCATTGCTAGGTTGAGCATCAATATGAACATCATCACTAACATTATCACTAGGTTCATGTTCATTACCAGATTGTGTTTCAGCATCAGAAATAGAAATATCATTGGGATTCTCTGGTGCGTCAACAACAGGTTCACTAGAAGCATGCAAAGTCCTATCATATTTCTTTTTCTTCCTTTTAGAAGGACTAGGTGCATCAACATTAGTTCTCTGAGAATCTTGCTCAATTCTCTTAGGGTGGCCCTCAGGATACAAAGGTTCCTGAGTCATTTTACCACCTCTAGTCATAACTCTAACAACATTATCATTCTTCTTATTATTTAATTCATTCACTCAAGTGTCATACCAACATAAGCATTGAACTTTTCTTGTTTAAACATAAAGTCATCAAACTCATCCAAGCATTGACTAGCAAACTTAGTAAATGGGATTTCACATTTATCAAATCTATAGAGAGAATTTACCTTTACTACATGTGTCGGGTTATCAAGACCATGTATTTCTTCAATAGGCGGTAAATTCTTAACATCTTCAGCTTTAATACCCTTTTCTTTCATAGATTTCTTTGCCTCTTGCATATCTTCAGGACTGAGAAATAGAATACCCCTTTTCTTCGGAGTTGGCTTAGGAGTTGGTTCAGGAAGTGTCCAATTATTTTCATTAGTCAGCATATTATTCAATAGCAATTCATCTTGATCAACAGTTCTTTCCCTGAAAACACAACCAGCACAACTATCCAGGTGGTTTCTGTGAGCATCAGTTAGTCCATTATAAAAGATATCAAGTATTTCATTTTTCTTGAGAGGATGATCAGGCAAAGTA
Organism: Triticum urartu; assembly: GCF_056163025.1. NCBI lineage: Eukaryota > Viridiplantae > Streptophyta > Magnoliopsida > Poales > Poaceae > Triticum > Triticum urartu. Next base: position 525,151,816 of record NC_141878.1, read on the forward strand.
TTAAGTAATCGGAGAAGCCTCCCCCAAGCTTGTGGGAGACTCTCTTCTTCAATTTGCACAAAATTATATATTTACCTTAAGGCAGCTTGGTTCTTATGAGCGGGGAAATATTTAGCAGAGAAGTAATAAATCATATCCTGGGGACTACGCACACAAACAGGATCAAGAGAATTAAACCATGTCTTAGCATCACCCTTTAATGAGAACGGAAATAACTTAAGGATAAAGTGACAACGAGTTTTCTCACCATGAGTAAATAGGGTGGCTATATCGTTTAATTTAGTAAGATGTGCCACAAATGTTTCAGATTCATAGCCATAAAAAGGATCAGATTCAACCAAAGTAATTAACTCAGGATCGACAGAGAAATCATAATCCTTATCGGTAATAAAGATAGGTGAAGTAGCAAAAGCAGGGTCATATTTCATTCTAGCATTTAAAGACCTTTCTATAAGCTTAGCTAATAATTTCTTAAGATCAGATATATGATTGCAAGCTAAGAAGTCTCTAGAAGTTTCTTCATCCATAACATAACCCTCAGGCACAACAGGCAATTCATATCTAGGGGGAGAATCTTCATCATCACTTTCATCAATATTATCAGTTTCAATAATTTCATTCTCTCTAGCCCTAGCAAGTTGTTCATCAAGAAATTCACCTAGTGGCACAGTATTATCAAGCATAGAAGTAGTTTCATCATAAGTATCATGCAAAGCAGAAGTGGCATCATCAATAACATGCGACATATCAGAATGAAGAGCAGGTGTAGGTGCCGCAAGTTTACTCAAAACAAAAGGTGAATCAAGTGCAGAGCTAGATGGGAGTTCCTTACCTCCCCTCGTAGTTGAGGGAAAAATCTTGGTTCTTTGATCTTTCAAGTTCTTCGTAATGATAAGCAGCTATAAATCCCAAGTGACTCAAAGAATAGAGCTATGCTCCCCGGCAACGGCGCCAGAAAATAGTCTTGATAACCCACAAGTATAGGGGATCGCAACAGTTTTCGAGGGTAGAGTATTCAACCCAAATTTATTGATTCGACACATGGGGAGCCAAAGAATATTCTCAAGTATTAGCAGCTGAGTTGTCAATTCAACCACACCTAGAAACTTAATATCTGCAGCAAGGTATTTAGTAGAAAAGTAATATGATAGTAGTGGTAACGGTAGCAAAAGTAATATTTTTGGTTTTATAGTGATTGTAACAGTAGCAACGGGAAAGTAAATAAGCGAAGAACAATATATGAAAAGCTTGCAGGCAATCGATCAGTGATGGAGAATTATTTCGGATGCGATCGATCATGCAACAGTTATAACATAGCGTGACACAGAACTAGCTCCAGTTCATCAATGTAATGTAGGCATGTATTCCGAATATAGTCATACGTGCTTATGGAAAAGAACTTGCATGACATCTTTTGTCCTCCCCTCCCATGGCAGCGGGGTCCTATTGGAAACTAAGGGATATTAAGGCCTCCTTTTAATAGAGTACCGGACCAAAGCATTATCACATAGTGAATACATGAACTATCCAAACTACGGTCATCACCGGTAAGTATCCCGATTATTGTCACTTCGAGGTTAACGGATCATAACACATAATAGGTGACTATAGACTTGCAAGATAGGATCAAGAACTCACATATATTCATGAAAACATAATAGGTCCAGATCTGAAATCATGGCACTCGGGCCCTAGTGACAAGCATTAAGCATAGCAAAGTCATAGCAACATCAATCTCAGAACACAGTGGATACTAGGGATCAAACCCTAACAAAACTAACTCGATTACATGATAAATCTCATCCAACCCATCACCGTCTGGCAAGCCTACGATGGAATTACTCACGCACGGCGGTGAGCATCATGAAATTGGTGATGGAGGAAGGTTGATGATGATGATGGCGACGGATTCCCCTCTCCGGAGCCCCGAACAGACTCCAGACAAGCCCTCCCGAGAGAGTTTAGGGTTTGGCGGCGGCTCCGTATCATAAAATGTGATGAATCCTTCTGTCTATGTTTTTTCTTCCGAAAGTGAATATATGGAGTTGGAGTTGAGGTCGGTGGAGCGTCAGGGGGCGCACAAGGCAGGGGGGCGCGCCCAGGGGGGTAGGCGCGCCCCCACCCTCGTGGACAAGGTGTGGGCCCCCTGACGTGGATTCTTCTACTAGTATTTTTTATATATTCCAAAAATAATCTCCTTTGATTTTTAGGTCATTCTGAGAACTTTTATTTCCGCACAAAAATAACACCATGGCAATTCTGCTGAAAACAACATCAGTCCAGGTTAGTTCCATTCAAATCATGCAAGTTAGAGTCCAAAACAAGGGCAAAAATGTTTGGAAAAGTAGATACGACGGAGACGTATCACCTACCAAATAGTTTTATACTTGTTCTAGGTAAAGCAAACGTCAAGTGTGCGTAGAGTTGTATCAGTGGTCGATAGAACTTGAGGGAATATTTGTTCTACCTTTAGCTCCTTGTTGGGTTCGACGCTCTTATTGATCGAAGAAGGCTACAAATGATCCCCTATACTTGTGGGTTATCAAGGAGCTTGCCCAGTGTTATGTTTAATGCCGCCTCACTCATGAATGGACATGTGGGCGGAGTAGGTTTCTAGGCACAGGGACGGGTTTAATGGAGACGTTTGAATGTAGCGAGGAGGCGTGTTCAGCTGGGCGTGCAGCGGGCGGTGCCCTCGACCGGTCTGCCGCTCCAATGGTGGAGCTAGTGAGAGGTCGCATCTGCTTTGGGCCGGCTTCAATGTGGAGCATCCGATCCACAATGACATGAACGCGGGCATGTGGCGCCGGGTGGGAACACACGTGAATGAGGGAAGAGGATTTTGGGTGGGTCGGGTTGGTTAGATTCGGGCATGAATGAGGGAAGAGGATTTTGTCTCCAGTTTGCAGGAGTGATTACTTCCTTTAGTGATCCAGAAATGGAGCAGAAAGTATTCTCACCCATTTCCTCGGATGTGACCTTGAGTTATCGAACCCACGCGAGGAAGGCCCCTTTAATCTAGGGTCTCTAGCAAGCTTTTGTTAAAGAAACAAATTCCAACTTTTGACTAGATCAAAATCCAACAACCTTGAGTTGAACACTTATAATAAAAATAGGTATGATTATGAGCTATTAATGCTTACAAACATGTATTTGTGTTGGGACAAAATATGATCTTAATTTGTGCGCTGGAAGTCACCAATCTAGATGTGCTTATTATGAACTGAAGTGGGGGTGTCCAAATTACATCTTGACCGGCACGCGTCCTATATAAAGAATCAGTTATCCAACCGAAGGCCCTATCCATCTCACGAGGTTGCCTTCATATTTAAGATTTGTCGAGGGATGACCCCCGGGTAGGCTCTGGAACCCAGATCATTTTTCGAACATTGAGGCGGTTGGCGCCCCTCTGTTCGACTCATGTATCCGTCCAACTTCCAGCTCAAGCTGGGTGACCTGGGACCAGCATCTCGCTCAAGTAGGTTGGCCCAGGCCGGCTAGCGCGGGGTCAGGGGTCGTCCCTTCCATCCGTATGTAAAGACAACTCCCCACGATAGGGCAAGGGTGGGTTTGTAGGTAGACACTCTTTGAGTTGAATCCGCAATGCATTCCATAGATAATCTGACTACTTTTTATGTTTTCATGAATCTTAGATACTGAACAACATCATAATGATTATGAGCTTGTGCGCATGAAAAGAATAAAGCAGAACAATGCCATGGCTTTCAAACTTGGAATTAAGGGACTGCAATCAAGTCTGGATGCAATGCAATGCAAACGCTCTCCACCTACAGATTCATGCTCAGAATATGATCCTAACAATGATTCTGAGCTAGAGGGAGACCTGAGTCAATGTAGCTCCCTAGTGGAGGAGTCAGAGGCAGATGCCCTATCTTATTCACCAATCAAGGTGATTGCTCTAACTTTCCAAGGTTATATTGGTCGCACATATCTTGCAACTAATGCTTTGCATTGCTTCTACTTTGTTGCACTGCCATTAGCTTAGTTTACACATCGTGTATGTGAATATGCCTTGCCTATCCATTTTCAGTACATATTCGATCTGTCATCATACCATATTTATCCATTCAAATGTTGTTCTTGTGTATCAGGCATTCAAAAGGAAGAGGGCGATTGCTGATCGTGAAGGAGCACGCACAAAGTATTTGGAAAAGGTAGTGACGCCGGATAAATCAAATAGCCCATTAGGTGTAGTTGCAATATCACCAGACCCAAAAAAACATGACCACAACTCTAGCAGACTCTAGCCCTACTACATTGGCCATCTCTGATGCCCCAACTCAGCAGACCCCAACTGTAGCAAATAGTATGATGATGCCAATTGAGATAGCACCAACTCTACGACGCAAAACCCCCCATTCCAGCAAAGAGTACACCAAATCCAGTTGCCAAATCCCTTTTCAAACGAGAGAGAGCCCCAATTGCAGCAAATAGGACTCCTATTCCACTTCTTCCCAGTTTAGAATATGAAGCTTATATTGTTGTGAGGAACTTTGTGCGCATCTTTCCTTAATGGAAACATTATACCACAGACAAAGAACAATTTTCAATCTTCCTCCGCAACTTACGCGTAAGTAATGTACTAATGTTATTCATGGTAATTACTGCATATTTTTCTGCTGACAGAAGACACAAGATTTCATTCTTTTAAATAGGTGAGGACCAAACTAGATAGTCAAGACGAGCAAGGGTTGGTTTCGCTTTTCAAGAACTCGTTGATGAAGTATCGTTCCTACCTGAGGCAAGCGCACTTCGATGGCAAGCCTCTAAATGAATTTTCTGTAAAGTCTCCGGGGCTACATTTATCAGACAGTGACTGGAATAATCTTGTTACACATCGGTCTCATCTGCAGCGTAAGGTACTGTCTATGATATCACATCACAATTTGAACTACATTTCTGCATGTGCCTTAACATCTCACTTGTACGAAAACTGTTTGCAAAAGAACATTCATTCTCAAGGGACCACAAAATCTGCAACTATACTGCACACTACATTGCTCTTGTGAGTACCTCTTGCCCTGTATGACCATACTTACTTTCGTAGCTGGTTGATTATGTAGCATCACTGCACATGTTAGCCTCGTTATCCTCCATTTGGTGGACATTATAAAATCTGTATCAACTCTTTACATAAATTTGGAATCAACCCAATGCTTTTGAAGAGGTTTAGCTCTGCAGTCCTCTTGTAAGGATTGAACGTCGTCTATTATTGTACTTACATTAACAACTACTCCCTCTGTCCCATAATATAAGAGCGTTTTGTACAATACACCAGTGTTCAAAACACTCTTATATTATGGGAAGAGGGATTAGTTCATTGTGTATCATTCTGCATCTTATCTCCCTCGCCCACCGCTTACTAAAAAATATCATATCTATATTTAATCTTACCAAAAAGTTGAATACATAGACAATGCCAGTGCAGAAGTGTAGCCCATTGCTCTTGTTAGTACATTTTGTCCTATAGTGCTTGTACTTCCAGGGATTAGTAGTTGATTATTTAGCATCAATCTGCATCTTATCTTCATTATCCTCTATCCCTTCCAGTATTATCATATCTATAATTACTCTCTACAAAATGTAGAGTACAGGCAATGCTTACGAAGAAGATTATGTGCTGAAATTCTTGAGTTATCCTTCCCTTGACATGGAGAAGGGCATTATAAAGCCGTTGTTAACTCTTAATGTAAGTCAGTCCTTCTAAAGCCTTTATCCTCAACTGCTGTTTAATTTCCTCATACTCCTTATCGTCAACTTCTGTTTAGTTTGTTGTTTCTATCAAAATGCATGTTCGCAACAACTGTAAGTTCCAAGTTTTACTTGTAAAACCAAATTCCTTATTCATACCATGCACATTACTCAATACTCCGTATATGTATGCTTGTTTTTGTGGATCTATAATCCAGTGTGTGGTGAAGCAGCCCATGTTTGCACCATGTGGCTGATGATTGAACAACGTGCCATGCACATTAACCAAAATAGATACAATGATTGTCTTTGCCCTTCATCTATGCTTGTTTTGTTGACATGGTAATCCGGTAGTGTGGTGAAGCTCCCCGCATGATGAACAATGCCAAAGTATGCTATTGATATTTTGAAGTTACTCTTTATTTTCTAATTTGAAATTGGATGGAATTGACAGCACAGTTACCATCTTTGTTTATACATGTGCAAAACCTGTCATCTCTCTGTTTGTTTCGGGGTGATATGCCAGATGGCATGCACAAGTCTGCTGAAGGCTGTGAGACAAACCCAACATATATTGCAACAAAGAAGGCAAAACATCTTGAAGATAGCGAGACAACCCCAAAGTCTTGTCTTGATGCAATGTTCAAGTTACTTGAGACTAGCAGTCATACAAGCTCACAGAATTCGCTGTCTCAATCAATTTGACTTCTTTAGTCCCAATTTCTAGCAGAAAGGCATTCTGCAACTCAACTTCGACTTGAAGTCCTATATCTAAGAAAGATGGCAGAGAACACCAATGAGAACCTCATTGCTAAATAGTTATACCTGGAAGCTATGACCGACATGCTAGGCCGGTCTCACAACCTTGCTCAGCAGCTTGCGAAGTAGTTCTCGCGCAAGGCTAACCTTTCTTGAACTGTCTTGGAAGTGGTCTTGGTTCACTATAATTTTGTTACGCTGCAATGGCGCCCAGTTTTTGTAATCTGCTTCTTCGTTGCGCTTTATGATCACTGGTGGCGAAGTTCGATGCCCAATGGATATAATATACCATAAATCCTGTATTGTATAGTGTAGGTTTATTCTAAGTTACTATGCCGTAATTTCTTTATGCTATAGATTATGTTTGTTCTTAATTTCTACTAGTTACCGTATATGCCATCATTCGCTATCTGGAAAAAACGGCGAAAATCTGATATAGTCGATTGGGCCGAAACATTCGCCTCTAATGGGCCTGCATTTTAGTGGGCCACAATTGGGTCGTCCTGCAACTTTCTTGGGCCTGAAAGGCCATTAGGGCCTTCACACTTTGTGCCAGGCCCACAAACACGGGCCTATATTTGGCCCAAAGTTTAGTTGGGCCTTTAGTCACTACAAAAAAAGACACATCCATGACATTTTGGGCCAAACATTTTTTTCTGTCATGCTTATGACATTTGTATGACGATAATTGTGACAAAACCCGGTATCATCATAGATGTGGTGGGATCCTACTTCTATGACAAAAAATCATGACATAAAATGGGCTTTTCATCCTGGGCGGGCCAGAGACGCAGTTGCATGACATTCTTTGGGCCGTCCATGACGGAAAAAACCGTGGTAGAAGCGAGGGCAAGGAAAATTTCGGGGAGTTCCCGGTTGTGGTGGGTGTTTGGGTCCAAGCGATGCATGGAGGTTTGCGCGCTTCTCTCGTACACTACGCGCGCCTGTGCGAGGCGTTGGGCTCTAACTGAACCCAAGCTAGGCGTTCGCTTACCGAACCCGAGCGATTGCACTGGCTACGCGTTACTGAACCCGAGCGATCGGCCGATCCCTGGCTGTTAACTGAACCCGATCGAGCGATTCCTTCGCTACTGCTGCTAACTGAAGCCGATCGAACCTGCTGCCTGTTGATGAATAGTGAGCATTGTTGGGGGTTGGATGAACAGTTCTCGGTGGGGGTGGATGAACAGGACCCTGTGGTAGTAGAGGCCATTGCTGCTGGATGAATAGGACCCGCTCGAGAGGAGGCCGCCACACACCCGAGCCTGTTGGGGGTGGATGAACAAGACCCCGTGGAGGGCTGGCTGAACAGGACCCCATGTGGAGGACTGGTTGAACAATAGCCGGTAGAGGCTGGATGAACAGGACCCCGTGGAGGGCTGGTAAAACAGTAGCCGGTGGAGGCTGGATGAACAGGACCCCATGGAGGAAGGAGGGAGACGCCATCGATGAACAGTAGCAGGTGGAGGCTGGAGGAGGTTGACGGTGGATGAAGAGTAGCCCGTGGAGTCCCGTTTTGCGGTACGCCAGACCCCTCCCAATGTACAGGACCCTGTTTCGACCATAGGAGGTCGAAGGGAAGTCCGTTTCCTTCGTTTTGCGGTACGCTAGACCCCTCCCGATGAACAGGATCCCGTTCAGACCATAGGCGGTCGAAGAGAAGGCCGTTTCCTTCGTTCTGCGGTACACCAGGCCTCATTTTGGCTGTTCCATCCAATCTGTTTGGCTCCCGATGAACAGGACGCATTCCGTTGCCTCCCGATGAACACGACGCAGTTTCTCCGTTCCGACCTAGCCGTTTGGCTGCCGATGAACAGGACGCCGTCGCTGCTCTCCGCTGCCTCTCCATGTACATGAGCCTTGGCCGTACGTATGCGTGAGTAGGCGTTCGAGACCCCGCCCGTATGTACGTATGTGCTCGTATTTACTTTCTTGCACCATAGCTGTACGTACGTGTACACGATATTGATGAGACTACGTGACATGCTATGTCTGCGCCTCTACTATGACACGTGCCCTTCCTTACTCGGCCACAGTTCATCGCTGCAGCCTGTAGACAGACCGATCGACTATTATGTACGTACACGTTCGCGACCAGATAGATAACCCTATGTATGGTTTGACCGGGTGGGTCCCAGCTGTCAGGGAGGTAAGGAGGCACTTCCTTGCGTGCGAAGATATAGCTGGTGGGTCCCAGCTGTCAGGGGGGAGAATCATATTTTTTGCCCGTAATATGGACACACTTCCTTGCGTGCGAAGATGTAGCTGGTGGGTCCTAGCAGTCAGGGGGGCATTTTTTGTGAAATACGGTGGCCTGTCTGGTGGGTCCCTGCTGTCAGGTGGAGGAATCATTATTTTGCACGTAATAAGGAGGCACTTCCTTGCTGCAACCGTGGACCTAGCTGTCAGCCTCTCCATGTACATTACTCTCCGATGGAAGTCGTTCCTTGACCACATTGACCACGCCGCACCGAGAGCACCAAGGCGGTGGACGACGGGAGGCCTAGAAAGGGGATGATCGCAGAGCCGGGGAAGACGCGACAGTGGATGCCCACGCGGAGAGGGGTACGAGGGTTGACTGGTTCGACTGCGGTGTGAGGCTGCCGTCGCCACGGAATAACAGGGGTTATGGGTGAGCAGAGGGATGGCCTGGACAGAGGTTGGAGTAGAGTGGGGCGGTGAGGCCTTCGCGACAGTAGAGCCGACCACGGGAGGTAGGAGCAGGCGGCACGACCGACGCTAGTTTGGGCAGTTGGAGCAAGAAGACCAGAGATTGAAGAAGCACTACGGCCGTTGGATGCACATCATATGGTCACCGGAGCTAGAATCGTTCATATTGACTAAGTTAACAAAGCCCTCCGTCCACGTCAACTTAGTAGGCCCACAAGTCAGCCTCCGACTATGGTGGGTCCCAGCTAGCAGGGGGTATTCATTTTTTTGTGCGTAATAAGGAGGCACTTCCTTGCGTGCAAAGATATAGTTGGTGGGTTCAAGCTGTCAGCGGGAGGAATGTTTGTTTCGTGAAATACAGAGGCCCTTCTGATGGGTCCCAGCTGTCAGGTGGAGGAATCATTATTTTGCGCGTAATAAGGAGGCACTTGCTTGTGTGGGTCCCTACTGTCAGCCTATCCACTTACATCGCTCTTCTGATGGATGTTGTTTGTTGACCATGTTGACCACGCCGCGCCGAGAGCACAAACATGGTGGACGCGGGCGAGGCCCAGGAAGGGAACGACCTGGAGCCGGCGAAGCCACAACAGCGGATGCTCGGCTGCGGGGTGAGGCTGACGTCGCCGGGAAGTAACATGATGCGTGGGTGGGTAGAGCGATGGCCTGGCGGCAGCACAACCGACCACAGGAGGAGGGAGCAGGCAGTCCCATTGATGTTGGTTTGGGCGGCTGGAGCAGGAAGATCAGAGATTGAGGAAGCATGACGGCCGTTGGATGGACATCCAACAGTCACTGCTCCGTGTTGACTAAGTTCAGAAAGCCTTACGCACACGTCAATTTTTTTAGACAGCTTCATCGTCAACCTAGCAGGCCCAGAAGTCAGCCTCCAAATCTATGGAAAACAGCATACAACCCATTAGCCATTATTTTCAGTAATTTATAGCCCATTTGCTAATTCTTAAGGATATTTTGAAGCCCATGTTCTTTTTATTAGCATTACAGACCATATTCTGGGCACTGCTAAAAATTTCAACGAAATTTTTCATATTTCAGTGGGGTCCGAACTCTTTTAATAACGAAATTTCGAGTCACGTTAAAAATAATTTTTAAAAAATTATATCAAAAAAATTCTCCACAAAAAATGAATGAAATGTAAAATCTTGACTAGCAAGATGCCCGTGCGTTGCACGAAACATCAAGATGCATTTGTATGAGTAGTATCTTATGGGAGAAAAGGATGAACGAGGGAAGGCCGTATCTGCAAATGTGGAAAAGAGTGCGGGTAAATTGTCATAGTTTCCTTCCTATCCATTAGATATAGATCGGACGGCCTATATTGCAGGATGGCAGGCACACCATCATCACCAACTCTGCTTTTTATAAGAGTAGAGAAATTCAGAAAAAAATGATATTTGAATGTAATTGCGGTTGGCTTTGGTTTAAAAATTTATAGCCCATTTCTTGCAACTTATAGCCCATTTTCTGGGGAAGCTCATTTCTTACTACTTACATCCCTCCTCGTCTTGAAAGATTTGCAGCCTAGCAGGGCTGAGAAAAGCAAGTAGGCCTTAGTTGGGTATTCTCCAAAAAAAAGAACTGGGCTAGCCATTTTCAGAAAGAAAAAAGATATCAACTGGGCTCGTCATGTGCTTAAATAAAAGCATAAGCCTGGGCTAGACGGGCCACATCCCCCGCACAACGCGCAGTTGAGCTCCGTCTCTAAAACTAAAAAACAACTGGGTGAGCTGCTGGGTCCCTAGTGTTATCCGCTTGTTGTGTAATTTTCTTGTTTATTGAATACATTGACAATGGCATGGGACCTAGTTGTCAAACAATTAGGAGGAAGTATTTTTTGGCTTGTAATAACGAGGCACCTACTTGCGTAATGCAATGACCCTGGTGGGTCCCTACTGTCAGCCTCTCCACGTACAGTCATCTCCTGATTCCTCTCGGTTGTTGACCATGTTGACAACGCCAGACGGCAGCGGGCACAATGAGCGAACCAAGGCGGAGAACGATGGCGAGGCCTCGGACGGGAACGGACACGAGCCGTGGAAGATGCATCAGTGTGGTGGCAGGCGGAGGGGAGTACGAGGGCAACAACATGTAACTCAAGCTTACAAATGGTACAAAAAGGCCAAGGATTAACTGTTCATCAAATTTAGACAAAACCCAGATTGAACATGGCAATAACATCTAACCCAACCACTCTTTTTCGCAGTCACAAACAAATAGATCGGTCTGGTCCATAAAATCAACATCCTGTGCAAAAAAAATTATTGGAGGATGACTACAAGTTGTTGTAAATAGAAGCCAAGCACGTTCAGAAGCCCATTGTCCACCTGAAACTTCTTTTTTTGTTGTTCAACATGTCCCTCCATGAGAAATCTCTTGTTGGAAAACTTAGGCCTCATGGACAATAGTAACCTCGCATTCAACATGAAGAATGTGACAAAGCTTCTGTTTGCCTAGTTGGATGCATATCCTTCCATCATTATTGTCCTCAAACGAATGTCATGAGAACTGAGAAAATCCTGGTGCTTATTATGCCACCGATTGGTTATATGTTTTTCTCCATGTGTTAGTGCCTAAGTAGACATGAAGATTGAAAACAGTTAAGGTCTGAAAAAGAGTGTCAAAAGAGCGAGCTGCACGGTTAATTCTAGTACAATTTATATGGGCTTTCAATGTGCATGAAATCATCACCTTTATATATAAATTCTCCATACATCGAAAGCATCACAGCAAGCCAATAATTATTTTCAGATCATAACTAAACATTCCGATATATAAGATCTTGACAGAATCCAACATCATTGATAGGCTATCCATGGACGAACTCTTCATTGAGCATATAACATAATACTAGTACCCAAAGTGTACTCCAAGATGATATAAAACTTATGCGCATAAATGAAAAATGCAGCTTATGATTACAAATGTGTAGATGATACTATACAGTACCTGAAAAAAGTGAGGAGCCAAACACCAACTTGTTGTGATCATTAAACAGATCACTAATTACACCCAAGGTCTCCAGTTTGGGCGCAGAGACGACAATTATTTGCGAAGGTTTATAACAATAATGAAGGAGCAACCTTTGAAGTGAAGGGGCATCTTTGATGATGAGGTGATGTCCTTCACAACAAATTCCAATGCTTTTATGGTGAGGCGACTTTATTTGGAGACAAGTGATAGGGATTTCTATTCCCAAACAATCAGCAAGTGCTCCAGGGCAGGGCAACTGGAGTGGATGATGCTATGCAGTGAGTCCTTCGACAGATAAACCACCAGAAGCGAAAGTTTCTTTAGTAGTGGGAGTCAAAGTTAGCATTTGTACCAGGTCATTTGGTAGATGGCACCGGGCGAAGGTGGCGGTGTGGAGAGAGGAGGAAAACCACGAGATGGACAACGGTGGTGTGGGCACAAATTCTTGGTGTTCAATTCGTGGTCTGGAACTTTCGTGATAATGGTAGAACTCAAACTGCTGGAGTTTTTTGAATTCAGGGGATGTCAGCCAAGCGTCCACCATGCAGGGTATGTACATCAAGTAGCGTGTTGGGATGTAGATGCGTTGAATGGGGCCCTGCTGGTGAGAGGAGATGATGGCTCTGAGGAGATAAAATTCAGGAAGGACAGATATCTGACGACAGTTGAGATTGAGGGACGCGGTGCGCCATAGAGGGCGCCACCGAGTTGAGAGGACTTGTGTGCAACAGCAATCCTTGGTGGGGAGAAGCAAGATGGTCTCCCGAAGGATGTCATCCAGGAGATCGCTGATGCGGTCCACCAAAGATTCTACGAGTTCCTCAGATCCGGGTGGGGTGGGGGGGGGGGGCTCGCCGCTTCTCCCCGCGCTGTCGGGTGCGGGATCTACAACCAGCGTCACCGCTGGCGGGAGCCTCATCTTCTTGGCGCTGGGGCCAGCTGACTCCATTTTCCTTGCGGGCATCGCGCTGACCTCTCGGGTTTGAGTAGAGTAGCCAGAGACGAGCCTAGTGGCAGTGTGAGTGGGGAAGAAGGAGGGCTGGGGGTTTTGTGTAGGAGTGGAAGAAGAGGAGCAAGCGTTTCTGTACGACTAAGGAAGAAGGTGAGCAGGAGTTTCCTGTACGAGTGAGGAAGATGGGGAGAGGGGGGAATTGGGGGGGCGGAAGTGGGAGAGTCCAGTGAGCTGCAGTATAAGTGGAAGCGAGGAGGAAGGAGAGTTTTTCTGGGATCGCCCCCTCTTCAAGAAATATGGGCTTCTCCTCGCAAAAAACAAAAACAAATGGGCTTTAAGATGGACAGGCTTTTGTATCAGCCCAGTCGGTTGGCCGTGTTTCATTCTAGAGGGCCTTAACACTAGAGGTAACCCATTAGAGACACTCTCCAGCTCCCCAGCTTATTGCCCATTCGAAAGAAAATAACAAACGCCTCCAGCTTAATTATGGCTCCTCATCGGTAACATTTTTGAACTTGAAAACAGTTATAGCTCCTTTTCGGGCCAGCTTGGCATCCACCAAATTAGAGGATGGTGTAGTGCATGCAAACACTCACACTGGTCATAGCGCGGCAAAATGAGGGGTCAAATAACATGCCCACAATATACATAGATTAACATGGATTGTGGGGGATTAAATCATGTACAAGCCAATATCCCATCCATTCCTCTCCAAACCCCTTGGGAGGAGGTTGAACCGAACAAGGCCTAAGACTAACCACAGTGGGAGTAATTTAATTCCATACGGTGTCATAATATGATACTCAACCCTTTGTTTCTTCATTTAATTCTACGCCATCTCATCAAATTTTCCTAGTTGGCATGCATGATTCTACTTATGATACTCCCATTACAACCAGCCTGGTAGAATTAATATACCTAATCTAAATGGTCACCGCCCGATCTCTTTGTCCTCCTCCAGCATCCGGCTGAAGAAGAATCATGCAAGACACAAGATGTATTCGTCGGCGTCGCCTCGGCGGTGGCCTTCATGGGATACAATCGGTAGCGGCCTCCCGTGTTCTAATTCGCCTCGATGATGGCGGCGGGCGGGAACATGCTGGTCATCACCTCGTCGACATCCGCATAGCCGCATCACCTCATTGACATTCACGGCGGTTTCTTTCTCTACCTGCATGGCGCGGCTACGCGCGCGTCGACGGTGGATGGCGTAGTCGCAGACATTGGAGGCGCTGTACGACGCGGCGGTGTCAAGGGCAGCGATGAAGCCCATGCCACCATGCTCCCCGACAAGTCGGCGTGGAGCAAGTCGGCACTCTTCCTTGAGTTGTATTGGAGCGGCCAGCTATGGAACCACACACTGGCTTAGTGCAGCAACTGCCTCCGTGATACGTCTCCAACGTATCTATAATTTTTGATTGCTCCATGCTATATTATCTACTGTTTTGGACATTATTGGGCTTTATTATCCATTTTTATATTATTTTTGGGACTAACCTATTAACCGGAGGCCCAACCCAGAATTGCTGTTTTTTTTGCTATTTTAGGGTTTCAAAGAAAAGGAATATCAAACGGAGCCAAAACCCTAATTCCACCGCCATAACTTCCTGTATCCACGAGATCCCATCTTGGGGCCTGTTCCGGAGCTCCACCGGAGGGGTATCCATCACGGAGGGCTTTTACATCAACACCATAGCCTCTCCGATGAAGTGTGAGTAGTTTACCTCAGACCTTCGGGTCCATAGTTATTAGCTAGATGGCTTCTTCTCTCTTTTTGGATCTCAATACAATGTTCTCCCCCTCTCTTGTGGAGATCTATTCGATGTAATCTTCTTTTTGCGGTGTGTTTGTTGAGACCGATGAATTGTGGGTTTATGATCAAGACTATCTATGAATAATATTTGAATCTTCTCTGAATTCTTTTATGTATGATTGGTTATCTTTGCAAGTCTCTTCGAATTATCAGTTTGGTTTGGCCTACTAGATTGATCTTTCTTGCAATGGGAGAAGTGCTTAGCTCTGGGTTCAATCTTGCGGTGTCCTTTCCTAGTGATAGTAGGGGCAGCAAGGCACGTATTGTATTGTTGCCATCGAGGATAACAAGATGTTTTTTTTATCATATTGCATCAATTTATCCCTCTACATCATGTCATCTTGCTTAAGGCGCTACTCTGTTTTCATGAACTTAATACTCTAGTTGCATGTTGGATAGCGGTCGATGAGTGGAGTAATAGTAGTAGATGCAGGCAGGAGTCGGTCTACTTGTCTTGGAGGTGATGCCTATATACATGATCGTACCTAGATATTCTCATAACTATGCTCAATTCTGTCAATTGCTCAACAATAATTCGTTCACCCACCGTAAAATACTTATGCTCTTGAGAGAAGCCACTAGTGAAACCTATGGCCCCCGGGTCTATCTTCATCATATTAATCTTCCAATACTTAGTTATTTCCTTTGCTTTTTTTACTTTGCATCTTTATAACAAAAATACCAAAAATATTATCTTATCATTTCTATCAGATCTCACTCTCGTAAGTGACCGTGAAGGGATTGACAACCCCTTATCGCGTTGGTTGCGAGGAGTTATTTGTCTTGTGCAAGTACTAGGGACTTCGCGCGCAGCCTCCTACTAGATTGATACCTTGGTTCTCAAAAATTGAGGGAAATACTTACACTACTTTGCTGCATCATCCTTTCCTCTTCAAGGAAATCCAACGCAGTGCTCAAGAGGTAGCACCCCGACTGGCTAGGCGAGGTAGGTGGAGCAGTGAGCTGCCTCGCTCTCATAACTGCCGGGCTTGGCGGGCCACCCAGACGGCTTTTATGCCAGAGAACTGTTCTTCCTGCCCGTCGGATGCCACCGAAAGAGTGGAGAAAATGGTGGAAGGAGGAGCTTGGCCGGCGTCCTGCTCCTGAACGGACGTGTGTGGCCAGAGTGGGTTTCTTGCATTCCATGCGGGTTTAAATGTAGGTTTTTGAATGCGGCGAGGAGGCGGGTATAGTTGGGAGTGCATCAGGCGGCGCCCTGGGCCGGCGTGCCGCTTCAAATGGCAGACACAGTGAGAGGTCGCGTCCGTCCTAACCCCCTTGACCGTGGACCTTGACAGTGTACGCCATCTTGTGTCCAGATCTGAGATGCCACGTGTACCAGATGAATGACTCCAAGTTCGACCACCGTGATGCTAGGTGCGAGCCGAGGAACACTGTTGGAGACACCCCCTCATAATTTTCCTATTTCTGTGTTTTAAGTTCCTATGAAGAGAGTACTTGCTCTAAATGATGTGCCGCTACAAGAGCCGCCTATATTAATTAACCATGCTCTAAAAAGGTGGACCAGCTTTGGCTATAGTATACTGTACTAGGTTAGTAGGTGACCTTGCGCTTGGCTCTTCACCTCTTCCGGAAGTCGAACAATAATGATGGTACTACACTAGTACTACTTCTAGCAATCTGACACCAAATGAACTGTTGCATGTCCATCGCTTGTAAGCAAAAGTTTCTCCTCGTGCTGTGAGCCACCACGCACGCATTGGCGAGGGAGAAGGAGTAGTAAGCAAGCTTCTCGTCGTTCCGCGAGTTGATGGGACACATCAAAGTTATTTAGTACTCTCTCGAAAAAGGGCCGACCATGTCCATGGCTACCATCCGGTGCTCCGTCATTAAGTACATGCACTATTCATGTGCCATCGAGGAGAAAAATTATTGCGTATTACTAGGTGCCATCGAAGTGCACAACTCACTTATGCACTGCTTATCTCCATTTTCTTCCATGACACATGCACCTTGATGCTAGATGTCCCGCGTGTTGGCAAAAGGATGAACAAAGCTCACTAAGAAAAGAGTGGAAGGACATAGATTCCCGATGACCGAGAAGGAGCAAGGAACCTCACGGTGGAGCGTCTGCACTCATAATATTTTATATTATTCAGTGATATTAAATCAACCAAATCTCTCGTCTAGCTGGTTCGCGCATGTTCCCCTGTTTTTTGCCGCGTTCCCACCTATAGAACTGCCTCGCGGCGGCCAATTCCTCTCCAAACACCTAGGGAGGCAGTTGAACCGAACAAGTCTAACTTGTTTTTAGTGGGTACATTGACGTGTCATCGAAAGGGTGTGATAGATGACTCTTGCAAAATAATTGACTACCACATTGGCATACATGAGCATGGGGCTCACTTGTCAGCGTGCTAGACGGAGGAAGGAACGCAAGACAAAATGGAGCGCGGAAGGGTGCGAATCAATTGGCTCACGTGTGATGACCACTGGAGCAATCCACTCAGATTGTACTACATTGAAAAATTCGTGCAAACACGGCCGGTTATATTGTGAGTAGGTGACCGTGCGCTTGGCTCTTCGCCTCTTCCGGAAGTCGAACAATGATGATGGTACTACAATATAGATACTTTTGGCAATCTGACACCGAATGAATTGCTACATGTCCAACGTCTGTATTAAGCGCACTGTCGTAAAGCAAAAGCTTCTCCTTGTGCTGCGAGCCACACCGCGCGCACGTGAGAGAGGGAGAGGTCGTACTAGTAGACTAGCCACAGTGGGAGTGACTTTAGCAGTAACATCGAGTCCAACTCAGCAAATTTGCTTATGTGGCAGTGAGTTAATGAGGAGAGAGGTAGTTTGAGTAACTTAGCTAGTTATCCTAACATCGCATTTCCCAATGCAATATGAGTCTATAACCTAATAAATGCAGCTTTGCATGACACCACACTTATGTTACTACCCACTATGAAGGTAGTAACATAGTCTAGGAATATGTGTATGTTACTCTCCACTGTGCTAGTCGTAGTAAGCAAAGCTTCTCCTCGTTTCCGAGTTGACGGGACACATCAAAAGTAGTGTATTAGTCTCCAAAAAGGGCTGACCATGTCCATGGCTACCATCCCGTGCTCCGTCATTCAGTGCATGCACGATTCACGTTCCATTGAGAAAATAATGTTGCGTACGTGCCATCGAATAGAATAACTTAATTTATAAAAAAACGTGCCTGAGGGAGTCCTGGATTAGGGGGTCCTCGGCTGTTAGGCTATTTGATATGGGCCAGACTGATGGGCCATGAAGAAGACTTTCCCCCGTGTCCATGTAGGACTCCTATATGCATGGAAGGCAAGCATGGTGTCCGGATATGTTATTTCCTCCCCCCACATACCGACTCTGTACAACCTTAGACCCCTCCGGTGTGTATATAAACTGGGGGGTTTAGTCCGTAGAGATCATCAGAATTCTCAGAGGCTAGATAGCTAGGGTTTAGCCATTACGATCTTGAGGTAGATTGATGACCCACAAGTATAGGGGATCTATCGTAGTCCTTTCGATAAGTAAGAGTGTTGAACCAAACGAGGAGCAGATCGAAATGACAAGTGGTTTTCAGCAAGGTATTCTCAGCAAGCACTGAAATTATCGGTAACAGATAGTTTTGTGACAAGATAAATCATAACGGGTGTTGGTTATATATCCGGCGTATCTCATAGTAGGGGTCCTAAGCTAGGCATCTTGAAGCGATGGTAACATGGACACTGGTTTTACCCAGGTTCGGGCCCTCTTGATGGAGGTAAAACCCTACGTCCTGCTTTGATTGTATTCATATGGGGGATAGTACAAAGTACATGTGTCTACCACAAGATTGTTCTAATGAATATTAGATGTTCTATTGACTAGCCTGGCCTCGGTTTATATAATGCACTAAAGGCCTAGGTTTTAGAGGAGTCCTCGTCTTGGGTGCCAAGTCTTGTGGAATCCTCCTTGTATGCGGTATGGGCTGCCTGAAGTGGCCCATAAGTGAACTGCCATGGGGGTCCTCGGCCCGATCCAGCTGGTCGGGGGACGACGTGGTGAGTACCCCTAGTCCAGGACACCGTCAGTAGCCCCCTGAACCGGTCTTCAAGTTGAGGACGCTCCTCGATTCTTCCGAACTGTTCTTTTATCTTCGGTCGTCGGTCTTGAAAACTTGTTCAACAAATCTTCCCAACTTCGATTTTGAGGATCGCCGAAGTGAATCCGAAGAGTTTACACATCGGGTATCCGAGGAGCCCCTTTAAGTTTTCGGCCTTTATCAATGCCTTGTTATTTTTACACCACACCTCGGGTTTTGAAGTTGTTCTCGTGCGGCGGTGTCCTCTTGCGTCCGAGCTTCAACGCTAGACTGCATCTGAGCTCCAACACCGGACTATATCAAAAGTCCAACGCCATACTGTATCCGAGGTGTCATAGATCACCTTGGCTCGAAAAAGTCAAAGTAGTTTAGCCGAGCTTTAATGCCAGAAATGCCCTCTATAGAGCCAGCCACTTGCATCTGAGCTTTATGCTGGACTGCTTCCGAGGTGATGCACCATCTCGGGCTTGGGCTGATTGTTTGTGGATTTTATTTCCAATTGGTGCAATTTATTTACTGACGAGATATATAGCCAATAGCCCTCAAGGTGTGTGTGTCGGCCTAAAACCTGAGATGCACATTGGAGGAGATAGTGTTTGGCGGATGGGCCCTTGAGAGAGGGTCTCAAGAAGTCATCGTAATATATTAGCTTGACGCCGGAAAGGTCCTAGATAGTTCATATTGTTATCCGAAGATGTGTTTGCCCATAGTTCGGTCAAGCCGAACACTGAGCACTTTGAATTTTTGTATTGAATAGGCAATGCAGTAGCCCCCGAGACACTGGTCGAGTGGCAACACCGGATCAGGGGATCGATGTGCCCCTTTAATATTAGTAAATGATAAGCCCGAAGCCCAGTAGCCCCCGAGCCTTAATGTGGGCACAAGTGGTCGAATTAAGGATCGATGTGCGGAGTAAAATCACAAATTATGTGTAATGATTCTATGTATCCAAGTACTCTACATCATTAATGCTTGGATCCACACTTTACAAAACTTTATTGATCGACCATCAGCTTCAACCTCCTCGGCCAGTAGCCGGGGAGTGTTTGTCCCACTTTATAAAGCCTTTATCAGGGCAAAGATTTACGACAAACAAGGCAATCCCACCATACGGTTTTATAAAAAAAAGGTATGCAGAGAGGATGCTATATTAGTATTTAATATAAGAAACATCTTCCAAAGAAAATAGTCCCACTATCGGTTCCTTTCTTTGGGTTGTCATGCCGACCATGATCATGAAACCTCACCTCCGATCAATGCGGGAGAAAAATATTGAGGATTTAGTGTGGGGAAAGTTCCCGAACTATGTGGTCTTAATTAACCAAAATTTTCACTTCCGTCATTGCCAACCAATTATATTCTTAATATAACTAGCTTTCGGCTTCACCCAGTCTGACTTACTAATCGGATGACCCAGTAGTAACAATCACAGAGGTGCTCCCTTTACCCCCTAGCCGAACAATCAGGAACATAGGGTTAAACATAGGAGCCAGGCAACCCAGCTTGGCCAAAATCTTAAGTCAAATTTGATGCATATTTATGGCTTTATAATGATAATTATGGAAGGAAATGTTTTATAATGAATACAAACGCTGATGATATATATTTATTTTGACTCCATTGTGACCATTTATCATTTGAAAGTGGTCGATCATCAGTTTCTACCCCTTTGTAGATGCTACGCAGGGTGTTTCTGTAGTAACAAGACAACTCTTAGCCGACGTCTCGGTGCCCAGAGGCGGTTGTGTTAGCGGAAACAAGGCAATCAGATATGCGAGCTTTATAACTTTCACTTAGTCATAGGATCTTTAAACTGGGGAAGCTAGCTACGAGCCCCCGGTTAGTGTTCGGCACCAACCGAAGTCTAGCCTTTAACACTTCGGCCAATGTTATGAAAGGCCCATCGTTTATCACGGGGTAATTGGTAACGATCTATAGTTTGATACCGTCATCGGATCACTGACCAGTTTACGTCCATTGTGACAGTCAGTTTTTGGCTTTCTCCACTTAGGTGGCTTGAAAAAGTCAAAGGAGTTTAGCCAAGCTTTAATGCCGGAAATGCCCTCTATAGAGCCAACCACTTGCATCCGAGCTTTATGCCGGACTGCTTCTGAGGTGATGCACCACCTCTGGCTTGGGCTGATTGTTTGCGGATTTTATTTCCGATTGGTGCAATTTATTTACTAACGAGATATATAGCCAGTAGCCCTCAAGGTGTGTGTGTCGGCCTAAAACCCGAAATGCACATTAGAGGAGATAGTGTTTGGCGGATGGGCCCTTGAGAGAGGGTCTCAAGAAGTCACCGTAATATATTAGCTTGATGTCGGATAGGTCCTAGATAGTTCCTATTGTTATCCGAAGATGCGTTTGCCCATAGTTCGGTCAAGCCGAACACTGAGCACTTTGAATTTTATGTATTGAATAGGCAATGCAGTAGCCCCCGTGACACTGGTCGGGTGGCAACACCAGATCAGGGGATCGATGTGCCCCTTTAATATTAGTAAATGATAAGCCTGAAGCTCAGTAGCCCCCGAGCCTTAATGTGGGCATGAGTGGCCGAATTAAGGATCGATGTCAGAGTAAAATCACAAATTATGTGTAATGATTCAATGTATCCAAGTACTCTACATCATTAATGCTCGGATCTGCACTGTACAAAACTTTGTTGACCGACCATCGGCTTCAACCTCCTCGGCCAGTAGCCGGGGAGTGTTTATCCCACTTTATAAAGCCTTTATGAGGGCAAAGATTTACGACAAACAAGGCAATCCCGCCATACAGTTTTATAAACAAAGGTATGCAGAGAGAATGTTATATTAGCATTTAATGTAAGAAACACCTTCCAAAGAAAATAGTCCCGCTATCGGTTCCTTTCTTTGGGTTGTCATGCCGACCATGATCATGAAACCTCACCTCCGATCAATGCGGGAGAAAAATATTGAGGATTTAGTGTGGGGAAAGTTCCCGAACTATGTGGTCTTAATGAACCAAAATTTTCACTTCCGTCGTTGCCGACCAATTATATTCTTAAGATAGCTAGCTTTCGGCTTCACCCAGTCTGAGGTACTAATCGGATGACCCAGTAGTAACAATCACAGAGGTGCTCCGTTTACCCCCTAGCCGAACAATCAGGAACGTAGGGTTAAACACAGGAGCCATGCAACCCAGCTTGGCCAAAATCTTAAGTAAAATTTGATTCATATTTATGGCTTTATACCGATAATTATGGAAGGAAATGCTTGTATAATGAATACAAACACTGATGATATAAATTTATTTTGACTCCGTTGCGACCATTATCATTTGAAAGTGGCCCATCGACGGCTTCTACCCCTTTGTAGATGCTACGCAGGGTGTTTCCATAGTAACAAGACAACCCTTAGCCGACGTCTCGGTACCCGGAGGCGGTTGTGTTAGCAGAAACAAGGCAATAAGATATGCGGGCTTTATAACTTTCACTTAGTCATAGGAGCTTTAAACTGGGGAAGCTAGCTACGAGCCCTCGGTTAGTGTTTGGCACAGACCGAAGTCTAGCCATTAACACTTCGGCCAATGTTATGAAGGGCCCATCGTTTATCATGGGGTAATCGGTAGCGATCTATAGTTTGACACCGTCATCGGATCGCTGACCAATTTACGCCCATTGTGACAGTCAGTTTTCGGCTTTCTCAACCGAGGTGCTTAACCATTCGAGCTGGAAGCATAATCCTAGTGGTTCTCCCTTTGCACACCTAGCCGAACAAAGCGGGACATAGGAGGCAAGCACCGGAGCCGGTCAACCCAACTATTGACCGAAGACACAATTCGAAACCGATGCATATATAGCAATTTCCGAGAATGTTTTTGCCGAATCTCTAAAGGTATTGTGGCGACCAGACCTCAAACAGTCTGATCTCTGCGCTTCAGTGTCACCCCTGGATCAGTAATGCTGACACGCACAATAGTTGAATGGATTTATAACAGAGTAGCAATCACACACTTAGTACATCGAATGTCTCAAAAGAGAACTTATTACAATAAATATGGCTTAAGGCCATCTAATGACGATAACAGCGGAAGGCTTGGAAGATAAGTGAGTCCATCAACTCCAACGGCATCACTGAGTATAGAACCACGACCTAAAGGCACCTTACTCGTCGTCTGAGAAGTCTGCAACATGAACGTTGCAGCCCGAAACGGGTCAGCACATGGAATATGCTGACAATGTAACACATAGAGAGTAATGAAAGAATAAGACTATAAGCTCTATGGTTACAGTTTTGCGTAAAACCAATTTTCCCTACTGCAAAGGAATAAATTTTATTTAACTATCATGGTAGTTGTTAAACATTGAGAGTGTAGACATGCTCTCAATCCCAATTAAGCATCATATTTATAAAACCCAACAATATTAATTAGAGTAACATGATGAGATCCACATGATAATCCAAGTACTAGATACTCAAGTTGTCCATAACTGGGGACACGGCTAACCATGATTAGTTTATACACTCTGCAGAGGTTTGCGTACTTTTCCCCACAAGACTCAATCTCCTCCGTTGGGATTCTCGCACTACATGGTGTTTGAGAAACGGATGATCGAGACATAGTCTTTCAGAAGTGCTAACACCTTACGAACGAGTAGACCGTTACACCTACTTTCCCCTACATCTGCTAGTCTACCACTGTAAGAGTTCGCACGAATTAATCAACTATGCTAGAGCCCATAGTAGCTTGTGGCTGCACACGGAAGTTTCTAGTATGAATGATCTCATGATCCCTTTGAGCCTGGGTGGCGGTCCATAAAGAAATATAGGCAATCGCTGGAATACCGAGGTGCCTCAATCCACCCAGATGTGTGTTTAAGTTGCCACCTTAAATAAACCATTAATTTAACAATCTCACATCTGTCATGGATACACTCACCCAATCCACGTATACTAGCATAACATGGCAATATAAGCAACGTAGCAGTAACTCCCATGGGTTTGATAATAAAACAGGTAATAGGTACTACCTCATCTACTTCCCAACCCACAATTTAATTAGATCCTAATCATGCAATGTTTGAGGATTGATCTAATGCAATAAAAACTGGGTAGTAGGAGGTATGATCAAAGTGTTACTTGCCTTGATGATGAGTACTCTATCACAAACAAACAAGCATACAATAAGTACTCATCTAATGCACGGGTAAAACTCAAATAAGAGATCTAACCAGAAAGTTCAACTTAAGAACTCCGGTTTGCAAAAAGAATCAAATCGAACGAAGCAACGAAAGTCAAACGGCGAAAGAAACAAGCTTCGTTTACTAATCTGGATCTAAGGCAAATTTTACAGAGGCGAAAACTTGTTTGAGTTGGTTAAACGGAAAGAGGGTTTCGAGGCGAAACTCCAGGCGCTTGAATCACCTGATTCCGATAAACGAGCGAAAAGTTATACTAGAACAAAAATCGGATCAGAAATCGCGATGAGAAATAATCGCGGAAAATCCGAGAAAAAGAAAAACGACGAACAGATTAACGAACGAACGTTCGTTTTTTGTAACTAAACGATGAACGCGTTCGTTAAAACGAACCAACGCTCGCTAAATAAACTAAATCGGAAAAAACCGATCTATCTAAAAAATGGATCTAAAAAAACCGATCGAAAAATCGGCGAAAACCGAACGGTTTTCTAGGAAAAACCGGCAGCGGCGGCGGGGTCAACCTCGACGGCGGCGGCGTCGGGGCTCCGGCGGTGGCGCGGCGGCGGCGACTAGCGGCGCGGGGTGGCGGGATGCGGCGGCGACTAGCGGCGCGGGGCGGCGGGATGCGGCGGCGGCGGCGCGGCAGGGCGGCGACGACCCTAGAGGCGGCGGCGGTGCTAGGGCGGCGGGGCTGGGGCGCTAGGGTTTGGGAGGTTCCGGGCTGGGCTCCCCGTCTTATAAAGGCCGGCCGGCCGGAGTCTTGGCCGAACACGGCCCAAAGTCGGTTTCGTTTTTTATAAATAATTACACACAGAAAAACAAATAAAAGAAATACTAAACGGACTCCAAAAATCTTGAAATAAATTTTCCCCGGCTTCTAAAATCAAGCCGAACAGGATGAACATTTATTTGGGGCCTAAATGCAATTTTGAAAAACACGCATTTTTCCTAAATTCAAATAAAATAGCAAATAACTCCAAAATAAAATCTTATTTGATTTTATTATTAAATCCTCAATATTTCTTTATTTTGAGAAAGTCATTTTATTCCCTCTCTCATATTTTTGTAATAGAAATAATTGAAGATAAAATAAATAAAATCAAATGATCCTATTTTCAAAATTTGAGAAAACTCAAATATGTAAATCATGAAATCCCCAACTCTCTCCGAGGGTCCTTGAGTTGCGTAGAATTTCTAGGATCAAGCCAGAAGCAAATAAAGATATGATATGCATTGGTGATCTAATGTATAACATTCCAAATTGAAAATTTGGGATGTTACAAACCTACCCCCCTTAAGATGAATCTCACCCTCGAGATTCGGGTTGGCTAGAAAATAGGTGAGGGTGGTCCTTCAGCAAATCTTCCTCCCGTTCCCAGGTGGCTTCATCCTCGACGTGGTGGCTCCATTGAACTTTACAAAACTTGATAACCTTGCTGCGGGTGACTCGGCTAGCATACTCAAGAATCTTGATTGGTTTCTCTTCATAGGTCAAATCACTGTCCAACTGAATCGCTTCCAGCGGCACTGTATCTCTCAGCGGTATATCAGCCATCTCTGCGTGGCAATTCTTCAACTGGGAAACGTGGAATACATCGTGAACTCCTGACAATCCTTCGGGCAATTCCAACTTGTGGGCTACTTCTCCCATACCCTCCAAAACCTTGTACGGTCCTACAAAACGTGGCGCTAACTTCCCCTTAACTCCAAAACGCTTAACTCCTCGAAGTGGAGATACTTGAAGATAAACCCGGTCTCCGACTTCGTAAACTGTCTCCTTGCGTTTAGAATCTGCGTAGCTCTTCTGCCTGGACTGGGTAACCTTGAGCCTATCACAAATCAATCTCACCTTCTGTTCATACTCCTTAATCAAATCCGGTCCAAACAACTTGTGGTCTCCAACTTCATCACACGACAACGGGGTCCTGCACCTCCTTCCGTACAAAGCTTCGAAAGGGGCCATCTTCAAACTCGATTGATAACTGTTGTTGTAGGAGAACTCTGCGTATGGCAAATTCTCGTCCCAACTAGATCCGTAATCTAGCGCGCAAGCTCTCAACATATCCTCCAAAATCTGATTAACTCTCTCGGTCTGTCCATCTGTCTGCGGATGAAAAGCTGTACTGAACTCTAGCCTGGTACCCAAAGTTTCATGCAATTGATTCCAGAACTTTGAGGTAAACTAGGTTCCTCTATCTGATACAATACTCCTTGGAACTCCTTGCAGACATACGATCCTGGTCATGTATATCTTTGCCAACTTAGCACTGGTGTAGGTAGTCTTCACTGGGATGAAATGAGCTACCTTTGTCAAACGATCGACTACAACCCAAATCGAGTCATAGCCTGAATGAGTTTTGGGCAATCCCGTAATAAAATCCATGCCTAACTTATCCCACTTCCATTCGGGTATTGGCAATGGCTGTAGCAATCCCGCTGGCTTCTGATGCTCTGCTTTTATTCTCTGACATACATCATAAATTGCTACATACTCCGCAATATCCTTCTTCATTCCGGTCCACCAGAAAGTATCCTTCAAATCCAAATACATCTTGGTATTTCCTGGGTGAATCGAGTACGGTGAGTCATGGGCCTCTTGCAGAATTAACTTCCTGATCTCCAAGTCATTGGGCACATAAACACGGTCTTCAAACCATAGGGTATCGTGCTCATCCTCACGAAATCATTTAGCTTTTCCTTTGCTCATTTTCTCTTTAATAGAAACAATCTCCTTGTCAGTCTTCTGAGCTTCTCTGATCTTACCCATCAGAGTAGACTGAATCTCCAATGCTGCTACATAGCCTCTCGGAACTATCTCCAAACATAGCTCACGAAGGTCCTCGTCTAACTCCTTCGGTAAATCTCCCGTCATTAAGGTGTTGACATGGCTTTTATGACTCAATGCATCGGCTACTATGTTAGCCTTTCCGGGATGATAATGCAATCTCATATCATAATATTTGATGAGCTCCAACCATCTCCTTTGCCTGAGATTCAACTCCTTCTGCGTGAAAATATACTTCAAACTCTTGTGATCCATGTACACCTCACAATGGTTTCCAATGAGAAAATGTCTCCAAGTCTTTAATGCATGCACTACGGCTGCTAACTCCAAATCATGCGTGGCATAATTTAACTCATGAGGCTTAAGCTGTCGTGAGGCATATAAAACAACTCTTCCCTCCTGCATAAGCACTGCTCCAAGTCCTCGACGTGAAGCATGGCAATACACCTCATAATCCATGTTCTGATCTGGCAAAATCAACACTGGTGATGTAACCAGACGTTTCTTCAACTCCTAGAAACTGGCCTCACATTCCTCAGTCCATTTGAATTTGGTATCCTTCTTCAACAACTTCGTCATAGGTTTTGCAATCTTCGAGAAATTTTCAATGAATCTCCGGCAGTATCCTGCGAGTCCAAGAAAACTCCGGATCTCTCCAACTGTTGTTGGGGCTTCCCAATTTGCCACAGTGTCAACCTTGGTGGGATCCACTGCTATACCTTCTCCGGATATAACATGTCCGAGGAATCCAACTTCCTTCAACCAAAACTCACATTTGCTAAAGTTGGCATATAACTGATGTTCTCTGAGCTTCTCAAGTACCAAACGCAAATGCTCCTTATGCTCCTCTTCATTCTTTGAGTAAACCAGAATATCATTAATGAACACTACGACGAACTTATCCAAAAACTCCATAAACACTTTGTCCATCATGTTCATAAAATAGGCAGGTGCATTAGTCAGACCAAATGACATAACGGTGTACTCGTATAGCCCATACCTGGTGGTAAAAGCCGTGTTAGGTATATCCTATTCTCGAATCTTCAACTATTGGTATCCTAATCGCAGATCGATCTTGGAAAATACCTTGGCTCCTTGCAATCGATCAAACAGATCATTGATCATCGGTAGTGGGTACTTGTTCTTGATTTTTACTTCATTCAATCCTCGATAATCGACAACCATCCTTAACGATCCATCCTTTTTCTCCACTAGAAGTACTGACTATCCCCAAGGCGAAGAACTTGGGCAAATATAGCCTTTATCCAGTAACTCCTTAATCTGCTTCTTAATCTCCTCCAAATCCTTTGCGGGCATCCTATATGGTCTCTTAGATATTGGCCCTGTGCCTGTCAAAAGCTCAATCAGAAACTCAATGTCTCTATCCGGTGGCATGCCTGGCAACTCCTCTGGAAATACATCAGGAAAATCCTTTATCACCGATACTTCCTCCTATACAACTCCTGTTAGGGAATTTACTTGAGTCCTATTAGGCACATGTCGGGATACATACTTGACCCTTCTTCCTTCTGGGGTGGTAAGCAAAATCGACTTACTGGCGCAATCGATGTTTCCTACATACATCGACAACCAATCCATACCCAGAATTACATCCAAACCTTGTGATTCCAAAATGATCAAATCTGAGGGAAACACATGCCTACCTATACTCAATGGCACTTGAAAACACCCTCGGCTGGTGATAACCCATAAGTATAGGGGATCGCAACAGCTTTCGAGGGTAGAGTATTCAACCCAAATTTATTGATTCGACACAAAGGGAGCCAAAGAATATTCTCAAGTATTAGCAGCTGAGTTGTCAATTCAACCACACCTGGAAACTTAGTATCTGCATCAAAGTGTTTAGTAGCAAAGTAATATGATAGTGGTGGTAGCGGCAACAAAAGTAAAGACAGCAAAAGTAATGTTTTTGGTATTTTGTAATGATTGTAACAATAGCAGCGGGAAAGTAAATAAGCGAGAACTAGTATATGGAAAACTCGTAGCACCGGATCAGTGATGGATAATTATGCTGGATGCGGTTCATCATGTAACAGTCATAACATAGATTGACACAGAACTAGCTCCAATTCATCAATGTAATGTAGGCATGTATTCCGTATATAGTCATACGTGCTTATGGAAAAGAACTTGCATGACATCTTTTGTCCTACCCTCCCGTGGCAGTGGGGTCCTATTGGAAACTAAGGGATAGGCCTCCTTTTAATAGAGAACCGGAACAAAGCATTAGCACATAGTGAATACATGAACTCCTCAAACTATGGTCATCACCGGTAAGTATCGCGATTATTGTCACTTCGAGGTTAACGGATCATAACACATAATAGGTGACTATAGACTTGCAAGATAGGATCAAGAACTCACATGTATTCATGAAAACATAATAGGTTCATATCTGAAATCATGGCACTCGGGCCCTAGTGACAAGCATTAAGCATAGCAAAGTCATAGCAACACCAATCTCAGAAAATAGTGGATACTAGGGATCAAACCCTAACAAAACTAACTCAATTACATGATAAATCTCATCCAACCCATCACCGTCCAGCAAGCCTACGATGGAATTACTCACGCACGACGGTGAGCATCATGAAATTGGTGATGGAGGATGGTTGATGATGACGACGGTGACAAATCCCCCTCTTCGGAGCCCCAAACGGACTGCAGATCAGCCCTCCCGAGAGGTTTTAGGGCTTGGCGGCGGCTCCGTATCGTAAAACGCGATGATTTCTTCTCTCTGATTTTTATCTCCAAAAGCAAATATATAGAGTTGGAGTTGGTGTCGGAGGGCATCCAGGGGGCCCACGAGGTAGGGTGCGCGCCCTAGGGGGGGGCCCACCCTCGTGAGAAGGGTGTGGGCCCCCTGGTCTTCATCTTTGGCGAGGATTTATTATTATTTTTTCTAAGATGTTCCGTGGAGTTTCAGGTCATTCCGAGAATATTTGTTTTCTGCACATAAAACAACACCATGGCAATTCTGCTGAAAACAGCGCCAGTCTGGGTTAGTTCCATTCAAATCATACAAGTTAGAGTCCAAAACAAGGGCAAAAGTGTTTGGAAAAGTAGATATGACGGAGACGTATCAACTCCCCCAAGCTTAAACCCTTGCTTGTCCTCAAGCAATTCAGTTGACAAACTGAAAGAAAGAAAGAAAAACTTTTACAAACTCTGTTTGCTCTTGTTGTTGTAACTATGTCAAGCTAACATTCAAGTTTTCAGCATAGATCATAACTAACCACATTTGCAATAATTCGCAGGTCTCATAATTACTCATATCAATAGCATAATCAACTAGCAAGTCATAATAATAAATCTCGGATGACAACACTTTCTAAAAACAATCATAATATGATCTAACAAGATGGTATCTCGCTAGCCCTTTCTAAGACCGCAAAACATAAATGCAGAGCACCTTTAAAGATCAAGGAATGACTAGACATTGTAATTCATGGTAAAAGAGATCCAATCATAGTCACACCCAACATAGATTAATAGTGACGAATGCAATTGACAGCTGTGCTCTCCAGCTAGTGCTTTTTAATAAGAGGGTGATGACTCAACATAAAAGTAAATGGATAGGCCCTTCGCAGAGGGAAGCAGGGATTTGTAGAGGTGCCAGAGCTCGGTTTTGAAATAGAGATAAATTGTATTTTGAGCGGTATACTTTCATTGTCAACATAACAACCAAGAGATGGCGATATCTCCCATGCTACACACATTATAGGCGGTTCCCAAACAGAATGGTAAAGTTTATACTCCCCCTCCACCAACAAACATCAATCCATGGCTTGCTCGAAACAACGAGTGCCTCCAACATACATCAGGTCCCAGGGGGAGTTTTCTTTGCAATTAATTTTTATTTAATTTGCATAAAGCATGAGACTGGGCATCCCGGCGACCAGCCATTTTCTCGTGAGTGAGGAGCGGAGTCCACTCCTCTTGAGAATAACCCGCCTAACATGGAAGATAAGGGCAACCTTGGTTGATACATGAGCTATTCGAGCATACAAAACAGAATGTTCATTTGAAGGTTTAGAGTTTGGCACATACAAATTTACTTGGAACGGCAGGTATATACCGCATATAGGAAGGTATAGTGGACTCATCTGGAATAACTTTAGGGTTTAAGGGATTGGATGCACAAGCAGTATTCCCGCTTAGTACAGGTGAAGGCTAGCAAAAGACTGGGAAGCGACCGACTAGAGAGTGACAACAGCCATGTACATGCATTAAAATTAATAAACATTGGATGCAAGCATGAGTAGGATATAATCCACCATGAACATAAATATTGTGAAGGCTATGTTGATTTTGTTTCAACTACATGCGTGAACATGTGCCAAGTCAAGTCACTTAAATCATTCAAAGGAGGATACCACCCCATCATACCACATCATAATCATCTCAATAGCATGTTGGCACACAAGGTAAGCCATTATAACTCATAGCTAATCAAGCATGGCACAAGCAACTACGATCTCTAATTGTCATTGCAAACATGTTTATTCATAATAAGCTGAATCAAGAACGAGGGACTCATCACATTTACAAAAACAAAAGAGGTCGAGTTCATACCAGCTTTTCTCATCTCAGTCAGTCCATCATATATCATCATAATTGCCTTTCACTTGCACGACCGAACGGTGTGAATAATAATAAGAGTACACGTGCATTGGACTAAGCTGGAATCTGCGAGCATTCAATAAACAGGAGAAGACAAGGCAATATGGGCTCTTGGTTAAATCAACAATAATGCATATAAGAGCCACTTCAACAATTTAATTATGGTCTTCTCCTACTGACCCCCAAAGAAAAGAAATAAAACTATTTACACGGGAAAGCTCCCAACAAGCAAAAGAAGAACGGGAAATATTTTTGGGTTTTCTTTTCAATTATTACTACTACAGCAGGAAAATAAACTACTACTAATTTTTTGGTTTTTCTTAAGGTTTAACAAACACACAAGAAGAAAGCAGGAAAAAGAAAATAAACTAGCATGGATATTACAATGAAAAAGTATGAGCACCGACATCTAGCAATGAGTGTGTGTGAACATAAATGTAATGTCGGTGAGAAATACGTACTCCCCCAAGCTTAGGTTTTGGCCTAAGTTGGTCTATGGCCACGGCTGGCCTGGCGGATATCCATAATAATAGTTGTTGGGGTCGTACTGTGATGAGGAGGAAGACTCTGACTGCCACTGTCTGACAGTCATCTCTGGATCCCAAGAATAAACAGATTGTCGTGGAGGCTCATCTTGTGGTTCCTGTTCTGGGGCTGGTGCAGGATTCTTGTAAGCTTGGACGGCAGCCCACGTAACGAGGTAGGGTCCTACAAAATTAAACAAAGAAGGAGCAGGCAGGATAATAGTCTCATGATGATGTTTGTTAAAGAACAATTGATACTTAAGCTCTCCTGCCCTATTCTTAACAATAAAATCTTGTGCCACCATACTTTTATGATCTAGATAAATACGGGGCAGCACCTTTTCTTCGTTCTCAGCATGCCTAATAGGTATGTTAAAATGTGCAGCTAGGCGTGTGGCATAGACGCCTCCAAAGATGGGACCCTTAGTATGGTTCATACTTAACCGTCTAGCAATAATACTGCCCATACTAAAAGTGTTATCACTGTATAAACCGTGGTGCAGAATAATTATATCAGGGATGCTAAAGTTTCCACAGTTTCCGCGTCCAATTAAACAACGACTAGCAAATAATGCAAAGTAACGTAAAACAGGAAAATGTATGCTAGTGATTCGTGCATCGGAAACCTTCCTAGTTTCTCCTACAGTGATAGTATCAATAAACCAAGCCACATCATCATGATGTGGTTCTTCTGTCTTGCCCTCAAAAGGGACTAAACAAATCTGACAGAAATCATAAAGTGACATCTCCTTATGCTCATCATATAAATGAAACTCCACCGTAGGTGGTGAGTTCCTAGAATGAAAATGAAAGTTTTGCACAAAAGTATTTGTGAGTAAGAGATACTGATCGCATTGGTCATGGAGGAAAGCGGTGAGGCCTGCATTGTGAGCCAATTCATGAAAATCTTCATAGATACCGGCTGCTCTCAAGAAATCTTCAGAAGGCCATTCACACGCCCGAATTTCCGCGGTGCGCGGCAAATTATACTTAGGCTTCGGTGCCTTTTTCTTCGAGCTTTGGCTCGATGAGCCCCTCAAAAATCTCCTCATTATTTTTCTGAAATAATCTGAAATTCTTAGTAACTTCAAACAAAAGTGAACCAACTTCAATAAAACTGATATCAACTACTCCTACAAGTGCCTAGAGCCTATATCAAGCGTTAGAACTAGTTGGAACCATATAAATTTGACATGCAAGCTCAAGAACATGTGTCGGTGTCAAAACCGGCGGATCTCGGGTAGGGGGTCCCGAACTGTGCGTCTAGGCCGGATGGTAACAGGAGGCAGGGGACACGAAGTTTTCCCCAGGTTCGGGCCCTCTTGATGGAGGTAAAACCCTACGTCCTGCTTGATTAATATTGATGATATGGGTAGTACAAGAGTAGATCTACCACGAGATCAGAGAGGCTAAACCCTAGAAGCTAGCCTATGGTATGATTGTATGTTGTGATTGTTGTCCTATGGACTAAAAACCCTTCGGTTTATATAGACACCGGAGAGGGTTAGGGTTACACAAGGTCGGTTATAAAGGAGGAGATATCCATATCCGTATTGCCTAGCTTGCCTTCCACGCCAAGTAGAGTCCCATCCGGACACGAGACGAAGTCTTCAATCTTGTATCTTCATAGTCTAACAGTCCGGCCAATGGAGATAGTCCGGCTGTTTGGAGACCCCCTAATCTAGGACTCCCTCAGTAGCCCCTGAACTAGGCTTCAATGACGATGAGTCCGGCGCGCAGCATTGTCTTCGGCATTGCAAGGCGGGTTCCTTCTCCGAATACATCACAGAAGAATTTGAATACGAGGATAGTGTCCGATCCTGCAAAATAAGTTCCACATTCCGCCGTAGAGAGAATAATATTTTCGCAGATCTAATTTGCTGGCTTGTTTTGGCAGCACGACGTTATGTCATGGCCCGGTGATTATTCGAACCGTTTCTCCACACATAACGCGAGGCGGTTTCTTGACATGTCTTGCCGAAGCGGAGATCGTGTTCCCTCAATTGCGGGGTTCTCATTAATGTAGTCGTGGGTAACCCAACCGTGTCTAGGACTCCTAGATTATAGGCAAATCCTAAACGGCTACGGAGAGGACGCTTGATATTCACCCTCTTTATAAAGGGACAAGGTTTTCGCTTTTTCCCTCTCATGCTCAATCGAACCCTTCCCCCGCCTCGAGTTCTAACACCCAAAGCCTAGGTTAGGTGCTCCGGATCTTCAACCATGTCCGGATCCAGCCTTCAAGGCTGATGGACGCCCTCCTCCGTTACGGAAGAGGACATTAAGAAGTTGAAGGAGGCCAGATACCTGACCGCCGAGGTTTTGCATCGGCTGCCTGCTCGAGGGCAGATCGTCCCTACTCCCGAACCCAACGAGAACGTCGTGTTCGTCTCCCACTTCCTCCAAGGTCTAGGCCTCACTCTGGATCCCTTCGTCAGGGGTTTAATGTTCTATTACGGGCTAGATTTCCATGATCTAGCTCCGGACTCCTTTCTCCACATCTCGACATTTATTGTCGTGTGCGAGACCTTCCTCCGCATCACCCCTCACTTCGGCTTGTGGCTCAAGACCTTTGAAGTGAAGCCGAAGATGATCGAGGGGCAACATGCAGCGTGCGGAGGTGCATCAATAGGCAAGATGGCAGGACCTCCATGGCCGAAAGGTTCCTTCCCAGAGGTGTCCGAATTATGGCAGCGGGAGTGGTTTTATGTCACAGCTCCTAGAAGTGCCAAGTGGGCAGCTGCCACTGCTTTCCGCTCGGGCCCCCCACCACAACTGATGTCATGGATTAGCAGAGGTCTGAGTTGGGGTCCAGCCAAGGATGTGCCTATACTGCAAAGCCGCATCTGAGATCTCTTCGAGGGAGATTTTAATTTGGTTGCGGTAATACAAGTTATGCTGGTTCGTCAAGTCCAGCCTTGTAAACGTCGGCCCCTTCACTTGTGGGAGTTCAACCCAGAGGGACCGCGTGCCGTTCAAAGTTTCCTCGGCCTGACGCACGAGGAGATGTACAAGTCATTCTTCAAACCTCAAGTAGAGTGTCCGGATATTACCGAGGACGTGGGTTTGAGCAGTAACCGCGCCGCCGAACAAGTAAGAAATCCTCTAGCCGAACACACTGTCTTTTATTTGAAGTTATTTCTGAGAGTTTGCTTTTTGACCAGGACTGACTAATAAAGGCGAATATGATTCGGTGTTTGGCCCCCCTCCCTAAGGGTTTGGAAAATCCGTTATTGGAGAAGATGCTCGAGGTCGCACCTTGCCCGGAGCCCTTGAAGGAAGATACCGGGGGGGGGGGGGATAATACGGGCAGACGCGGGCCCCCATTGCTGCCTGTTCCAACCGAGGGAACGAGTGTCTCCATGAAGGAGGACAACCGGAGGAGGAAAAGGACTGCTTCCGAGGATCCGGAAGCCGAAGCCTCCAAACGGGAGAAGAAGTCTCCCACAGAGGGTCCTGCCTCGGGGGGTGCTTTTGCCGCACAAAGTCCGCGGGGGGATCAGCCCTCCAACGAGTCGTAAGTGATCCAAAATATTTTAATAGTAAAGGTATGCTATCTTTTTTTCTGAGAGAATAACCACCGCATATATCTTGAAGTTCGGGCCTTAGCCCCTCTCAGCTGAGCTCGTCTTCAGGGGATCTTCTTCCAGAGATGATGGAGAGCGAAACGCCTCCCCCGAACTCCTCCGCTCAAGAAGCGAGCGACCCCGAAGTGTCGTCACGGAAGGCCTCTCCGGATCCAGTGAGGCCAGAAGATAATCCCATAGACCCCTGAAGTCCCCAGCGTCTGGCTCCCGAAGAGAGCAGACAAAAGAGTCCGGCACTGTCTGGTGTGCGGTCGGACGTTCTGAGGGAGTTGGTGGGGCGAGCGACCACCTAAGAAGAACACCGTATGCTGATGAGTACGGTGATGGAAAGAATCTCGTCCGCCGAAAGCGGATTACATGAAGCTTTTATGAGTCTACTGACAGGCTTTGAGGTACGTGAGATAATATGTGATAGTACTGCACATGTTAGGTGTGCCCTGTCTAGATAGTAGCCCCTAAGACTCTGGTTGTCGTCGAGAACGGCGACGAACAGAGGATCATATTCCCAGGCAATAACCAGACTGCCCCTATGTGCAGGTGGTGGAAGCTCCGGTGGCTAGCCGGACTAGTGAGTTTGCCAGATTAAAACGGCAACTGGATGCGGCAGACGCCGACATCGAGCTTGTTAACAAGAGGCTTGACGAGGCACAGGGTAAGTGTTATTATCTGGTGAACGCCACATAGTAAGAGCAGCATGATGCCAGTATCTTTAATATGTTGTGACTGCAGATGGAGCTGCCACTGTTGAAGCCTTGCGGGCAGGACTTGCCCGAGCAAAGGAACTGTTGGAAATATGCCCTAGAGGCAATAATAAAAGCATTATTATTATATTTCCTTGTTCATGATAATTGTCTTTTATTCATTCTATAATTGTGTTATCCGGAAATCGTAATACATGTGTGAATAATAGACACCAACATGTCCCTAGTAAGCCTCTAGTTGACTAGCTCGTTGATCAACAGATAGTCATGATTTCCTGACTATGGACATTGGATGTCATTGATAACGGGATCACATCATTAGGAGAATGATGTGATGGACAAGACCCAATCCCAAACATAGCACAAGATCGTATAGTTCCTCTGCTAGAGTTTTCCAATGTCAAGTATCTATTCCTTAGACCATGAGATCGTGTAACTCCCGGATACCGTAGGAGTGCTTTGGGTGTACCAAACGTCACAACGTAACTGGGTGACTATAAAGGTATACTACGGGTATCTCCAAAAGTGTCTGTTGGGTTGACACGGATCAAGACTGGGATTTGTCACTCCGTATGACGGAGAGGTATCACCGGGCCCACTCGGTAATGCATCATCATTATGAGCTCAAAGTGACCAAGTGTCTGGTCACGGGATCATGCATTACGGTACGAGTAAAGTGACTTGTCAGTAACGAGATTGAACGAGGTATTGGGATACCGATGATCGAATCTCGGGCAAGTAACATACCGATTGACAAAGGGAATTGCATACGGGGTTGCTTGAATCCTTGACATCGTGGTTCATCCGATGAGATCATCGAGGAGCATGTGGGAGCCAACATGGGTATCCAGATCCCGCTGTTGGTTATTGACCGGAGAGCAATCTCGGTCATGTCTACATGTCTCCCGAACCCGTAGGGTCTACACACTTAAGGTTCGGTGACGCTAGGGTTGTCTGGATATGTATATGCAGTAACCCGAATGTTGTTCGGAGTCCCGGATGAGATCTCGGACGTCACGAGGAGTTCCGAAATGGTCCAGAGGTAAAGAATTATATATAGGAAGTGCTATTTCGGCCATCGAGACAAGTTTCGGGGTCACCGGTATTGTACCGGGACCACCGGAAGGGTCCCGGGGGTCCACCGGGTGGGGCCACCTGCCCCGGGGGGCCACATGGGCTGTAGGGGGTGCGCCTTGGCCTATATGGGCCAAGGGCACCAGCCCCAAGAGGCCCATGCGCCAAGAGATAAGGAAGGGAAGAGTCCCAAAAGGGGAAGGCACCTCCTAGGTGCCTTGGGGAGGAGGGATTCCTCCCTTGGCCGCCCCCCCTAGGATATTGGATCTCCTAGGGCCAGCGCCCGCCCCCTAGGCTCCCTATATATATTGGGGGAAGGAGGGCCTCTTGATCCACGCCTTTGGTGCCTCACTCTCCCTCTCCAACACATCCTCCTCCTCCATAGTGCTTGGCGAAGCCCTGCCGGAGTACTGCAGCTCCACCACCACCACGCCGTCGTGCTGCTGTTGGAGCCATCTTCCTCAACCTCTCCTTCCCCCTTGCTGGATCAAGAAGAAGGAGACGTTACACTGACCGTACGTGTGTTGAACGCGGAGGTGCCGTCCGTTCGGCGCTAGGATCTCCGGTGATTTGGATCACGTCGAGTACGCCTTCCTCATCCCCGTTCTTTGAACGCTTCCGCGCGTGATCTACAAAGGTATGTAGATGCAATCCGATCACTCGTTGCTAGATGAACTCCTAGATGGATCTTGGTGAAACCGTAGGAATTTTTTTTGTTTTCTGCAATGTTCCCCAACAGTGGCATCATGAGCTAGGTCTATGCGTAGTTCTCTTGCACGAGTAGAACACAAATTTGTTGTGGGCGTTGATGTTGTCAACTTTCTTGCCGCTACTAGTATTATCTTGCTTCAACGGTATTGTGGGATGAAGCGGCCCGGACCAACCTTACACGTACGCTTACGTGAGACCGGTTCCACCGACTAACATGCACTAGTTGCATAAGGTGGCTGGCGGGTGTCTGTCTCTCCCACTTTAGTTGGAGCGGATTCGATGAAAAGGGTCCTTATGAAGGGTAAATAGAATTTGACAAATCACGTTGTGGCTTTCACGTAGGTAAGAAAACGTTCTTGCTAGAACCCTACTTCAGCCACGTAAAACTTGCAACAACAATTAGAGGACGTCTAACTTGTTTTTGCAGCAAGTGCTTTGTGATATGATATGGCCAAAGTTGTGATGAATGATGAATGATATATATGTGATGTATGAGATGTTCATGCTATTGTAATAGGAATCACGACTTGCATGTCGATGAGTATGACAACCGGCAGGAGCCATAGGAGTTGTCTTTATTTTTTGTATGACCTGCGTGTCATTGAGAAACGCCATGTAAATTACTTTACTTTATTGCTAAACGTGTTAGCCTTAGTAGTAGAAGTAATAGTTGGCGAGCAACTTCATGGAGACACGATGATGGAGATCATGGTGTCATGCCGGTGACAAGATGATCATGGAGCCCCAAGATGGAGATCAAAGGAGCTATGTGATATTGGCCATATCATGTCACTTTTATTATTTGATTGCATGTGATGTTTATCATGTTTTTGCATCTTGTTTACTTAGAACGACGGTAGTAAATAAGATGATCCCTCATAATAATTTCAAGAAAGTGTTCCCCCTAACTGTGCACCGTTGCGACAGTTCGTTGTTTCGAAGCACCACGTGATGATCGGGTGTGAGAGATTCTAACGTTCACATACAACGGGTGTAAGACAGATTTACACATGCAAACACTTAGGTTGACTTGACGAGCCTAGCATGTACAGACATGGCCTCGGAACACAGAAGACCAAAAGGTCGAGCATGAGTCGTATAGAAGATACGATCAACATGAAGATGTTCACCGACGTTGACTAGTCCGTCTCACGTGATGATCGGACATGGCCTAGTTAACTCGGATCATGTTATACTTAGATGACTGGAGGGATGTCTATCTGAGTGGGAGTTCATTAAATAATTTGATTAGATGAACTTAATTATCATGAACTTAGTCTAAAATATTTACAATATGTCTAGTAGATAAAATGGCCAACGTAGTCCTCAACTTCAACACGTTCCTAGAGAAAACCAAGCTGAAAGACGATGGCAGCAACTACACGGACTGGGTCCGGAACCTGAGGATCATCCTCATAGCTGCCAAGAAAGATTATGTCCTACAAGCACCACTGGGTGACGCACCTGTACTCCCTGCAGAACAAGACGTTATGAACGCTTGGCAGGCACGTACCGATGACTACTCCCTCGTTCAGTGCGGCATGCTTTATAGCTTAGAGCCGGGGCTCCAAAAGCGTTTTGAGAGACACAGAGCATATGAGATGTTCGAAGAGCTGAAAATGGTTTTCCAAGCTCATGCCCGGGTCGAGAGATATCAAGTCTCCGACAAGTTCTTCAGCTGTAAGATGGAGGAAAACAGTTCTGTCAGTGAGCACATACTCACTATGTCTGGGTTGCATAACCGCTTGACTCAGCAGGGAGTTAATCTCCCGGATGACGCGGTCATTGACAGAATCCTTCAGTCGCTTCCACCGAGCTACAAGAGCTTTGTGATGAACTTCAATATGCAGGGGATGGAAAAGACCATTCCTGAAGTATTTGCAATGCTGAAATCAGCAGAGGTAGAAGTCAAAAAGGAACATCAAGTGTTGATGGTGAATAAAACCACTAAGTTCAAGAAAGGCAAGGGTAAGAAAACCTTCAAGAAAGACGGCAAGGGAGTTGCCGCGCCCGGCAAGCAAGCTGCCGGGAAGAAGCCAAAGAATGGACCCAAGCCCGAGACTGAGTGCTTTTATTGCAAGGAAAGTGGTCACTCGAAGCAGAACTGCCCCAAATACTTAGCAGACAAGAAGGCCGGCAAAACGAAAGGTATATGTGATATACATGTAATTGATGTGTACCTTACCAGTACTCGTAGTAGCTCCTGGGTATTTGATACCGGTGCAGTTGCTCACATTTGTAACTCAAAGCAGGAGCTGCGGAATAAGCGGAGACTGGCGAAGGACGAGGTGACGATGCGCGTCGGGAATGGTTCCAAGGTCGATGTGATCGCCGTCGGCACGCTACCTCTACATTTACCTATGGGATTAGTTTTGAACCTCAATAATTGTTATTTAGTGCCAAGTTTGAGCATGAACATTGTATCAGGATCTTGTTTAATTCGAGATGGCTACTCATTTAAATCCGAGAATAATGGTTGTTCTATTTATATGAGAGATATGTTTTATGATCATGCTCCGATGGTGAATGGTTTATTCTTAATGAATCTCGAGCGTAATGCTACACATGTTCATAGTGTGAGTACCAAAAGATGTAAGATTGATAATGATAGTCCCACATACTTGTGGCACTGCCGCCTTGGTCACATAGGTGTCAAACGCATGAAGAAGCTCCATGCTGATGGACTTTTAGAGTCTCTTGATTATGAATCATTTGGCACGTGCGAACCATGCCTCATGGGTAAAATGACCAAGACTCCGTTCTCAGGAACAATGGAGCGAGCAACCAACTTATTGGAAATCATACATACTGATGTGTGCGGTCCAATGAGTGTTGAGGCTCGCGGTGGCTATCATTATGTTCTCACCCTCACTGATGACTTGAGTAGATATGGGTATGTCTACTTAATGAAACACAAGTCTGAGACCTTTGAAAAGTTCAAGGAATTTCAGAGTGAGGTTGAGAATCAACGTGACAGGAAAATCAAGTTCCTGTGATCAGATCGTGGAGGAGAATACTTGAGTCATGAGTTTGGCACACACTTAAGAAAATGTGGAATAGTTTCACAGCTCACGCCGCCTGGAACACCTCAGCGTAATGGTGTGTCCGAACATCGTAATCGCACTCTATTAGATATGGTGCGATCTATGATGTCTCTTACCGATTTACCGCTATCTTTTTGGGGGTATGCTTTAGAGACTGCCGCATTCACTTTAAATAGGGCTCCGTCGAAATCCGTTGAGACGACACCGTATGAATTATGG
Organism: Triticum urartu; assembly: GCF_056163025.1. Lineage (NCBI taxonomy): Eukaryota > Viridiplantae > Streptophyta > Magnoliopsida > Poales > Poaceae > Triticum > Triticum urartu. The sequence goes on from NC_141878.1 coordinate 525,193,241, forward strand.
TTTGGGAAGAAACCTAAGCTGTCGTTTCTAAAAGTTTGGGGATGTGATGCTTATGTCAAGAAACTTCAACTTGAAAAGCTCGAACCCAAATCGGAAAAATGCGTCTTCATAGGATACCCTAAAGAAACTATTGGGTATACCTTCTACCTCAGATCCGAAGGCAAGATCTTTGTTGCCAAGAATGGGTCCTTTCTAGAGAAAGAGTTTCTCTCGAAAGAAGTAAGTGGGAGGAAAGTAGAACTTGATGAAGTATTACCTCTTGAACCGGAAAATGGCGCAACTGAAGAAAATGTTCCTGAGGTGCCTGCACCGACTAGAGAGGAAGTTAATGATGATGATCATGAAACTTCAGATCAAGTTGCTACTGAACTTCGTAGGTCCATAAGGACACGTTCCGCACCAGAGTGGTACGGCAACCCTGTCTTGGAAATCATGTTGTTAGACAACAGTGAACCTTCGAACTATGAAGAAGCGATGGCGGGCCCGGATTCTGACAAATGGCTAGAAGCCATGAAATCCGAGATAGGATCCATGTATGAAAACGAAGTATGGACTTTGACTGACTTGCCCGTTGAGCGGCGAGCCATAGAAAATAAATGGATCTTTAAGAAGAAGACAGACGCGGATGGTAATGTGACCATCTATAAAGCTCGGCTTGTCGCTAAGGGTTATCGACAAGTTCAAGGGGTTGACTACGATGAGACTTTCTCACCGGTAGCGAAGCTAAAGTCCGTCCGAATCATGTTAGTAATTGCCGCATTCTATGATTATGAGATATGGCAAATGGACGTCAAAACGACATTTCTTAATGGTTTCCTTAAGGAAGAATTGTATATGATGCAGCCGGAAGGTTTTGTCGATCCTAAGAATGCTGACAAGGTGTGCAAACTCCAACGCTCGATTTATGGGCTGGTGCAAGCATCTCGGAGTTGGAACATTCGCTTTGATGAGATGATCAAAGCATTTGGGTTTACGCAGACTTATGGAGAAGCCTGTGTTTACAAGAAAGTGAGTGGGAGCTCTGTAGCATTTCTCATATTATATGTAGATGACATACTTTTGATGGGAAATGATATAGAACTCTTGGACAGCATTAAGGCCTACTTGAATAAGAGTTTTTCAATGAAGGACCTTGGAGAAGCTGCTTATATATTAGGCATCAAGATCTATAGAGACAGATCAAGACGCCTCATAGGTCTTTCACAAAGCACATACCTTGATAAGATATTGAAGAAGTTCAATATGGATCAATCTAAGAAGGGGTTCTTGCCTGTGTTGCAAGGTGTGAAATTGAGCTCAGCTCAATGTCCGACCACGGCAGAAGATATAGAAGATATGAGTGTCATCCCCTATGCCTCAGCCATAGGTTCTGTTATGTATGCCATGCTGTGTACCAGACCTGATGTAAACCTTGCCGTAAGTTTGGTAGGTAGGTACCAAAGTAATCCCGGCAAGGAACACTGGACAACGGTCAAGAATATCCTGAAGTACCTGAAAAGGACTAAGGAAATGTTTCTCATCTATGGAGGTGACGAAGAGCTCGTCGTAAAGGGTTACGTCGACGCTAGCTTCGACACAAATCTGGATGACTCAAAGTCACAAACCGGATACGTGTAAGCTGGTGCAGTTGCAAGCAGAGCGTCGTGGCGGGATCTACATGTGAAGCGGAGTACATGGCAGCCTCGGAGGCAGCACATGAAGCAATTTGGGTGAAGGAGTTCATCACCGACCTAGGAGTCATACCCAATGCGTCGGGGCCAATCAAACTCTTCTGTGACAACACTGGAGCTATTGCACTTGCCAAGGAGCCCAGGTTTCACAAGAAGACAAGGCACATCAAGCGTCGCTTCAACTCCATTCGTGAAAATGTTCAAGATGGAGACATAGATATTTGTAAAGTACATACGGACCTGAATGTAGCAGATCCGTTGACTAAACCTCTCCCTAGAGCAAAACATGATCAACACCAGAATTCCATGGGTGTTTGATTCATCACAATGTAACTAGATTATTGACTCTAGTGCAAGTGGGAGACTATTGGAAATATGCCCTAGAGGCAATAATAAAAGCATTATTATTATATTTCCTTGTTCATGATAATTGTCTTTTATTCATGCTATAATTGTGTTATCTTGAAATCGTAATACATGTGTGAATAATAGACACCAACATGTCCCTAGTAAGCCTCTAGTTGACCAGCTCGTTGATCAACAGATAGTCATGATTTCCTGACTATGGACATTGGATGTCATTGATAACGGGATCACATCATTAGGAGAATGATGTGATGGACAAGACCCAATCCCAAACATAGCACAAGATCGTATAGTTCGTCTGCTAGAGTTTTCCAATGTCAAGTATCTATTCCTTAGACCATGAGATCGTGTAACTCTCGGATACCGTAGGAGTGCTTTGGGTGTACCAAACGTCACAACGTAACTGGGTGACTTTAAAGGTATACTACGGGTATCTCCGAAAGTGTCTATTGGGTTGACACGGATCAAGACTAGGATTTGTCACTCCGTATGACGGAGAGGTATCACTGGGCCCACTCGGTAATGCATCATCATTATGAGCTCAAAGTGACCAAGTGTCTGGTCACGGGATCATGCATTACGGTATGAGTAAAGTGACTTGCCGGTAACGAGATTGAACGAGGTATTGGGATACCGACGATCGAATCTCGGGCAAGTAACATACCGATTGACAAAGGGAATTGCATACGGGGTTGCTTGAATCCTCGACATCGTGGTTCATCCGATGAGATCATCGAGGAGCATGTGGGAGCCAACATGGGTATCCAGATCCCGCTGTTGGTTATTGACCGGAGAGCGATCTCGGTCATGTCTACATGTCTCCCGAACCCGTAGGGTCTACACACTTAAGGTTTGGTGACGCTAGGGTTGTAGGGATATGTATATGCAGTAACCCGAATGTTTTTCGGAGTCCCGGATGAGATCCCGGACGTCACGAGCAGTTTCGGAATGGTCTGGAGGTAAAGAATTATATATAGGAAGTGCTATTTCGGCCATTGGGACAAGTTTCGGGGTCACCGGTATTGTACCGGGACCACCGGAAGGGTCCCGGGGGTCCACCGGGTGGGGCCACCTGCCCCGGGGGGCCACATGGGCTGTAGGGGGTGCGCCTTGGCCTATATGGGCCAAGGGCACCAGCCCCAAGAGGCCCATGCGCCAAGAGATAAGGAAGGGAAGAGTCCCAAAAGGGGAAGGCACCTCCTAGGTGCCTTGGGGAGGAGGGATTCCTCCCTTGGCCGCCGCCCCCTAGGAGATTGGATCTCCTAGGGCCGGCGCCCCCCTAGGATCCCTATATATAGTGGGGGAAGGAGGGCCTCTTGATCCACGCCTTTGGTGCCTCCCTCTCCCTCTCCAACACATCCTCCTCCTCCATAGTGCTTGGCAAAGCCCTGCCGAAGTACTGCAGCTCCACCACCACCACGCCGTCATGCTGCTGTTGGAGCCATCTTCCTCAACCTCTCCTTCCCCCTTGCTGGATCAAGAAGAAGGAGACGTTACGCTGACCGTACGTGTGTTGAACGCGGAGGTGCCATCCGTTCGGCGCTAGGATCTCCGGTGATTTGGATCACGTCGAGTACGCCTTCCTCATCCCCATTCTTTGAACGCTTCCGCGCGTGATCTACAAAGGTATGTAGATGCAATCCGATCACTCGTTGCTAGATGAACTCCTAGATGGATCTTGGTGAAACCGTAGGATTTTTTTTGTTTTCTGCAACGTTCCCCAACAGGAACAAGTGAGGATTAGTAATGCGGCTGCTTTGAAGGCGGCCGAAGAGTTGAAAGCCAAGAAGGCCACACATTGCGAGAGCCAAGAGAAGATGGCCAAGATGGCCGTAGAATTAAAAGACACTGCCGACCGTTGCCGGGTCCTTGAAAAAGAAAACCGAGCGAAGGCAACGGACCTTGAGAAGGCCACAGCGGCGGACAAAGACACCCGTTCTGCTATGAGAGCGAAGAAGGAGGAGCTGCGGGAAGCCGGGGATATTGCGGCTGGGAAACCCTTCATGTTACGGAGGAAGTTCGGAGATCCACGGTATGCCCCTCTGGATCGGCTATGGAGTTCGGCGGATGCGTATATGGATTTGGCGGCGAGCGCTGCCGATGCGGCCAAGTACTTCCAAGGTCAGACAGATCATGAAGTGGACAAGCTGTTCTGGTCGCAATTCCACGTTCCAGAGCGTCCGCTTTCATTGACTGACCAGCTAGCCGAATGGGCCGAACTGAATAGGTTGTCTGGACTCGCCATGAAGTCTGTTGTGGATCAGCTATGGCCGGAAAAGCCAAAGCCGAACAACTATTTCAGCTTAGTGCAACAGTTCCTTGGTGCGGTGCCGCACATTAATGCGATGAAGAGGTCGGCGTGCATAGAAGGCTCGCGGATGGCCCTTGCCCGTGTTAAAGCATACTGTGCGGAGATGGACGCTACCACTGTTGCGGCGCAGGGTTCAGCCATAGGCCGAGTGGCTGCCGAGCATTATTTCGAGGAGGTTCTCGAGGGTGCTCGTTTGATAGAGGCCCAGTGCTCAAAGAATATTATGTTTGAGTGATATGTATTCTCATTGTAAACACAATGCTTTTATGAAGTTTTTATAAGGCTATGTTTATACTTTTGCCTGAAAGTAGTATGATGCCTCCTGTGCGGCCGTTTATGTATATATGTGTATAACCTGAAAGATTGCAGCCGTCGGCTTCAACCCCCACGCATATAATGCGGAGGTGCTCGCAAAAAACGCGTGTTCACACTTAACCCAACATCTTGGTCCTATTAAGGAGGTGATAGCGTAGTGAGCGAGGCAACCGGACTATAATGCTTTAACACTTTCACTTAGCCATAGGAGTTTGACGGTGGGGCTACTAGATAGCCCCTGGTGGCTCCGCACTCTCCCGATCGCGGGGTGCGTACATGCCTGGCCGGAAAGCGGCCCTTCGTTAAGGCGGAGGAATTCTAACATTCCGATAGGTCATCGAGTGGTTGGCCAGTCTCACGCTATATCATGACAGTCAGTTTTCGGCTTTCTCTACTGAGGTGCTCGTCCGGATGAACCAGGGCACAATTGCAGTAGTTCTCCTGGTGCTACCTTAGCCGGTAAAGCGAAACGTAAGGCACCAAAACATAGGAGCCGGGAAACCCAACATTTGACCAAAGACAATGATTCGGAGCTGATGCATATAAGGCCAAACTCGCGACGCCGAACACTCCCTAAGGTATTCAGTCTTTATGGTATAAACCGGGCCTAAATAGTGCCCTTCGTAAGAAGCCCCTTGTGTCCAGGTACGTGCATTATTCTGACGTGGCCACATGCCAAGACGTCAACATCCTTCTCAACTGTGCTGAGAATTCGGTGGATGTGTATCAACAAGAGACAGTAAAAAAGGTTTACGCAGGGTCTTAATCTAAAAAGAATCCTTGGAGCGGGTCACTGCTGCACGTCTACGCTTGTGTCTCTATTGTGCCGTATCGTGGACGGGTGTAGCATGATGATCATCTGTAAAAGAGAGGAACATAGGTGAAAAAGTTGTCGTGCAAAAGGATAGTTTTTAAAGAAACCATGTATAATTCAAGATGAGTAAAAATTGCCACTTGTCTGCGTGTGTTGTGCCCCTTGTATATGGGTGTGACCATTGATCCGGTATGAATTACATATAGCTGTGCCGGACTCGTCTAACCGTGTTCGAGGTCTTGACGACCTGTTAAATGCTTTAGTTGGTCAGGCCGTTTTTAGTGTGCGGCTGCCAAGGCAGTCGCGCTCTCTTCGGCGCGCAACGATCGCTTAATACTTCCGTTCACTGTAATGATGCCACGTGGGCCGGGCATCTTGAGTGTGAGGGAAGCATAGTGCGGTATTGCATTAAAGCGAACGAAAGCTTCGCGTCCGAGTAGTGCTTGATAGTCACTTTGGAACGGAGCGATGTGGAAGGTTAAATGTTCGCTACGGAAGTTATCGGGGAAGCCGAATATGACCTTTAGTAGCAGGGAACCCGTGGAATGAGCCCCTGGGCCTGGCGTTACTCCTTCAAAGGTAGTATTGCTTTGGCGAATTTTGGTTGGGTCTATCCCCATTTCGCGGATTGTATCCTGGAATATCAGGTTTAGACTATTGCCACTGTCCATCAGGACTCGTGCGAAGTGGTATCCGTCAATTATTGAGTCTAATACCAGGGCAGCCCATCCTGCATGGCGGATACTTGCTGAGTAATCACGATGGTCGAAAGTGATCGGTTGAGACAACCAGTGGTAGGGCTTTGCAGTGATAGGCCCTTGGGCGTATTTTTCTGGGAGTGCCGTTTTGTTTCTTCCCTTGATCACGTGTAACACGTTTACTGTTTTGACTTCTGGTGGAAATTTCTTTTGTTCCCCAGTGTCTTGCTTGGGAGGCTCATCCTCGTCTTCGCTTGGTGTATCCTCCCCCTTGTGTACAGCGTTGAGCTTGCCGGACTGCTTGAAGACCCAACATTCTCTGTGGGTATGATTAGCGGGTTTACCAGGGGTGCTATGGATCTGACATATTTGGTCCAGAATTTTGTTTAGGCTGGACAGTTCGTCTCTGGCGCCCTTAGAGGGCGGCTTTTGCTGACCCGGCCGAGAGATTTTGAATCCGGCGTTTACTGCCGTGCTCTTCGTGCCGTCTTCTTTATTCCGGCGTTTGTTATTGCTGTTGCGCCGTGATTTTCCGTTTCCATCTCTAACTTCAGATGTACTGGGGTCGCTGGTGCTGCATCTGGCTAGCCAACTGTCCTCACCCGCGCAAAAGCGGGTCATGAGGCTTGTTAATGCCGCCATTGTTCTCGGCTTTTCTTGGCCGAGGTGTCTGGCAAGCCATTCGTCACAGACGCCATGCTTAAAAGTTGCCAAGGCTTCGGCGTCCGGACAGTCGACAATTTGGTTTTTTTTAGTAAGAAACCTGTTCCAAAGTTTTCGGGCTGACTCTCCGGGCTGTTGAGTTATATGACTCAAATCGCCCGCGTCTGGAGGTCGGACATAAGTCCCTTGAGAATTTGCCCGAAAAGCGTCTTCGAGCTCTTCCCAGCTTCCAATGGAGTTTTCAGGGAGGCTTTTAAGCCAGTGGCGAGCTGGCCCTTTGAGCTTGAGGGGTAAGTATTTGATGGCGTGGAGATCATCTCCTCGAGCCATATGGATATGGAGGATATAGTCCTCAATCCAGACCCCAGGGTCTGTTGTTCCGTCATATGCCTCTATGTTTACGGGTTTGAATCCCTCTGGAAATTCATGGTCCAGCACCTCGTCGGTGAAACATAGGGGGTGTGCGGCACCCCTGTATCTGGGTGTACCACGTTGCTCGGATGTTTGTTGTGTTACATCGTATGGTGGGGCACGCTTGCGTGGTCCATAGATGGATCTGGTTGTGCCGTCCTTTTGGTGCGAGCCCTCGCGTGTATCGCATATTGGCTTGTGAGTGGCGTTGTTTGCCGCTCGATGTTGGCCGTGAGGTCGTCTATCCGGCCACGTGGCTGATTTGATTTTTGGTTGTGGGGGGTCTGAAGCCTCCTCATCGAATTCAGGTAGCAACTTCCGCTTTGGGTAGCTCTTGGTGGGGCGATTGTCGCCGTACTTCACTGCTATGTTGAGTACTTTACTCCATCTGATTTGGAGTGTGTCTTGCGCAACCTTGAGCCTTTGCTTCTGCTTTTTCAGACTCCTCGCGGTGGCAACAAGCCTTTGACGGGCATTATGCTCCTCCGGGTGCTTGTCCGGCGTTATATCATCCGGACTATTATCTTTGACAGAATTAGTTTGTTTGGTTTAATTCTCCGTATTGCCATAGTCCGACAGTGGTTCGCCCTGCTCCAACGCTGGGTCTGTATGATCGTTATTTCTGCCGAGGCGGGATTTGGGGCGGCGCTTGCGCCGCCGCTTTGACTGCTTCTCGAGGGAACAAGCCTTCGGTGCGTCTTTCCGTTCCTCGTCGTCGTCTTTTGGTGTGTCCACCATGTATATGTCATATGATGAGGTGGACGTCCAGCGCCCTGTGGGCGGTGGTTCCTCTTCGCCTCCCGCATCGTCATCCATACCGTCGATGTCTTCGGAGTCGAAGTCGAGCATGTTGGTTGAGTCATCGACAGTGGCTATTAAGTGGGTGGTGGGTGGGCGTCGAATTTCTTCGTCGTCCGCATCCCAATCCTGTTGGCCACAATCCGGCCAGGGCTCTCCTGACAAAGAGAGAGACCTTAGTGAATTCAGAATGTCACCGAAGGGCGAGTGCTGAAAGATATCCGCGACGGTGAATTCCATGATCGGCGCCCAATCGGATTCGATTGGCAGGGGCACGGATGGTTCGAAGTCCGGAAAAGAGTCCGGTACCTTGGAGTCACGGGCTGCGCAGAGGGTTAGGCTGGTGTTCGGCTCGATCGCTGTTGAGACTGCAACCCCTGAGGCGGTGTCTAACCACCCGTCCTCAACTGGTGCAGTTGGCTCCGAGCTAAGTGTCGGAGCTGATGCGGGCGCGGCCTCTGGTGTACTGTTCGGCGGTAGAGCTAGGTCATACCCATCGCGACAGTGTGGCGCGCCCGGCTGTGGCTCGAATCCGTCGAAGATCGAGTCTCCGTGGATGTCGGCCGTGTAATTCAGACTTCCAGATCTGACCTGATGGCCAGGGGCATAGCTTTCAATCTGCTCCAGATGGCCAAGCGAATTAGCCCACAGCGCAAAGCCGCCGCATACGAAGATCTGTCCGGGGAGAAAAGTCTCACCCTGGACCGCATCGCTATCGATGATAGTAGGAGCCATCAATCCTAACGGCGACGGCACAAAGGAACTCTCAATGAAAGCACCAATGTCGGTGTCAAAACTGGCGGATCTCGGGTAGGGGGTCCGAACTGTGCGTCTAGGCCGGATGGTAACAGGAGGCAGGGGACACGAAGTTTTACCCAGGTTCGGGCCCTCTTGATGGAGGTAAAACCCTACGTCCTGCTTGATTAATATGGATGATATGGGTAGTACAAGAGTAGATCTACCACGAGATCAGAGAGGCTAAACCCTAGAAGCTAGCCTATGGTATGATTGTATGTTGTGATTGTTGTCCTACGGACTAAAAACCCTTCGGTTTATATAGACACCAGAGAGGGTTAGGGTTACACAAGGTCGGTTACAAAGGAGGAGATATCCATATCCGTATTGCCTAGCTTGCCTTCCACGCCAAGTAGAGTCCCATCCGGACACGAGACGAAGTCTTCAATCTTGTATCTTCATAGTCTAACAGTCCGGCCAATGGAGATAGTCCGGCTGTCCGGAGACCCCCTAATCCAGGACTCCCTCAACATGGTCACCTATGCAGCACAAATTTGCAAAGAATAAAGCACTAGAACAAAAACTAATTGGACCAATGGAGGAGTCACATACCAAGGAACAATCTCCCCAAGCAGTTTTGCGAGAGGTGCTTTGAGCAAGGAGATCGAAAATCACAGCAAAAGTGGCTGGAACTCGTGCTTGAGTTGGTTTTTCGGGTTTGTGTAAGACAGAGGAAGAAGATGGGTGCTGGGATAAGTGGAGGAGGGCCACCGTGGGCCCACAAGGTAGGGGGTGCGCCCTAGAGGGGGGGAGGGCGCCCACCACCCTCGTGGCCAGGTGGCAGCTCCTCCCGCGGTAATTTTTGCACAGTAAATCCTCAAATATTCCCGAAAAAATCATATTAAATTGGCATGGCATTCTGAGGACTTTTATTTTTGGGATATTTTTATATTGCATGGATAAGCCAGGAAACAGACTGAAAATACTATTTTTACTTTATTTAATATAAATAACAGAAAGTAAAAGTGGGGTACAGAAGTTTGTGCTTCTAGTTTCATCCATCTCATGCTCATCAAAAAGAATCCACTAACAAGGTTGATCAAGTGTTGTTAACAAACTCATTCCGATAATCATGAAACCGGAGAAATTTTGAATAACACTAACTTACCTCAACGGGGATATGCACATCCCCTATAATAAGTATATCATATTTCTTCTTGATAGTAGGAAGAGCAAATTCAAAACCTCCAAATATAATCGATGGAATTTTTCCAATAGAGTTGATACTATGAACTTGAGGTTGTTTCCTCGGAAAGTGTACCATATGCTCATTAGCATTAACATGAAAAGTGACATTGCCTTTGTTGCAATCAATAACAGCCCCTGCAGTATTAAGAAAAGGTCTTCCAAGAATAATAGACATAGTATCATCCTCGGGAATATCAAGTATAACAAAGTCCGTTAAAATAGTAACGTTTGCAACCACAACAGGCACATCCTCACAAATACCGACATGTATAGCAGTTGATTTATCAGCCATATGCAAAGATATTTTGTTAGGTGTCATCTTATTCAAGTCAAGTCTACGATATAAAGAGAGAGGCATAACACTAACACCGACTCCAAGATCACATAAAGCAGTTTTAATATAATTTCTTTTAATGGAGCAAGGTATAGTAGGTACTCCGGGATCTCCAAGTTTCTTTGGTATTCCACCCTTAAAAGTATAATTAGCAAGCATGGTGGAAATTTCAGCTTCCGGTATCTTTCTTTTATTAGTGATGATATCCTTCATATATTTAGCATAAGGATTTGTTTTGAGCACATCAGTTAATCGCATACGCAAAAAGATAGGTCTAATCATTTCGGCAAAGCGCTCAAAATCCTCATCATCCTTTTTCTTGGATGGTTTTGGAGGAAAAGGCATGGGTTTCTGAACCCAAGGTTCCCTTTCTTTACCATGTTTCCTAGCAACAAAGTCTCTTTTATCATAATGTTGATTCTTTGATTGTGGGTTATCAAGATCAACAGCGGGTTCAACTTCTACATCATTGTCATTACTAAGTTGAGCATCATCATGAACATTATCATTAATATTTTCACTAGGTTCATGTTCATTACCAGATTGTGTTTCAGCATCAGACATAGATATATCATTTGGATTATCAGGTGGTTCAGCAATAGGTTCACTAGAAGTTTGCACAGTTCTATCGTTTTCCTTTTTCTTCTTTTTAGAAGAACTAGGTACATCAATATTATTTCTCTGAGAATCTTGCTCGATTCTCTTAGGGTGGCCTTCAGGATACAAAGGTTCCTGAGTCATTCTACCAGTTCTAGTAGCCACTCTAACAGCATAATCATTTTTCTTACTATTCATTTCATCAAGCACTTCTTTTTGAGCTTTAAGCACTTGTTCTACTTGAGTGGTAACCATAGAAGCATGTTCGCTAACAAGTTTAAGTTCACCTTTAATATTAGCCATATAATCACCCAAGCGTCTAATCATATAAGCATTTTCTTTTAATTGTCTACCAAAATAAGCATTGAAGTCGTCTTGCTTAAACATAAAGTTATCAAACTCATCCAAGCACTGACTAACAATTTTAGTAGGAGGGTCTTCAGCTTTATCATATCTATAGAGAGAATTTACCTTTACTACCTGTGTCGGGATATTGGGATCAGGAGGTTCTTCAATAAATAAGGAATTGAGATCATATGTTTCTTCAACAGGCGGTATATTAAGACCATGTATTTCTTCAATAGGAGGTAAATTCTTAACATCTTCAGCTTTAATACCTTTCTCTTTCATAGATTTCTTTGCCTCTTGCATATCTTCGGGACTGAGAAATAGAACACCTCTCTTCTTCGGAGTTGGTTTAAGAATAGGCTCAGTAATTGGAGCAGGAGCTGGCTCAGGGGCTGGCTCAGGAGGTGCCCAATTATTTTCATTTGTCAACATATTATTCAATAGAATTTTAGCTTCATCCGGTGTTCTTTCCCTGAAAAGAGAACCAGCACAACTATCCAGGTAATCTCTGGAAGCATCGGTTAGTCCATTATAAAAGATATCAAGTACTTCAGGTTTCTTAAGAGGATGATCGGGCAAAGCATTAAGTAACTTGAGAAGCCTCCCCCAAGCTTGTGGGAGATTCTCTTCTTTAATTTGCACGAAGTTGTATATTTCCCTCAAAGCAGCTTGTTTCTTATGAGCAGGGAAATATTTAGCAGAGAAGTAATAAATCATATCCTGGGGACTACGCACACAACCAGGATCAAGACAATTAAATCATATCTTAGCATCACCCTTTAATGAGAACGGAAATATTTTGAGTATATAGAAGTAACGCGATCTCTCATCATCAGTGAACAAGGCAGCTATATCATTTAACTTAGTAAGATGTGCCACAACAGTTTCAGATTCATAGCCATAAAACGGATCAGATTCAACCAAAGTAATTATATCAGGATCAACAGAGAATTCATAATCCTTACCAGGAACACAAATAGGTGAAGTAGCAAAAGCAAGGTCGGGTTTCATTTTATCTCTAAGTGATTCTTTGTTCCATTTAACTAATAACCTCTTAAGCTCATATCTATCTTTGCAAGCTAAAATAGCGGCAGAAGATTCCATATCAAAAAGATAGCCCTCAGGAATAACATGCATATTTTCATCATCACTATCATCATCGTATTCGGATTCAATAATTTCTTTTTCTCTAGCCCTAGCAATTTGTTTATCAAGAAACTCACCAAGGGGCACAGTAGTATCAGGCATAGAAGAAGTTTCATCATAAGTATCATGCATAGCAGAAGTGGCATCATCAATAACATGCGACATATCAGAACAAATAGCAGAAGCAGGTGTAGGTGTCGCTAACTTACTCATAACAGAAGGTGAATCAAGTACAGAGCTAGATGGCAGTTCCTTACCTCCCCTCGTAGTTGAGGGATAGATCTTGGTTTTTGGATCTCTCAAGTTCTTCATAGTGTCCAGCAGATATAAATCCCAAGTGACTCAAAGAATAGAGCTATGCTCCCCGGCAACGGCGCCAGAAATTGGTCTTGATAACCCACAAGTATAGGGGATCGCAACAGCTTTAGAGGGTAGAGTATTCAACCCAAATTTATTGATTCGTCACAAGGGGAGCCAAAGAATATTCTCAAGTATTAGCAGCTGAGTTGTCAATTCAACCACACCTGGAAACTTAGTATCTGCAGCAAAGTGTTTAGTAGCAAAGTAATATGATAGTGGTGGTAGCGGCAACAAAAGTAAAGACAACAAAAGTAATGTTTTTGGTATTTTGTAATGATTGTAACAGTAGCAGCGGGACAGTAAATAAGCGAGAACCAGTATATGGAAAACTCGTAGGCACCAGATCAGTGATGGATAATTATGCCGGATGCGGTTCATCATGTAACAGTCATAACATAGGGTGACACAGAACTAGCTCCAATTCATCAATGTAATGTAGGCATGTATTCCGTATATAGTCATACGTGCTTATGGAAAAGAACTTGCATGACATCTTTTGTCCTACCCTCCCATGGCAGCGGGGTCCTATTGGAAACTAAGGGATATTAAGGCCTCCTTTTAATAGAGTACAGGACCAAAGCATTATCACATAGTGAATACATGAACTATCCAAACTACGGTCATCACCGGTAAGTATCCCGATTATTGTCACTTCGAGGTTAACGGATCATAACACATAATAGGTGACTATAGACTTGCAAGATAGGATCAAGAACTCACATATATTCATGAAAACATAATAGGTCCAGATCTGAAATCATGGCACTCGGGCCCTAGTGAAAAGCATTAAGCATAGCAAAGTCATAGCAACATCAATCTCAGAACATAATGGATACTAGGGATCAAACCCTAACAAAACTAACTCGATTACATGATAAATCTCATCCAACACATCACCGTCCAGCAAGCCTACAATGGAATTACTCACGCACGACGGTGAGCATCATGAAATTGGTGATGGAGGATGGTTGATGATGACGCCGGCGATGAATCCCCCTCTTCGGAGCCCCGAACGGACTCCAGATCAGCCCTCCCGAGAGGTTTTAGGGCTTGGCGGCGGCTCTGTATCGTAAGACGCGATGATTTCTTCTCTCTGATTTTTTCTCTTCGAAAGCAAATATATAGAGTTGGAGTTGGCGTTGGAGGGCATCCAGGGGGCCCACGAGGTAGGGGGCGCGCCCTGGGGGGGGGGGGGCGCCCCCCACCCTCATGAGAAGGGTGTGGGCCCCCTGGTCTTCATCTTTGGCGAGGATTTTTTATTATTTTTTCTAAGATGTTTCGTGGAGTTTCAGGTCATTCCGAGAATATTTATTTTCTGCACATAAAACAATACCATGACAATTCTGCTGAAAACAACGTCAGTCCGGGTTAGTTCCATTCAAATCATACAAGTTAGAGTCCAAAACAAGGGCAAAAGTGTTTAGAAAAGTAGATACGACGGAGACGTATCAGCTAGCCATATACTCCGCTCCTGGTGAGCTTACTAGCATAGGTGTTCTAAGAACCTTGGTGGGCAGGTTATACTTATCCACAAATCTCCACGAGATGTATGAATGCGATGCACCAGTATCAAAAAGAACGATTGCAGTAAAAGACTTAACCAAAAACTTACCGATTACTGCATCCGGCTGTTCTTCAACCTCCTCCACGTTTACGTGGTTCACCTGTCCCCTGTCGAAAGGGTTCGGCTTCTTCCCAGAGCTTCCATTGCCATTTCCATTCTGGGATTCAGGACATTCATTGGCATAATGTCCAGTCTTCTGACACTTAAAGCAAGTGACTTGGCTCAGGTCTCTCTTGGCTGGGGTTGATGGGTTGGTACGGTTCTGGCCGTTGCTTCCTCCATTCCCATTACCATTCTTGGGGCCATTATGATTATGCGAACTTCCTCCTCTATGAGTATGCTGAAAATGTCCTCCCAGTTTAGGGGTAAAACTTGGCTTCTGCTGCGCTCCAGAATTGTACTTCCCTTGTCCATACTTCCTCTTGCGGTTCTCAATCTGCTGCTGCTTCCCTTCAATCATAAGAGCACGATCTACAACACCTGGTAGTTGTTGAAGCTTGCTACCATCAACTGCATGCTCAACTCATCATTCAGTCCTTTCAGAAACTTCTTCTGCTTAGCTGCATCCGTAGCAACGTCATCTGGGGCATAACGTGCTAGCTTACTTAAGTCATCCACATACTGGCCAACTGCCCGTCCTCCTTGGTGTAAGTTGCGACACTCATGCTTCTTCATGGCCATAGCTCCTGCTGAGACATGGGTAGTACGGAAAGCCTACTGAAACTGGTCCCACGTGACAGTGTCGATAGGGTAAGTGGCGGTGAAATTCTCCCACCATGATGCTGCGGGTCCATCCAACTGATGTGCGACAAATTTCACCTTTTCCGCATCTGTGCATCTTGTCGTGATCAACTCCCTTGCTGTCTTGCGGAGCCAATCATCTGCTACTATAGGCTCGGTGCTACTAGAGAACAGCGGCGAATTCAGCCTAAGAAAACGGGTTAAGTGAGCAACAGGTGGTGGTGGTGGTGGTGGGTTGTTGTTGTTGTTCCCCTGATTCTGATTCTGGACTAGCAACTGCATCAACGTATTCTGCTGCTGGATCAACTGAGTGAGCTCCGGTGGGAAGGTAAATCCGGGGTCACATCTCGGAGGCATCTGATGGGTTTAGAAAAGATGAGATTTAAGAATAGAGAGAGGTCTAGAGAGAAAACACTACCCATATGCACATGAGGCAATTACAAACAATTCACTTCATTCAATCAAACAAGGGCATACAATCGGTCTAACTATCGCAAAAGTGCTCGGACTACTCTCTTTACATAGTGGAATACTACTACTGATGGGGTGGTCTACTAGAAATATTCTTCGGTTGCAGACTCCATGATATCTGCTCCAACTTCATCAACATAGTCATCATCGCTATCGTTTGGGTCCGAGTCGGTGTCGTCGATGATGATGTAGTCTTCCGGGCGAATCTCCTCGGGTTCTTCGTCTTCTTCTACTGGTGTAGGGTCTCCCATGAATATTCCGATCTTCTTGATCAGGTCATCATTCTTCTCCACTAATACTTCGATTTCCTCCAGTTCCGTGATTCTTGTCCTCGCCTTCTTTAGATCTATCATGTCTGCGCACATCTGGTTCTCCTGACATCGAATGTGCTGATTTAACTCCTGGATGAAGCTGCGATTGATCTATCCTTCTTGGTGCTGATCATCTCCCAGTGCTCATCTCGGCGCCTACAAATCTGGTAGATAGTATCCTTGAGATCATTGCGGTAAACTTCTATAATATGTCCCATGGTGATGTGAGCTGCCATGCTCTTTCGTAGACTCCAGGTTGGTGCATCAAAGGAAAACTCTATGGGCTCAGTGACTGGCATGAACGTCCTTCCTGGAACTTGAACTTGAATCATCCAGCGCTCCTCTTCAGGTAAAGTGGCGTTGTAGGTTCCGGTGAAGCTTGGTACTCCGATGTTCAGGTAACTAGTGACTTCCTTCAAGTGATGTCCAAAGGGTGTATCTTCATCCGGTTGCGTGAACTTGTTCTTTGCATCCGCCATCCTAAAAGAGTAGAGAAGATGAGAAGTCAGAAATGAGAAGAGTGAGTAGTGATCGAGGGCTTTTAGCTTAGTGGTCGTGTCCTATAGTCAGCGTGTGCTCTGATACCATCTTGTAGTGACCAGACCTCAAACAGTTTGATCTCTGCGCTTCAGTGTCATCCCTGGATCAGTAATGCTGATACGCACAGTACTTGAATGGATTTATAACAGAGTAGCAACCACACACTTAGTACATCAAATGTCTCAAAAGAGAACTTATTACAATAAATATGGCTTAAGGCCATCTAATGACGATAACAACGGAAGGCTTGGAAGATAAGTGAGTCCATCAACTCCAACGCCATCACTGAGTATAGAACCACGACCTAAAGGCACCTTACTCGTCGTCTGAAAAGTCTGCAACATGAACGTTGCAGCCCGAAACGGGCCAGCACATGGAATATGCTGGCAATGTAACACATAGAGAGTAATGAAAGAATAAGACTATACTACATGCATATTTGGCTGGTGGAAAGCTCTATGGTTACACTTTTGCGTAAAGCCAATTTTTCCCTACTACAAAGGAATAAATTTTATTTAACTATCATGGTAGTTGTTAAACATTGAGAGTGTAGACACCCTCTCAATCCCACTTAAGCATCATATTTATAAAACCCTACAATATTAATTAGAGTAACATGATGAGATCCACATGATAATCCAAGTACTAGATACTCAAGTTGTCCATAACCGGGGACACGGCTAACCATGATTAGTTTATACACTCTGCAGAGGTTTGCGCACTTTTCCCCACAAGACTCGATATCCTCCGTTGGGATTCTTGCACTACATGGTGTTTGAGAAACGGATGATCGAGACACAGTCTTTCAGAAGTGCTAACACCTTACGAACGGGTAGACCGTTACAACTACTTTCCCCTACATCTGCTAGTCTACCACTATAAGAGTTCGCACGAATTAATCAACTATGCTAGAGCCCATAGTAGCTTGTGGCTGCACACGGAAGTTTCTAGTATGAATGATCTCATGATCCCTTTGAGCCTGGGTGGCGGTCCATAAAGAAAAACAGGCAATCGCTGGAATACCCAGGTGCCTCAATCCACCCAGATGTGTGTTTAAGTTGCCACCTTAAATAAACCATTAATTTAACAATCTCACATCTGTCATGGATACACTCACCCAATCCACGTCTACTAGCATAGCATGGCAATATAAGCAACGTAGCAGTAACTCCCAAGGGCTTGATAATAAAGCAGGTAACAGGTACTACCTCATCTACTTCCCAACCCACAATTTAATTAGATCCTAATCATGCAATGTTTGAGGATTGATCTAATGCAATAAAAACTGGGTAGTAGGAGGTATGATCAAAGTGTTACTCGCCTTGATGATGATCCGCGAAACCTAGCGATTCGAAGTAGCAAGCGGCGCACTCTGGGTACTCTATTGCAAACAAACAAGCATACAATAAGTACTCATCTAATGCATGGGTAAAACTCAAATAAGAGATATAACCAGAAAGTTCAACTTAAGAACTCCGGTTTGCAAAAAGAATCAAATCGAACGAAGCAACGAAAGTCAAACGACGAAAGAAACAAGCTTCGTTTACTAATCTAGATCTAAGGCAAATTTTACAGAGGCAAAAACTTGTTTGAGTTGGTTAAACGGAAAGAGGGTTTCGAGACAAAACTCCAGGCGCTTGAATCACCTGATTCCGATAAACGAGCGAAAAGTTATACTAGAACAAAAATCGGATCAGAAATCATGATCAGAAATAATTGCAGAAAATCTGAGAAAAAGAAAAACGACGAACAGATTAACGAACGAACGTTCGTTTTCTATAACTAAACGATGAACGTGTTCGTTAAAACGAACAAATGAGCGAACGCTCGCTAAATAAACTAAATCGAAAAAACCGATCTATCTAAAAAAACCGATCGAAAAACCGGCGAAAACCGAATAGTTTTCTAGGAAAAACCGGCGGCGGCGGGGTCAACCTCGGCGGCGGGGCTCCGGCAGTGGTGCGGCGCGGCGGCACGGCGGCGGCGGCAGCGACTAGCAGCGCGGGGCGGCGGGATGCGGGGACGCGGCAGGGCGGCGGGGGCGACTAGCGGCGCGGGCGGCGGTGGCGCTAGGGCGGCGGGGCTGGGGTGCTAGGGTTTGGGAGGTTCTGGGATGGGCTCCCCGGCTTATAAAGGCCGGCCGGACGGAGTCCTGGCCGAACACGGTCCAAAGTCGGTTTCGTTTTTTTAAATAATTACGCACTGAAAAACGAATAAAAGAAATACTAAACGGACTCCAAAAATCCCCAAATAAATTTTCCCCGGCTTCTAAAATCAAACCGAACAGGATGAACATTTATTTGGGGCCTAAATGAAATTTTGAAAAACGCTCATTTTTCCTAAATCCAAATAAAATAGCAAATAACTCCAAAATAAAATCTTATTTGATTTTATTATTAGATCCTCAATATTTATTTATTTTGGGAAAGTCATTTTATTCTCTCTCTCATATTTTTGTAATAGAAATAATTGAAGATAAAATAAATAAAATCAAATGATCCTATTTTCAAAATTTGAGAAAACTCAAATATGAAAATCATGAAATCCCCAACTCTCTTCGAGGGTCCTTGAGTTGCGTAGAATTTCTAGGATCAAGCCAGAAGCAAATAAAGATATGATATGCATTGGTGATCTAATGTATAACATTCCAAATTGAAAATTTGGGATGTTACAGGTATCTGGCGTTGCACTGCGAGACTTATGCTGGAAACACACAAATAGCTTAAAAGTGCCATAGGCTTGGAAAACCAAAAAACTTTAGTAAAAACTTTGCGCCCAAACTAAATCAAGTCATTTGGTGCCAATCCGAAAATTGGTCTTACTTTTGTGCTTCTGTCATGCATTAATATGACACATCCGATCTCAAGACTTCAAGCGGGTCAGCCTATGGCTGCAACCTCCTATCCTGAGGGCAGAGTACTACTCGTTAAGCCAGTTTAGCAAACTAAACTCGAGCAACATTAGAGAAAAACTGGCTATCTGACTATTGACCACACACTCGAGTCGAGAAAGGAGTGGTAGAAAAAGACTTTGCAATGACTTAGAAGAAGAACACTTATTATAAAAATGGCTCATATAAATTTAAGAGGCCCAGTTAACATGGGCAAAGAGAAGTGGTTTTTAATGAACCTCGTTTTTGACAAACATATTTTAACATAAATATAATGTTTGGTCGAACCGAACAAGAATTAAAAAAACTGAGCATGGAAGCGACTTAGCGGGTTAATGTGCTCGGTGTCGATGTGCGGCCCGAGCTTACAGCGTGACGAGGTCCCAACCCCCAAGCCGGTCCCAAGGTGGCGGAAAGAAGAGCTTGGCAATTCGAAGTGGCGACATAGCACGACTAACGTGGCTAGGTGGAACCTCCAGTCCGACTGAGGCGACGGAGCAGGCCGGCAGTATGACGCCAAAGCCCCTGGCGTGTGTTAATGAAGTGATGACGAAGCCCCGGTCTAGCCGAGGTGACGTGGTACGTCGGTATACCGAGGTGACAGTGCTGCCCAACCCGGATCATTGATACGTCTCCAACATATCTATAATTTTTGATTGTTCCATGCTATTATATTATCTGTTTTGGATGTTTAATGGGCTTTAATATACTCTTCTATATTATTTTTAGGACTAACCTATTAACCAAAGGCCCCGTGCAAATTACTGTTTTTTGCCTATTTTAGTGTTTCGCAGAAAAGAAATATCAAATGGAACGAAACCTTCGCAAGGATCTTTCTTGGAACAAATGCAATCCAGGAGACTTGGAGTGGAAGTCAGAGACGCAACGAGGCGGTCACGAGGCAGGAGGGCGCGCCCAGGGGGGTAGGCGCCCCCACCCTCGTGGGCCCCTCGTAGCTCCACCGACCTACTTCTTTCCCCTATATATACTCTTATACCCTGAAAACATCCAGGGGAGCCACGAAACCACTTTTCCACCGCCGCAACCTTCTGTACCCGTGGGATCCCATCTGGGGCCTTTTTCGGCGATCTGCTGGAGGGGGATTCGATCACGGAGGGCTTCTACATCAACATCCTAGCCTCTCCGATGATGTGTGAGTTGTTTACCACAGACCTTCGGGTCCATAGTTATTAGCCAGATGGCTTTTTCTCTGTCTTTGGTTGTCAATACAAAGTTCTCCTCGATGTTCTTGGAGATCTATTCGATGTAATACTTTTTGCGGTGTGTTTGCCGAGATCCGATGAATTGTGGGTTTATGATTAAGATTATCTATGAACAATATTTTATTCTTCTCTGAATTCTTATATGCATGATTTGATATCTTTGCAAGTCTCTTTGAATTATCGGTTTAGTTTGGCCTACTAGATTGATCTTTCTTGCAATGGGAGAAGTGCTTAGCTTTGGGTTCAATCTTGCGGTGCTCGATCCCAGTGACAGAAAGGGAACCGACACGTATTGTATTGTTTCCATTGAGGATAAAAAGATGGTGTTTATATCATATTGCTTGAGTTTATCCCTCTACATCATGTCATCTTGCCTAATGCGTTACTATGTTCTTATGAACTTAATACTCTAGATGCATGCTGAATAGCGGTCGAGATGTGGAGTAATAGTAGTAGATGCAGAATCGTTTCGGTCTACTTGACACGGACGTGATGCCTATGTTCATGATCATGCCTAGATATTCTCATAACTATGTGCTTTTCTATCAATTGCTCGGCAGTAATTTGTTCACCCACCGTAATATATGCTATCTTGAGAGAAGCCACTAGTAAAACCTATGGCCCCTGTGTCTACTTTACATCATATAAGTTTCCGATGTATAACTCTAGTTTACTATTTATTTTGCAATCTTTACTTTTCAATCTATGCAACAAAAATACCAAAAATATTTATCTTATTATCTTCATCAGATCTCACTTTTGCAAGTGGCCGTGAAGAGATTGACAACCCCTTTATCGCGTTGGTTGCAAGGTTCTTGATTGTTTGTGCAGGTACTAGGCGATTTGCATGTAGTCTCCTACTGGATTGATACCTTGGTTCTCAAAAACCGAGGGAAATACTTACGCTACTTTGCTGCATCACCCTTTCCTCTTCAAGGGAAAACCAACGCATGCTCAAGAGGTAGCAAGAAGGATTACTGGCGCCGTTGCCGGGGAGATCTACGCTCAAGTCAAGACATACCAAGTACCCATCACAAACTCTTATCCCTCGCATTACATTATTTGCCATTTGCCTCTCGTTTTCCTCTCCCCCACTTCACCTTTTCCATTTTATTCGCCCTTTTTCCGCCAGCTTCTTTCCGCTTGCTTCTTGTGTGTCCGTGTGTTAGATCGTTTATTTGACAATTATGGCTAGCTCTTTCTCCCTTCCTTCGTCTCCCGGTTTTGAAGTCCTCCACTTCAAACAATGAGAAGGAGAAAACTTAAAAGATGCTTGGTATAGGATGATAGAATCCTATCGTGGTTGCACTATAGAGGTAGATTTCTAGATTTTACTTCACAATTTTTATGTTGGGCTAACCATATCCCTTAGACAACTCCTTGATTTTGTCGCAAAAGGGAATTTTATTGAAATTGATCCAGGTATTGCTTATGAAATTATAGAGGGGATAGTAGGAGTACTTCTCCCACAAAAGGGACCACACCTTACATAATAAGGAACCCAAATCTTAGAGAAATTATGCGAATTGCAAAAATCTATTGAACCTCTTGAAAATGTTGGTGGGAACCTTCACCGCATGAATACGTTGATTACACTTTGCAATAAGTGGTTGGATGCTTTGGATCTAAAAAACTCCGAGCATGAAGGGAAATGTAAGGAACCTCCCGTATCCGAGCATAACTCCATTAAAAAGATAAACACCAAGAACGAC